>NC_035448.2:117044877-117397639 GCF_002127325.2 Helianthus annuus | reverse complement strand
TTGGAGGAAGCTGCAGCAGAAACTCAAAGAAGATCTATTCTGGTGGATCAAGCTGCTTATACTTCGTCTTCTCTCCATTCAGCCTTTATGGCTAATGTCGACGGTTCATCAAGTCAGGTATGTGTCGATGAACCCACTGCTGTTAATTGTGATGAATGTGCTAGATTGCGTGCTAGGTGTGCTGTCTTAGAAGGAAACATGTCTGAGTTGCAAGCCAAACATGATGCTTTACAAGCTAGATTGTTTGACTTGCAAGACAAACATGGTTCTTTGAGTGCTGAGTGGTGTGAATTGCAAAGCAAGCATGAGGCTTTGCAAGAAAAATATGATGTGACATTCATCCACAATCAGAAGTTGACTGTGGATCTCTCAAAATGCACAGAAGCCAACATGTTTTATGAAAACCATGAAAAGGAATTTAAGTCAGTAATTGAAACATTAAAGAAAGATAAAACTGAACTGACTAAAATGGTTTCAAGAAAACAAACTGATATTAATTTGTATATATCTCGCCTTGAGATCATGCAAAAAGAGATGGCTTGTGTGAAAACCGAAAGTGATGCGATCCAACTCAAGCTAGACAGTTATTTGAGCTCTAGCTATGTGTTAGATCACATCATTGATGTTCAAAAGGAAAAGAGGGATGTCACATGCATAGGCTACAAGAAGTGTCCACCACCAGTGAGACATAATTATGATGCCATGCCTGATGAAGAGGACAGGGTATTCTTTGAACCGTCTGTGCCTCTAGATGTTAAGGAGTTTGCTGCAGGGCTCGGATACCAAAAGGAAGTATCCTCAGATTCAGATGTGTCAGCAGATACATTTGTAAGTGCTGAACAGAATCAAGATCCTCCAGTTGTGATTGAGGATGCTGATTCGTCTGATGATGAATCTGATGATACGGTCCCAGCAAAGTCTGATGCGGTAGTCAAAAATGAGGACATACCTCTTGAGAATCACATTCTATGTGATCCCCCTGTACAACCCGCTAAGACTGTTGCAACTGAGTCCTCAACTGCAGAAGAGCCGGAGAGTGTGAATTTGCTGTACACTCTAGTTGGTGATGATAAAATTTACTCAGACAAAGATTTTCCCATTAAGAATGTTAATCAATCCTTAATCTGCAAAGTCTTTGAAAATTCGACAAGTAAGTTTTTGGGAAAGACAGGATCACGTGTTACAGTTACACAGTGTCCTCCTATTCCAAAAGCTGAAATCCGAAAGCAATTTGGCAACAAGAAATTACCAACAGTGCCAAAACAGCAAAATCACACCAAGACCAAAGGAAAATCACCGGCTCAAGTTCAAAAGAAGCCGAACCAAAAGAAGAAGAAAAATGTTAACTTTGTGAAATCGACGGGAACAGACAAAATTGAAAAGTTTGAAAATCAATCTAACTTAGATTTTGTCAAGAAAACTATTGTCGAGAAAAGAAATGAACCAAGCAGTTCAAAGCCTAGTACCTCGAGTTCACAAAGCTCAACATCATCGGCTAAGCGATCACATGATACTTCGGGGTTTGTAGAACGAAGATCATGTTTTGAATGTGGAACCATTGGACATATTATTCGTAATTGTCCATATCTTCATAAACAAAAAGGAAAGGTTGATGATCCCCGTGGCAAAACTGACCGTAAGCCAACTGTTTCCACAAAACAAGATCCCCGACTTGTAAAAGAAAGGGAAAAGAAACAGAAACGGCAACAGGTCAAGAAGATTGAAAAAGCAATTAAAATCGATGTGGTTCAAAAACAATCTGTTGCTGTAAAACCAGACAATTCTACAACTTCAAACAATCAAGAAGTTAAAGTTTTAACGAAAGACACTGGTAAAACAAAACAGACATGGAAACCTAAATCGGTTACTGAATCAGGGGGACCATCAAATTCACCAACCATCAAAGACAAGAAGTTATTGTCATTGATGAAAATGGAAGACCCAAGACCACAATGGCTTGGGTCCCCATCTCCAACTAATTCATTTGAGTTCATGTGCAGGGTGCTTCAGGAGGAACTATCAGTAGTCATTGGATTGTTGATAGTGGGGCATCCAGGCACATGACAGGCGACATGAAGCTTCTCTACGACGTTAAATCTATTAGAGGAGGTTATGTTGCTTTTGCTGGAGATAAAGGTGGATATATAACGGGTGAAGGATGATATCTAACGGGATTGTCAGCTTTGACAAGATCAATTTTGTGCAACAACTTGATCACAATCTTCTCAGTGTTTCTCAAATCTGTGACAAGCAGTTCTCAGTACACTTTGATGCTAATGGATGTTATGTGCTGAAACCCGGCTTCAAAATTCCAAAAGAATGGATTCTCTTGTCGGCTCCAAGGATAAATGATCTATACGTCCTTGACATGAGCCAGGCTATTACTACGTCTGCACAAGCAACTTGTTTCGTTTCCAAAGCCACAGAAAAAGACACTATCTCTTGGCACAGACGAATGGGTCACATTCACTTACGCAAAATGAATCATTTGGTTTCAAATGAATTGGTGAATGGTGTTCCTCTCAAAAATTTCCATCTTCAAGACGTCTGTGTTTCGTGCAAGAAAGGAAAGCAAACAAAGAAGAAGCACCCTACAAAGAAGATCAACACGGTGGCAGTTCCTCTTGAACGCTTGCACATGGATTTGTTCGGTCCTGTCAAGCACAAGAGTATTCGGGGTGATCAATACTGCCTCGTGGTTACTGATGATTATTCAAGATTTTCTTGGGTTGCGTTCATGGCACACAAGAGTGAAACCTTTGGTATTATCAAAAACTTGATCATTCAGATTGAGAATTTGTATAAGTTGAAGGTTAGGCGGATACGTAGCGACAATGGTACTGAATTTAAAAATCATTCCATGACGGAGTTCTGCACTTCAAAGGGTATTCTTCATGAGTTTAGTGCAGCTTATACTCCTCAACAGAATGGTGTCGCTGAACGTAAGAACCGCACATTGATCGAGACTGCTAGGACAATGTTGGTAGAGTCGCAGCTACCCATTCCATTCTGGACTGAAGCTGTGGCATCTGCATGTTACACATTGAACAGAGTCCTTACAGTCAAAAGGCACAACAAGACCTGCTTTGAGCTTCTTCAGAAACGGAAACCAGATTTGTCTTATCTAGAACCGTTTGGAGCTCCATGCACAATCATCGATCCTAATGGAAAGTTTGGGGCAAGAGCAATTGATGGATACTTTCTTGGGTATGCCACCCCTAACTTACGAGTCTGGAATCTAGAGACTAAAAGGGTCGAGGAATGGTCTGAGGTCAGAGTACAAAGGCACACCTTGCCAGTCAAAAATCCGGGTCAACCTTGGATGTTTGAGTACGATGACTTCTTCAATTCGATCAATGTTGAAGCCGTTGAAGAAAATGCTGCGGCTAGGATGTTTTTCGAGAGTGACAATGCAACAGTTTCACCGGTGGTTCGTCCAATTCTTGTTAATCAAGAACCATCTTCTTCGGTGAACAACAATACTCTCAACAATGAGGATTTTCATGATGCAAACGAATTGAACGAATCTTCAGAGGATGATGAATTTCTAGATGCAGATCAGGAAGCTCCTACAACAGCAGTTCATGGTACTTCAGAGGGTACTCCTCCAGTGGATGCCCATAGAACAGCTGAGGCTACTGCATCATCCTCTTCGTCAATTCCGGGCCTTGAATTGGTTGTTGATCTAAACCTCAACAACCTGGGTATAAATGTTCCAGTTCCAGATAATCCAGAAACAAGGATTCATAATACCCATCCTCAACAAAACATCATTGGAAATGTGCAAAGTGGCGTTCAAACAAGAAACATGTTGCGAAACAACAACAATGCAGGTTTGTATGCAGCTATTCGAGAATCCGGGCAACAAAACGACTGGTCCTTCGCGTGTTATGTCTCACAGGAAGAACCAAGAACGTGGAAAGAAGCCTTGAAGGATAATGCTTGGGTTGAAGCAATGCAGGAAGAACTGCAACAATTCCAGAAGCTGGGTGTCTGGAAACTTGTAGAGAAACCTGCTGGATACAAGAAGATTGGTACCCGTTGGGTTTTCAAATGCAAAAAGGATGACCGCGGAGTTGTTATCCGAAACAAAGCACGTTTAGTCGTTCAAGGTTTTCGTCAGATTGAGGGGATCGACTACAACGAAGTCTATGCACCAGTGGCACGTCTCGAAGCAATTCGAATCTTTCTAGCCTATGCGTCTTTCAAAGGATTCAAGGTTTATCAGATGGACGTGAAAAGTGCATTCTTACATGGTGTGGTTGAAGAAGAGGTGTATGTCGAACAGCCTCCAGGTTTTGAAGATCCTATCCATCCCGATCGGGTTTGGTTGCTCAACAAAGCTCTCTATGGTCTACATCAAGCACCGCGAGCTTGGTATGCAACCTTATCTCACTATCTGCTGGAAAACGGTTTTCGTAGAGGTCTTATCGACTGTACTCTTTTCATCAAGGAACAAGATGGAGATCTTCTTCTGGTACAGGTATACGTTGATGATATTATTTTTGGTTCTACTAATGATGTCTTGTGTAGGGAATTCGAGCGCATTATGCAGGATAAATTCGAGATGAGTGCTATGGGGGAAATGACCTTCTTCTTGGGTCTACAAGTACAACAAACAGAGTCTGGGATATTCATCCATCAGACTAAATATGTTGGTGACATCTTGAGCCGGTTCCAGATGTCAGATGCAACGCCCATTGGTACCCCATTGCCAACTAATCACGGAATTACTCCAGACTTGAAGGGAGAAGCTGTTAGCCCTTCAAACTATCGCGCTATGATCGGATCTCTTATGTACCTCACAGCATCAAGGCCAGACATAATGTACCCAACGTGCCTGCTTGCCAGATATCAAGTTAACCCGAAGGCCTCTCATCTTGCAGCTGTTAAAAGGATTTTTCGTTATTTGAAGGCGTACCCTGACACCGGTCTGTGGTACCCTAGGGATAATAACTTTGAATTGGTAGCTTTCAGTGATTCTGATTTTGGCGGATGCAAAATCGACGGTAAATCCACAACGGCTGGATGTCAGTTTTTAGGAAATCGCCTAGTCACATGGCAGTGCAAGAAGCAGACGTGTGTCGCTACATCAACATGCGAAGCTGAATACATTGCTGCCTCAAGTTGTTGCTCCCAAGTTCTTTGGATCCAACAACAAATGCGGGACTACGGTTTTGAATTCCTAACTACTCCTATTTACGTTGATAATTCTGCTGCTTTAGATATCACTAGAAATCCTGTGCAGCACTCAAAGACCAAACACATCGAAATCAAATATCACTTCATACGTGATTGCTTTGAGAAAAGGCTAATCGATGTTGTTAAGGTCCACACCGATGACCAACGTGCCGACTTATTTACCAAAGCATTTGACAAATCAAGATTTGACTTTTTATTATTGGTAAACGGCATTAAGGTCAAGCAAGAGTAAAACCAACATCGGAAAATCATTTTTGTAAATATCTTTGTGTGTTTTAAATTTATCTTAGTTTATTGATTTTAGGGGGAGTAAATCCAAAATCTGAAAATCCAAAAACATTGAAAAATTTCAAAAACACAAAAACAATAGAAAAACAAAAATGAGTTTCCTGGCGAGCAAAAGAGAAAGTGATAGTACATCAGTGGTCTATCCAAACCTCTTTAAACCTTAAATGCAAAACGATAAGCAGCTCTATATAAGATGTATCGGTAGGCTCACAATCATTTTAAAGTGTGCAGGGTGATATAAACTTAAATCGACTGAAGACCAGGTGGGAACCATTCATTGGCATATGGTCTTAGTACCGAAATTTCGTTTGATAGATTGCCGAGGTTCTGAGATATTCGGTCTTTATGCTGCTTATCATCTGGGTATCATGGTTGTATCTTTTACCGAAAAATAACGGGGACGCAAGTCTAGATCTTCCATGATACTATACATACGTGTACATATTGCATACTGCATTCGACCTCAATAAGTGATAAACAATCACATGTCCAAATCAAATAAGTGATAAAATATCACATTTATCCGGGTGTCAAGTTCGTCTCTCTGCTGTACGGAAGTACTGACCTGTTCACGGACTTGCACCTGTGCCCTCATGCATACGAAAATCAAGTTCCTCATCAATAAGTGATTATATCACATATGGCTTGTTTTCAAATCAAAATAAGTGAGTATCTCACAATTTATACGGTCAAACAGATGATAATCGGTATACTCACCGGTAAGATGAACTCTCGTGCATACCTTGATACGGGAATGTGTCGTGATGTGGATGAACACCGGTCGGTAAGTATAAATCATACCTTAACGTATCCCCTCGCCATGATTACATCTGATAAGTTGAGTTTAAGTGGACAACAATACCGATAATTGTTATAGGTTGCTTATCTTAATGTTAACTAACTGAACAACAAGAGTGTTTTGGCATGACCGTACACTGATATGATTCTCTTACCCTCGAAACTCACAAAAAGAATGTCTGTAAATATTTATTTACTGCTTAACTTTTATTATTTCTTTTAAACAGTTTCGTCGTTTGGTGCATATCAGCACGACATTAGCGGTGATGTCGTTTGATAACACTCAAAGGATTTTAAATTGTTGTCTTTTAATTTCAAAAATACCAAAAAGATTTTAGGCGTGTTTTAATATAAACTTTATAAAAGCCAAAAAGATTTTATTTCTGCTTTATTTTCGATCGTACGATGTTGGAGCTCAAGTCTTCGTTACCTGAAACCTGACTGAAAACCGAACTGACTAAATCTTCATAAACGGTCAAAATTTGCAGATTTTGAAAGTTAGAATTTAAAATTGATAAATTTATTAAACTTTCAAACTGTCGGACGGTGTTTGATTTTGACATGGTCATTCGTGTGTCATTTGTTGATACTATTCCAAGCAGTTGTTCTCATTACGCGTTTAGATTTCTTGCATGTGCAGATTCTAAAGGCTAGGAGAACATGGTCGATGACAAGCATTGGAATGAAGACACGATGAGAAGGCGCTCAAAAGATGAAGATGATCGAGTTGCCGCTGGCCATCATCAACACCACAAGGATCTCACTTCATAAAGATAAAGTCTTTTCAAGAGCATAACTCAAGGGGGAGCTTATGTTAAGGGGGAGTTTGTCAACACACTTCCTACGTGATACGGGTAGTTTGTTGATACACTCTCTGCTTTCAAGACGTGAAGACTTTGAAGATCCTCCGACATTGAAGACTTGAAAGGACATCAGAGTTTTGGGAACTCGAAGACCAAAGACCGTCGAAGTTCGAGACGAGTCTACAACTATAGAAGATAAAGACAAAGCTACAGCCAAGGGGGAGTTTGTTGGTGCACTTGTGTCTGTACTTTGTCTGTATTCGGTCTGTATATAAACGATGTTCTAAGTCTGTAAGTTGACCAAGTCAACCATCCTCCGGATTGACTTGGTCAAACAGTTAGAAAGTAGTTGTCTGTCTCGAAGGATAGCTCCTCGAAGGATACTGTTGATCCTTCGAGGTACTCGAAAGATATGCTTCGATTGTTAGACCTCGAAGGATCATCCTTCGAGGTCATTGCTGATCATTCGAACATCTTGTCATCGATAGATGATCCTTCGGACCATCTATCGGATCCTTCGGACATGACCTGCTGTGTATGGGTATAAATACCCATGCATTGTGTTGAGTTCATAAGACTTGTTAGAGAGAGACAGACAGAAAAGATATCCGAGAGATAGGCTGAGAGCATTCTGTCCGGAACTCACACACACACTTTGAGAGTTTACATGTTAGATTTGTAAACATTGTGCTTGTAACCGAAACCTTCATTTGCATTAATACAAGTTGTGTTAATCGGTGATCCCGTGTGTGTTTGTGTTTATACTTGCTTAATCCCGGTTTGCTCGCTAGCTTGGATTCCGCACTCGCTAGTGGGTTAGTATAACAAGGTTTGAGGTTCGTCATCCGACAAAAGGGACCTACATATACAGAATTACTAAAAAAAATATAAAAAAAATACTATTTAATAACCATTAATAATCTAAAAACAGAATTATATTATCAGACATCAGATGATTGATGCGTACATCATACAACACACATAACATATACTAATAATATATATCACAATGTTTAAGATTAATAAACTACAAGAGATATATACAGAATTACTTATCAAAAAATGGATTACCAATTAATGGCCATCAATACACTAAAAACAGAACTATATCATCAAACATCAGATGATTAATGTACACATCATACAACAAACATACCATATATCAATGTTGATACACTTTGTGTGGACGCAACTCGGCTCGGTTCGACTCGGCTCGGTACGACTTGGTTTCGACACGGTTAGGTCCGGCTCAAGCCCGACGTCACGGTACTCCTCCGTCGTGCGCCCCAGAGTTCGACACGCGAAGCACGGAGCGCCACAAGCCATGTCCCGTTTACACATCACCATGACATCATCATTGTGATGTCATGGTGATGTCATAACCTTTGACTAATTGAAAGTTGGCAACAGAAAGCACATTTGGGCCAATCAACGTTATTTGGGCCGTAACATTTGTGATGGACATTGTCTAATACTTGGGCCACTACAATCAACGAAACATGATTTGGTTAAATTGTATGTCGACGAAACAGAATGTGTTTCGTCGACTTTGAGTGTTTCGTTGAGTCCCCTTTTGTTTCGTCAAGTCTGTGTCTTTGTTTTAGTATAAATAGGTCTCTCAGTTTCTGTGTGAAACTTCGATGAGAGACGAGAGCTGTGAGACAGTCAGTAAACATTGTTTGTATATGTTTGTATCGTTCTCATCCCTAATCAATAGACATTGAATCTTTGGTTAACCATTGTGTTCATTGTGTTCTATGTTTGATTGGCTAAGTTAAGTGGATTCTGCACACTTAACTTTGTTTGTTATAAACAAGGATCTTGTGGTGAAAATCGATCCTCCGATTTCGGGACCTACAATTGGTATCAGAGCCTTGGCTCTTGGCTCTTCTCCTTGTTAAAACCGAGTGTTTTCGGGTGTGTTTCGGGTTTTTGAAGTTTGTGTTCTTGTTGAAAATTTGTTTGAATCTTCAAAGATCACTGTAGTTTGTTGAAATTTCATATAAAAACCTTTTTTGTTTTTCATTTTTACATGTTAAAAGGTGGTTTTTAGTGAATTTTCGTGCATTTACTCGTGTTCGAAGAGTTTCGGTTCACCGGAAAACTTATTTTTCTGGGTGGTGTTCTTCATATCTTCAAACAATTATTCATAAATTCAACCTGTTGATCTTGGTCAAACCTTTGTAAAAGTTGTTTGTTGTTGAAAATTGTGAAAAAGGATTAAAATATTGTTTTGGTTGGTAAGTTGGGTATGGTTCTGAGCCGAAAGCATGTCACAGTTGTCAGTAAAGATAAGATTTAGCTGAAAACTGTCACCAACTTTTTACCAACTCACTGACTTACTTTTCGACGAAACACACGTCAACGAAACAGAAATTCATTTCATCAGAAGGGTTGAAATTGACGAAACACATTTGGGACTCCTAGTTGACGAAACACAAAAGTCATTCTATTAAAGTTGACGAAACACATTTGGGCCTCCTAGTTGTGTTTCGTCAAAGCCCACATTCTTAATAATCCATTTCGTCAACAAGTAACAAGTGGGCCAACATTTTCACCCTGTTTCGTCAAAGCCCAAAAAGGACAAAATATTTTCTTTTTCGTCAACGGCTAATTCCATCTCGTCAAAAACCAAAAGACTTTGTTATTTTCGCTGACTTAGAGGCCCACAAAGAAAACCTTTCTTTTCGTCAAAAGCCCAACAATTACATTTGTTTTGTTGAACAAAAGGCCCTAAGATTCTGGACCTTGTTTCGTCAAATAGTGAAGCCCAAAAGCAAACAAATTCTGTTTTGCCGATTTTGAAAAGATTGGATCTTTGTTTCGTTATTGACCATACATAAATCAGTTTCGCCAAGTTTAAAATTACTAAGTTTGTTTCGTGGAATTTCGGTTTCGTCGAAACACTTAAATTTAAACAGAAAGGTTGTAATTGTTATTTAACTGGTTATTTGAGGTGTCATTTTCAGGTGATCATTTTTCAATATCACGAAGAATCCAAGTTGGTGGGGTACCCCGGCTCCAGATGGGGGAAAGTACACGAATACAAGTTTATCTCCCTCATGGGCCGAATCTCCCGTGTCGACATCTTCGTAAGCAAATGCTGTATCAACCGGTCAATGGGCATTCGTATCGAATCAAACTCCGAGTATTCAAAGTATTCTATTAAGCGAAAGCGAAACCGGAAGTTTGAATCGACCTCCAAAGTTGATGCACTTGAACGAATATCCGGGTTGGGTTGATAGATTTCGTACATACGTTCTTGGTCAAAATACAGAATTGTGGATACGTTTCACCACAGATTTTGATCAAGCTATAGAGGTTGCTGCTTCATCTACTGCTACGTTTGCCGATCTTCCTGACGATCAAAAGAAGATGTATGATCTGGAAAAGAAAGCATACGCTATTCTCACTCAGGCGTTAAGAAAAGATATCTACCACCAGTTTGTCAGTTTCAAGACAACGAAAAAGCTCTGGGACGCGTTGAAGACCAGAGGGGTAGGGAATGAAGCAACACGTCAACTGCGACACGATCTCCTCAAGAAAGAATTCGATGGCTTCACATGTATGGATAAGGAATCGTTGGGAGATATGACAAGCCGGTTTTATCACTTGCTTACAGAGTTGGGCAATTTTGGAGTAGTAACAACTACAGCAGAGGTGGTGAAGAAGTTTGCTGATGCGTTGCCTCCCCAATGGAATAGTTTCTTGGAGATTTTGAAGTATAACGGGGTTTTGGCTACTACAAACATCAACGACTTCGTGCAGCTTTAAGAGAACAAGGATCAGGAGGAAACCTTAAAGGCAAAAAGAGTTCCAGTGCCACAAAATCCTGAAATGTATTATGGAACTCCGAGTACTTCTTCTGCAAAATCCATTGTGCCATGCAATCCTGAGATGTATTATGGAACTTCCAGTTCTTCGTCTGCAAGACCTGGTTCACATGCTCCACTTCAAACGACGTTTATCACAAGCACGGATTTGTATGGCAATCCAATACAAGTTCCTGTTAAGCCAGCTCCCACCACAGACTTGTATGGAAATCCACTACAACCACCCCCTCCTGCTCAACAACAAGCGTGTTATGGAAATACATCATCTGCTGGTCAGCAATCAAAGCCAAATACATTACGGCTCGACACTTCAAGCTTTTCAAAGGTCAGTGTGGAAGTAGCAAGGGAACACATGGAGCTGCTTAACACTTTAGTGAGCGCGTACTGTGGGTTAGTGGAAGGTCAAATTGGCAACATTAATCTGACACAAGAAGACTATCAGCAGATTGACAAGGAAGAGATGGACTTGATGGACATCAAGTGGGCCTTTGCTAGTGCTGTAAGAAGGGCAAAGGATTTCATGGAAAGAACTGGCAGAACCAGCTTGGAGAGCAAGAACCAAGTAAGGGTTCGATAAACAGGCAGTAAAGTGCTTCAATTGTGGTGAACGGGGTCACTTTAAAAGGGAATGTACAAGGCCAGCACAACATGGGAACCAGAATCCCTTCAGAAACCAAGGCAACCAGCAGAACCAGAACAGGAACAATGAGCGTACATTGATACCTGTCAACAACCAGAGCCAAGCTGGAACATCAAATGCCAACCGGGCACTTATGGTTCAAGTGGATGAAGGTTGTGACTGGTCAATCCAGCTAAGTGGTGATGCTCCGGATGGAACAGCGTGTTTTGTTGAGGTTGTCAAGGCTTTAAGTCACGCCAGTGGTGGAGAATCTTCCGCCAATGGTGGTGAATCTTCTGAGGATGAAGACTCTTCTGGTTACAGCAGGAGTTCAGATGAAGAATCCTCAAGTTCAGGTGATGATCATGTGGGTGAGATATCTAGTGCGTCAGTTGATGCAGATATTGATGAGCTTTTGGAGGAAGCTGCAGCAAGAAGTGATAGAAGATCTATTTTGGTGGATCAAGTTGCTTATTCTTCGTCTTCTCTCCATTCAGCCTTTATGGCTATTGTCGACAGTTCATCAAGTCAGGTATGTGTCGATGAACCAACTGCTATAATCTGTGATAATTGTGATAGTTTAAGTGTTAAATGTGTTGAGTTGGAAGCAAACATGTCTGAGTTGCAAGGCAAACATGATGCTTTACAAGCTAGTTTGTTTGACTTGCAAGACAAACATGTTTCATTGAATGCCAATTGGTGTGAATTGCAAAGCAAACACGAGGCTTTGCAAGAGAAATATGATGTGACATTCATCCACAATCAGAAATTGACCGTGGATCTTTCAAAGTGCACTGAAGCCAATATGTTTTATGAAAACCATGAAAAAGAGTTTAAATCGGTAATTGAGAAATTAAAGAAAGATAAAACCGAGTTAACAAAAATGGTTTCCAGAAAACAAACTGACATTAATTTGTATATATCTCGCCTTGAGATAATGCAAAAGGAGATGGCTTGTGTCAAAACAGAAAGTGAGGCGATCCAACTTAAGCTAGACAGTTATTTGAGCTCTAGCTATGTGTTGGATCACATCATTGACGTTCAGAAAGAGAAACGGGATGTCACATGCATAGGATATAAGAAATGTCCACCACCAGTGAGACACAATTATGATGCAATGCCTGACGAGGAAGACAGAACTTTCTTTGAACCATCTGTTCCTTTGGATGTTAAGGAATTTGCAACAGGGCACGGATACAAGAAAGAAGTATCATCCGATTCAGATGTGTCAGCAGATACATGTGTGAGTTCTGCTGAGCTGAATCAGGATCCTCTTGTCATTATCGAGGATGCTGATTCTTCTGATGATGAATCTGATGATACTATCCGTGCAAAGTCTGATGCGGTAATCAAAGATGAGGACATACCTCTCCAGATTTACATTCTATGTGATCCTCCTGCAAAACCCGCTAAGACTGTTGCAATTGAGTCCTCATCTGAAAAAGGGTCGGAGAGTGTGAACTTGCTGTACACTCTTGTTGGTGATGATAAGATCTACTCTGACAAAGATTTTCCTATTAAGAATGTTAATCAATCTTTAATAAGTAAAGTCTTTGAAAATTCGACAAGCAAGTTTTTGGGAAAGACAGGATCACGTGTTACAGTAACCCAATGTCCTACTATCCCTAAGGCCGAAGTTCGAAAACAATTTGGCAATAAGGAATTACCAACAGTGCAAAAACAGCAAAATCACACCAAGCAAAAAGGAGAATTACCGGCTCAAGCTCAAAAGAAGCCGAATCAAAAGAAGAACAAAAATGTAAACTTTGTGACATCGACGGGAACGGACAAAATTGAAATGTTTGAAAACAAATCTAACTTAGATTTTGTTAAGAAAGCAATTGTTCAGAAAAGAAATGAACCAAGCAGTTCGAATCCTAGTACCTCGGGATCACAAAGTTCATCATCATCGGCAAGACGATCACATGATACTTCGGGGTTTGTTGAACGAAGATCATGTTTTGAATGTGGAACAATTGGACATATAATTCGAAATTGTCCATACCTTCATAAACAAAAAGGCAAAGTTGATGTTCCCCGTGACCAAACTGACCGTAAGCGATCTGTTTCTGTAAAACAAGATCCCCGCCTTGTAAAAGAAAGGGAAAAGAAACAGAAACGCCAACAGGTCAAGAAATTTGAAAAGGCGATTAAAACCGATGTGGTTAACAAAACATCTGTTTCTGTAAAACCAGACAATTCAAAAACTTCAGACAACCATGAAGTTAAACTTTTAAAGAATAACACTGGTAAAACAAAACAGACCTGGAAACCAAAAACGGTTAATGAATCAGGGGGACCATCACAATTTACAAATCATCAAAGAAAAGAAGTTATTGTTGTTGATGAAAATGGAAGACCCAAGACCACAATGGCTTGGGTCCCCATCTCCAACTAATCAATTGAGTTCATGTGCAGGGTGTTCCAGGAGGAACTATCAGTAGTCATTGGATTGTTGATAGTGGGGCATCCAGGCACATGACAGGCGACATGAAGCTTCTCTACGACGTCAAATCTATTAGAGGAGGTTATGTTGCTTTTGCTGGAGATAAGGGCGGATATATTACGGGTGAAGGTTCAGGGGGAGGCGTGAAATTTCCAAATCATCAAGAGATTGAAATTACATTTCTTGATTCTCAGGGGCAACCCAAGTCTATGAAGGATTGGGTCCCCCTCTCCAACTAATCTCTGAGTGAGTGTGCAGGAAGTTCCGGGAGGAACTATCGATAGTCATAGGATTGTTGATAGTGGAACGTCCTTGCACAAGATAGGCGACAGAAGAAATTGTTGCCTTTGATGGAGAGAAAAAGAAAGGGGAAACAGAGTTGTCTGTTGAAAGAAAGTGATAACTTCGACAAAATGAAAAATCATTTCAAAGTGTGATTGTTAAAGGCTTTGATCGGGTCTCCGGGATAGATTCAAATCAAAATGTACGCACTTGCAGCACGTCTGAAGTTCACAATCAACAAGATGAACGTGCAGTGTAAATTTCTTCGCGGTGTGATTGAAGAAAATGTGTTCGTTGAACAAACCAACCGGGTGTGTGGATGCCTTGGCGTGGATTGAACAACCGCACACTACTTTTCAAAGAGAAAGTCAAAGACCTTCGCTGGTGCAATTTGGAAGACCAGCCGGAACCAAAGGTTTATGATCTTGTTGCTGTGTAGAGCTATCTCGGATTAAGTGAAGTGGCTACAAAAATCGACCTTGAAATCCACATCGGGTGGATATCCAGTTGGGAGAGTACTCAGATTCCTGGCAATGCACGAAGCAGTTGCAGGATTCGGTTTTAAATTTCTAATCTCTCCTATACTTGTCGATATTTAAGCTGCTTTATGAATTATTATCATCTCGTACTGCACTCTTTGACCTGACACGTTGATCTCAAATATCACCTCACACGTGATTGTTTCAATATGAAACTCGTCAATGTTGTCATGGTCTGCACTGCTTACCGACATGCCAACTCATTTTCCCAAAATTCGATAAATCATTTCTGATTAAAATAAATTTTGGTAAATGGCATTAAGGTAAAATCATGAGTTAATCTCACATCGGGAAATCGTTTTTGTAAATACCTTTGTTTTTTTTTTAAAATTTATCTTAGTTTGTTGATTTTAGGGGGAGTAAATCCAAATTTAAAAATCCAAAAACATCGAAAAAATTTCAAAAACTCAAAAACAATAGAAAATCAAAAATGAGTTTCCTGGCGAGAAAAAGAGAAAATGATAGTACATCAGTGGTCTGTCCAACCTCTTTACACCTTAAATGAAAAACGATAAGCAGCTCTATATAAGATGTATGAGTAGGCTCACAATCATTTTAAAGTGTGCAGGATGATATAGATCTTAAATTGACTGAAGACCAGGTGGGAACCACACGTTGGCATATGGTCTTAGTACTGAAATTTCGTTTGAGAGATTGCCGAGGTTCTGAGATATTCGGTCTTTATGCTGCTTATCATCTGGGTATCATGGTTGTGTCTTTTACCAAAAAATAACGGGGACGCAAGTCTAGATCTTCCATGATACTATACATACGTGTACATATTGCATCCGACCTCAATAAGTGATCAACAATCACATGTCCATCAAATAAGTGATAAAATATCACATTTATCCGGGAGTCAAGTTCGTCTCTCTGCTGTACGAAAGTACTGACCTGTTCACGGACTTGCTCCTGTGCCCTTCATGCATTTGAAAATGAAGTTCCTCATCAATAAGTGATTCTATCACATAGGGCTTGTTTTCAATCAAAATAAGTGAGAATCTCACATCATATACGGTCAAACAGATGATAATCGGTATACTCACCGGTAAGATGAATCCTCGTGCATACCTTGATACGGGAATGTGTCGTGATGTGGATGAACACCGGTCGGTAAGTATAAATCATACCTTAACATATCCCCTCGCCATGATTACATCTGATAAGTTGAGCTTATGTGGACAACAATACCGATAATCGTATAGGATGCTTATCTTAATGTTAACTAATTGAACAAAAAGAGCGTTTTGGCGTGACCGTACACTGATATGATTCTCTTACCCTCGAAACTCGCAAAAAGAATGTCTGTAAATATTTATTTATTGCTTTTAGTTTTTGCATCTTTGTATATATTTATTTATTGTTTTCCGTCTTTACATTTGAAAAATGAAAATTCCAAAAAGATTTTAGGTGTGTTTTAATATAAACTTTATTAAATCCAAAAAGATTTTGCTTCTAGTTTATTTTTGATTGACCGATGTTGGAACTCGAGTCTATCCTACCCAAAATCCTGATCGAAAGCCGGAAAACAATTGCATCTTCATAAATGGTCGAAGTTAACAAGTTTTGAAAGTTAAAGGTTTAAATCTGAACATTTTTAAACTTTCAAACTGTTGTCGGTAGGTGTTTGATTGAGATTTGATCTCACATGTGTCGTTTGTTTATGGAAACTATATTCCAAGCAGTTGTTCTCATTATGCGTTTAGATATCTTGCATGTGCAGATGCTAAAGGCGAGGAGAACATGTTCGATGACAAGCTTTGGAATGAAAACACGACGTGAAGGCACTCAAAAGATGAAGACGATCGAGTTGCCATTCATCCTTCATCAACACCACAAGGATCTGAAGAATTAACGATCAAAAGATTCACGAACATGACTCAATGGAGAGTTCATTCTAAGGGGGAGTTTGTTAACACACTTCCTAAATTAAATGGGGAGTTTGTTGATACACTTACTTTTACGAAGCGTGAAGACTTTGAAGATCCTCCGACATGAAAGACACAGAAGACGAACAATCACATAAGACGAACCATCACGAGTAGCGTCTAAGGGGGAGTTTGTTGATACACTTTGTGTGGACGCAACTCGGCTCGGTTCGACTCAGCTCGGTACGACTTGGTTTCGACACGGTTAGGTCCGGCTCAAGCCCGACGTCACGGCATTCCTCCGTCGTGCGCCCCAGAGTTCGACACGCGAAGCACGGAGCGCCACAAGCCATGTCCCGTTTACACATCACCATGACATCATCATTGTGATGTCATGGTGATGTCATAACCTTTGACTAATTGAAAGTTGGCAACAGAAAGCACATTTGGGCCAATCAACGTCATTTGGGCCGTAACATTTGTGATGGACATTGTCTAATACTTGGGCCACTACAATCGACGAAACATGATTTGGTTAAATTGTATGTCGACGAAACAGAATGTGTTTCGTCGACTTTGAGTGTTTGGTTGAGTCCCCTTTTGTTTCGTCAAGTCTGTGTCTTTGTTTTAGTATAAATAGGTCTCTCAGTTTCTGTGTGAAACTTCGACGAGAGACGAGAGCTGTGAGACAGTCAGTAAACATTGTTTGTATATGTTTGTATCGTTCTCATCCCTAATCAATAGACATTGAATCTTTGGTTAACCATTGTGTTCATTGTGTTCTATGTTTGATTGGCTAAGTTAAGTGAATTCCGCACACTTAACTTTGTTTGTTATAAACAAGGATCGTGTGGTGAAAATCGATCCTCCGATTTCGGGACCTACAATTGGTATCAGAGCCTTGGCTCTTGGCTCTTCTCCTTGTTAAAACCGAGTGTTTTCGGGTGTGTTTCGGGTTTTTGAAGTTTGTGTTCTTGTTGAAAATTTGTTTGAATCTTCAAAGATCGCTGTAGTTTGTTGAAATTTCATATAAAAACCTTTTTTGTTTTTCATTTTTACATGTTAAAAGGTGGTTTTTAGTGAATTTTCGTGCATTTACTCGTGTTCGAAGAGTTTCGGTTCACCGGAAAACTTATTTTTCTGGGTGGTGTTCTTCATATCTTCAAACAATTATTCATAAATTCAACCTGTTGTTCTTGGTCAAACCTTTGTAAAAGTTGTTTGTTGTTGAAAATTGTGAAAAAGGATTAAAATATTGTTTTGGTTGGTAAGTTGGGTATGGTTCTGAGCCGAAAGCATGTCACAGTTGTCAGTAAAGATAAGATTTAGCTGAAAACTGTCACCAACTTTTTACCAACTCACTGACTTACTTTTCGACGAAACACACGTCAACGAAACAGAAATTCATTTCATCAGAAGGGTTGAAATTGACGAAACACATTTGGGACTCCTAGTTGACGAAACACAAAAGTCATTCTATTAAAGTTGACGAAACACATTTGGGCCTCCTAGTTGTGTTTCGTCAAAGCCCACATTCTTAATAATCCATTTCGTCAACAAGTAACAAGTGGGCCAACATTTTCACCCTGTTTCGTCAAAGCCCAAAAAGGACAAAATATTTTCTTTTTCGTCAACGGCTAATTCCATCTCGTCAAAAACCAAAAGACTTTGTTATTTTCGCTGACTTAGAGGCCCACAAAGAAAACCTTTCTTTTCGTCAAAAGCCCAACAATTACATTTGTTTCGTTGAACAAAAGGCCCTAAGATTCTGGACCTTGTTTCGTCAAATAGTGAAGCCCAAAAGCAAACAAATTCTGTTTCGCCGATTTTGAAAAGATTGGATCTTTGTTTCGTTATTGACCATACATAAATCAGTTTCGCCAAGTTTAAAATTACTAAGTTTGTTTCGTGGAATTTCGGTTTGGTCGAAACACTTAAATTTAAACAGAAAGGTTGTAATTGTTATTTAACTGGTTATTTGAGGTGTCATTTTCAGGTGATCATTTTTCAATATCACGATGAATCCAAGTTGGTGGGGTACTCCGGCTCCAGATGGGGGAAAGTACACGAATACAAGTTTATCTCCCTCATGGGCCGAATCTCCCGTGTCGACATCTTCGCAAGCAAATGCTGTATCAACCGGTCAATGGGCATTCATATCGAATCAAACTCCGAGTATTCAAAGTATTCTATTAAGCGAAAGCAAAACCGGAAGTTTGAATCGACCTCCAAAGTTGATGCACTTGAACGAATATCCGGGTTGGGTTGATAGATTTCGTACATACGTTCTTGGTCAAAATACAGAATTGTGGATACGTTTCACCACAGATTTTGATCAAGCTACAGAGGTTGCTGCTTCATCTACTGCTACGTTTGCCGATCTTCCTGACGATCAAAAGAAGACGTATGATCTGGAAAAGAAAGCATACGCTATTCTCACTCAGGCGTTAAGCAAAGATATCTACCACCAGTTTGTCAGTTTCAAGACAACGAAAAAGCTCTGGGACGCGTTGAAGACCAGAGGGGTAGGGAATGAAGCAACAGGTCAACTGCGACACGATTTCCTCAAGAAAGAATTCGATGGCTTCACATGTATGGATAAGGAATCGTTGGGAGATATGACAAGCCGGTTTTATCACTTGCTTACAGAGTTGGGCAATTTTGGAGTAGTAACAACTATAGCAGAGGTGGTGAAGAAGTTTCCTGATGCGTTGCCTCCCCAATGGAATAGTTTCTTGGAGATTTTGAAGTATAACGGGGTTTTGGCTACTACAAACATCAACGACTTCGTGCAGCTTTAAGAGAACAAGGATCAGGAGGAAACCTTAAAGGCAAAAAGAGTTCCAGTGCCACAAAATCCTGAAATGTATTATGGAACTCCGAGTACTTCTTCTGCAAAATCCATTGTGCCATGCAATCCTGAGATGTATTATGGAACTTCCAGTTCTTCGTCTGCAAGACCTGGTTCACTTGCTCCACTTCAAACGACGTTTATCACAAGCACGGATTTGTATGGCAATCCAATACAAGTTCCTGTTAAGCCAGCTCCCACCACAGACTTGTATGGAAATCCACTACAACCACCCCCTCCTGCTCAACAACAAGCGTGTTATGGAAATACATCATCTGCTGGTCAGCAATCAAAGCCAAATACATTACGGCTCGACACTTCAAGCTTTTCAAAGGTCAGTGTGGAAGTAGCAAGGGAACACATGGAGTTGCTTAACACTTTAGTGAGCGCGTACTGTGGGTTAGTGGAAGGTCAAATTGGCAACATTAATCTGACACAAGAAGACTATCAGCAGATTGACAAGGAAGAGATGGACTTGATGGACATCAAGTGGGCCTTTGCTAGTGCTGTAAGAAGGGCAAAGGATTTCATGGAAAGAACTGGCAGAACCAGCTTGGAGAGCAAGCACCAAGTATGGGTTCGATAAACAGGCAGTAAAGTGCTTCAATTGTGGTGAACGGGGTCACTTTAAAAGGGAATGTACAAGGTCAGCACAGCATGGGAACCAGAATCCCTTCAGAAACCAAGGCAACCAGCAGAACCAGAACAGGAACAATGAGCGTACATTGATACCTGTCAACAACCAGAGCCAAGCTGGAACATCAAATGCCAACCGGGCACTTATGGTTCAAGTGGATGAAGGTTGTGACTGGTCAATCCAGCTAAGTGGTGATGCTCCGGATGGAACAGCGTGTTTTGCTGAGGTTGTCAAGGCTTTAAGTCACGCCAGTGGTGGAGAATCTTCCGCCAATGGTGGTGAATCTTCTGAGGATGAAGACTCTTCTGGTTACAGCAGGAGTTCAGATGAAGAATCCTCAAGTTCAGGTGATGATCATGTGGGTGAGATATCTAGTGCGTCAGTTGATGCAGATATTGATGAGCTTTTGGAGGAAGCTGCAGCAAGAAGTGATAGAAGATCTATTTTGGTGGATCAAGCTGCTTATTCTTCGTCTTCTCTCCATTCAGCCTTTATGGCTAATGTCGACAGTTCATCAAGTCAGGTATGTGTCGATGAACCAACTGCTATAATCTGTGATAATTGTGATAGTTTAAGTGTTAAATGTGTTGAGTTGGAAGCAAACATGTCTGAGTTGCAAGGCAAACATGATGCTTTACAAGCTAGTTTGTTTGACTTGCAAGACAAACATGTTTCATTGAATGCCAATTGGTGTGAATTGCAAAGCAAACACGAGGCTTTGCAAGAGAAATATGATGTGACATTCATCCACAATCAGAAATTGACCGTGGATCTTTCAAAGTGCACTGAAGCCAATATGTTTTATGAAAACCATGAAAAAGAGTTTAAATCGGTAATTGAGAAATTAAAGAAAGATAAAACCGAGTTAACAAAAATGGTTTCCAGAAAACAAACTGACATTAATTTGTATATATCTCGCCTTGAGATAATGCAAAAGGAGATGGCTTGTGTCAAAACAGAAAGTGAGGCGATCCAACTTAAGCTAGACAGTTATTTGAGCTCTAGCTATGTGTTGGATCACATCATTGACGTTCAGAAAGAGAAACGGGATGTCACATGCATAGGATATAAGAAATGTCCACCACCAGTGAGACACAATTATGATGCAATGCTTGACGAGGAAGACAGAACTTTCTTTGAACCATCTGTTCCTTTGGATGTTAAGGAATTTGCAACAGGGCACGGATACAAGAAAGAAGTATCATCCGATTCAGATGTGTCAGCAGATACATGTGTGAGTTCTGCTGAGCTGAATCAGGATCCTCTTGTCATTATCGAGGATGCTGATTCTTCTGATGATGAATCTGATGATACTATCCGTGCAAAGTCTGATGCGGTAATCAAAGATGAGGACATACCTCTCCAGAATTACATTCTATGTGATCCTCCTGCAAAACCCGCTAAGACTGTTGCAATTGAGTCCTCGTCTGAAAAGGGTCGGAGAGTGTGAACTTGCTGTACACTCTTGTTGGTGATGATAAGATCTACTCTGACAAAGATTTTCCTATTAAGAATGTTAATCAATCTTTAATAAGTAAAGTCTTTGAAAATTCGACAAGTAAGTTTTTGGGAAAGACAGGATCACGTGTTACAGTAACCCAATGTCCTCCTATCCCTAAGGCCGAAGTTCGAAAACAATTTGGCAATAAGGAATTACCAACAGTGCAAAAACAGCAAAATCACACCAAGCAAAAAGGAAAATTACCGGCTCAAGCTCAAAAGAAGCCGAATCAAAAGAAGAACAAAAATGTAAACTTTGTGAAATCGACAGGAACGGACAAGCTTTGGAATGAAGACACGACGTGAAGGCACTCAAAAGATGAAGACGATCGAGTTGCCATTGATCCTTCATCAACACCACAAGGATCTGAAGAATTAACGATCAAAAGATTCACGAACATGACTCAATGGAGAGTTCATTCTAACGATCAAAAAAATACTATTTAATAACCATTAATAATCTAAAAACAGAATTATATTATCAGACATCAGATGATTGATGCGTACATCATACAACACACATAACATATACTAATAATATATATCACAATGTTTAAGATTAATAAACTACAAGAGATATATACAGAATTACTTATCAAAAAATGGATTACCAATTAATGGCCATCAATACACTAAAAACAGAACTATATCATCAAACATCAGATGATTAATGTACACATCATACAACAAACATACCATATATCAATGTTGATACACTTTGTGTGGACGCAACTCGGCTCGGTTCGACTCGGCTCGGTACGACTTGGTTTCGACACGGTTAGGTCCGGCTCAAGCCCGACGTCACGGCATTCCTCCGTCGTGCGCCCCAGAGTTCGACACGCGAAGCACGGAGCGCCACAAGCCATGTCCCGTTTACACATCACCATGATATCATCATTGTGATGTCATGGTGATGTCATAACCTTTGACTAATTGAAAGTTGGCAACAGAAAGCACATTTGGGCCAATCAACGTCATTTGGGCCGTAACATTTGTGATGGACATTGTCTAATACTTGGGCCACTACAATCGACGAAACATGATTTGGTTAAATTGTATGTCGACGAAACAGAATGTGTTTCGTCGACTTTGAGTGTTTCGTTGACTCCCCTTTTGTTTCATCAAGTCTGTGTCTTTGTTTTAGTATAAATAGGTCTCTTAGTTTCTGTGTGAAACTTCGACGAGAGACGAGAGCTGTGAGACAGTCAGTAAACATTGTTTGTATATGTTTGTATGGTTCTCATCCCTAATCAATAGACATTGAATCTTTGGTTAACCATTGTGTTCATTGTGTTCTATGTTTGATTGGCTAAGTTAAGTGGATTCCGCACACTTAACTTTGTTTGTTATAAACAAGGATCTTGTGGTGAAAATCGATCCTCCGATTTCGGGACCTACAATTGGTATCCGAGCCTTGGCTCTTGGCTCTTCTCCTTGTTAAAACCGAGTGTTTTCGGGTGTGTTTCGGGTTTTTGAACTTTGTGTTCTTGTTGAAAATTTGTTTGAATCTTCAAAGATCACTGTAGTTTGTTGAAATTTCATATAAAAACCTTTTTTGTTTTTCATTTTTACATGTTAAAAGGTGGTTTTTAGTGAATTTTCGTGCATTTACTCGTGTTCGAAGAGTTTCGGTTCACCGGAAAACTTATTTTTCTGGGTGGTGTTCTTCATATCTTCAAACAATTATTCATAAATTCAACCTGTTGTTCTTGGTCAAACCTTTGTAAAAGTTGTTTGTTGTTGAAAATTGTGAAAAAGGATTAAAATATTGTTTTGGTTGGTAAGTTGGGTATGGTTCTGACAGTTGTCAGTAAAGATAAGATTTAGCTGAAAACTGTCACCAACTTTTTACCAACTCACTGACTTACTTTTCGACGAAACACACGTCAACGAAACAGAAATTCATTTCATCAGAAGGGTTGAAATTGACGAAACACATTTGGGACTCCTAGTTGACGAAACACAAAAGTCATTCTATTAAAGTTGACGAAACACATTTGGGCCTCCTAGTTGTGTTTCGTCAAAGCCCACATTCTTAATAATCCATTTCGTCAACAAGTAACAAGTGGGCCAACATTTTCACCCTGTTTCGTCAAAGCCCAAAAAGGACAAAATATTTTCTTTTTCGTCAACGGCTAATTCCATCTCGTCAAAAACCAAAAGACTTTGTTATAACCTATGAATTCTCAACATGTTATGATCGAGTAACATGTACGCTCTTCAGTTCCCTGCATGATTAAACCGAATACAAGTAAGAAAACCGAAAGCTTATGAAAATACAAAACTGGAAATCTCGTCACAGTAATAATAGCAAACAAGATTGAAGGTTTACCCTGAGATCACGTCGCCTCTTTTCCTCTAACATGGTTAATGATCGTTACCAGCTAGGGTTGTGTACGGCGGCACTGGCTGAAAAAGATACGTCTGTCGAATTGAATTGTTGAAAACTAAGTTTTTATGGTTGTGCGTGGGTATGGGTAAGGTGTGAAATTTACTATTCTACCCCCTCCATTTTACAATTTGTTTTAGTCTTGTTCATCACTTACCCCTTAAATTTGTGGATGTTCATTAATATAAGTCTGGATAACTTATATGCATTCTGATTTTTATAGAAAGGTGATGCCACCTCACATAAAAAAGAATATATTGAGGAGAGCACAACATTCCATACCCAAATCTCGGAAGCTTAAGCTAAAGCCAAAACCGAGTAACTATAACTCTGAAAAAAGATAAAGAAAACAGAAGCAAAGAAACAAGAATTAAAGAAAGCTTTGCCTGAGATCCCATCGCCAGTGCGTTGTATGTTTCCTATAATATAACACTGGCAATGAAGCTTACCAATAAGGGTTGTCGACCGTGGGAAATAAAGAGGTCTAGAAAAGACACAACTGATTAAATAACCAAAAGAGAAATAAGTATTTACGATTGTGCATGTCACTACTCGGATTTAGAGCAATGTTGGCGACATATGTGGCCGCTAATGATGTCACCACTATTACATGCGGCGAATGTTCAATAGCGGCAACATTGATCGCCGCTAATGCCTATGCCGGAGCCTTTGTGAAAAATTTGCCAAAGACGGAACAAAATATAATTGGGTGGTGGTTGTTACTAATCAAATTGAACACGAAAATGAAACAAAAACCATTAATTTATATTACAAAATTTCTACATAAAATTATCTAACTATCTATTTTCAAAAGCCATTAACGCTATGAGCAATCAACATGTTAGGATTAGCTAACATGTACGTTTTTCAGTTGCATGATTGAACCAAATACAAGTAAGAAAATGGAAAGCTTATGATAATACCAAAATGGAAATCTTGTAACAACAATAATAGCAAACGAGATTGCAGGGTTACCCTGAGATTGATCAGTTGCCTCTTTTCCTCTAACATTGTTAATGACCGCCACCAATTAGGGTTGTGGACGGCTGTTTGGAAAAGATACGTCTGCTTAATTGTTGAAAAATAGGTTTTTAGATAGGAGGAGGTAATGGGTTTAATACCCGTTCAAAAAAAAAAATACAAGTGTAGATAAGACTATGGGGTATGGGGTTGGGTTGGGGCGTGGGTTGGGGGAAAACGCCCAAGCCACCACCCCGGGTGGGCTTGGGTTGGGGCGTGGCCCTTGGGGCTTAGGTTTCAAGCCGGGCGTGGGGCAGGGGAGCAAGCTGACATGGCGGGCTGTGAATGGCGAATTCAAACTAGCCGTTGGCCTAGCCGTTGGGGGCTACTTTAAAAAAAAATCCTTTATAAATACCTTACCATATTTAACATTTTTCTCACACAATATCACACAATATCAAAAATCCTTTTTTTTTAAGTTATAGTGAATCGTCATTATCGTCACATATCACGACGGTGGTGAAAGCTATCGTGGAAGTGGAAGACGAAGACGATGAGGAAGAGACTCAACAACCTAAACGGAGGAGAAGGTACGTCGCTCATGAACGGCACACCGCTAACAATTTGTTGGTAAGCGATTACTTCTCAGCGGAACCTAAGTATAATGAAAAAATGTTTAGGCGTCGTTTCGTATGAGTAGAAACTTATTTTTAAGGATATCTAGAAATCTTGAGGAGAAGTATGTTATTTCCAACAAAAACCCGATGTAACCAGGCAATTAGGATTTAGTACGTGGCAAAAGGTCACGGCCGCACTTAGACAGTTAGCGTATGGCAATAGTTCGGACATTATGGATGACTATTTAAAAATGTCTGCACGTGTAGCTAGAGAAAGTCTTCACAACTTTTGTTCGTGTTTTCTAGAACTTTATACAAAAAGATATTTGAGAAAGCCCTCCTTCAGTGACATGCAACAAATATTGGAACATCACGCAGATTATCATGGGCTACCCGGGATGCTAGGTAGTTTAGATTGCATGAAATGGCCTTGGGAACTTTGTCCTACCCAATGGCAAGGCGCTCACACTAGTGGATTTCACGGGATGCCAGCCATCATGCTTGAAGCGGTTGCGTCCCAAGATCTTTGGATATGGCATGCGTTCTTCGGTATGCCAAGTTCACATAATGATATTACCATCATAAACCACTCGCCCCTTTTCAATTATCAGGTAAATGGTATAGGACCCAAAGGAACTTTCTTTGTAAACGGGGTTGAGTACGTGTACGGGTACTACCTAGTTGATGGGATTTACCCAGAGTGGGGGGTTTTCGAAAAACCGTTCACAAGACACGGTACCACAGATTCAAAGAGATTAAAGTTTAACAGGGTCCAGATGGCTAGATGGTTGCACGTAAAAACGTCGCGCGAGCATTCGGTGTTTTGAGGAAAAGGTAGCGAATATTAGCAATGCCTTGTCGACTATGGGACAAGGATCAGATTAGAAACGTGATGTACACATGTATCATTTTTCACAACATGATTTTGGAGGATGAAGGTAGAGCGGTCGTTACCTACTATGATGACGATGAACCCCAACCAGGTAACGTAACAGACGAAGATAAAGCGACAAATGAATTTTTGATAAAGTCAAGGGATATATATCACAACCTTCGATCTGATTTGGGGATCATGTTTCAACGATTCCTGGGTTCGAAACCGACAAAGACGACGAAGAATGATAGTTTTTTATTTTGATGTTTATTTTGTATGTTTATTTTAATAATTATTTTGTATGTTTATGTAGTTTTTGGTTATAAATATATATATATATATATATATATATATATATATATATATATATACATATATATATATATATATATATATATATATATATTAAAAAAACTGTTTTGAAATTACACGTGTCAAGCCATGCCCCAACCCAAGCCCCACCATACCCCACGGTCTAACTTATATGGCATTCTAATTTTGGTAGCAAGATCACCAAACTTCACAGATATAAAGAGAACATATTAAGGGGAGTGTAATATATTCGTTACCAATTTGAAAGCTTACACTAAAGCCAAAAGTTAGCGTCAAAATGATTACTCTAAAAAATAAATGAAGAAATATAGGTAATGAAACCAGAATTTATTGTTCGTAAAAATCAGAGTAAAACACTGCAACACATATAAATCAAATATTTAAGGTCCATCATTGTTTTTAGAATATCAAAATCTATATAAGAAAAGTATGGCATTAGACACTTTATTGAGATCTTCCAGCCGCAAACCACCACAATCATCGTACAAATCTTGATCCCTTCCACTTGCTATCTATAGCAATTTCACAAGAGAAAAGGAATTTTTGTTCACCATCCGTATCGATCTTTTAAATCCCATGAACCTCCCATTCGAACTTTATAGAAAACTTATCAGTTCCGTGCTGTGCTCGGTTTTCCGTTCAGTCTAACTCCGTAGCATCACCCAACTACCATTAACTCGGTTGATAACCGGATTGTAATCCGCCGCAGCGCCACCGTTACTCACCACGGACCACGAACCAGTGATATTACCATATAGCCGCAGACCTTGGCCACACTCAGTTCCATTAACGTCACATTTAGCTTCGGTGTCGCTTATATGGATTTCATATCACGATCCAGCCAACGTCACTCATGTTGGTTCAGTTCTGTTTATACATGAAGGGAAACATGAAAACATACCTTTGATTGCATCAGTACAGGCCAGCAGAGAATCCAGATGTAGATGCAGCAATAGTGTTTGACATAGTTGTCAGTTTTTGTCTGGTTCCTTCTTAGGGTGCAATCTAATGATGGTGGCTAAGAAAACCGAAAAGGGTATCGGCCGTAGGAGAGGGAGGTCGAACATTATGATGTTATGGCTAATATGGTGTCTGATTGTGTAACTGAGTAACCCCTTAACCTCCACATAAGTCTCCTTATATAAGCACCCAGGAGGAAACCCTAATTAGTTAATAAGGGTAATTAGGCCCATCAACAATTACCAACTAATTATTTAATAGGATTGTTATATATTTTGATCCATATAATGTGAATGATTATAATGGCTATAGATTAAATATCAATACGTATTATATTTAATCTTACATTCTCCCACTTAGCCGAGTAATCATTTACTATGAGTATTAGATAAGCCTGATCAGGAGTTAACACTCATTTTAGCCTTAAACAAGTACTATAGCAGAAAAATACAGCCGTTGAATCATTATGCGACTCAGGACCCCCATTAATCATACTATAGCCTTAATTTAAAACCTAATCGTTATGATCAAAATACACGTAAGCCCTTTGTTTGATTTGTAACTATATTTGTCTATATGCCATTATGCTAGCTTGACATATTCTTAGAGACATACAAAATCAAACTGATGAGGAAAATTAACTAATACTTAGTCATTCATAGTACGATATGCAATTGCGCACGACTATTAATTAATACCCGTCTATGAGCTCACTTAATAAGACTTATGGGTAATAGCCCTTCAGTTATAGGATCCTTAAGCATATCATGAATGTATTCGATACAAAACTTAGTTTCCTCAATTCGTTCATAAACGAATAATTAATTGCGTATCGAAACTTAATGCAGCACCTCTTGAACTGTTACTGTTCAAGGAGTCATGGTAGCTGACTTTATCACACTAATTCTTCAAAACATTAATTATATGGAGTTAATAAACTTATGAGTCCACTGATAAATTTCCAACAACATTTAGTGACTATATTATGTCGTTATAACTCAGGTTGTTAATATCAGTGCATTACGACTCCTCCATGAAATAGGTTTTGTCTGCTGACATAAAGATATACCCGAAATTACATTTTATCGTCTTTGAATATCTCAAAGTTAGAGTAATAAACCGGTTTTAATTCTCACTTCTTCTTTAAATTATAGTCTCTCGTTTCTTTTAAAGATATTGTAATACTCCATTAGATGCTACACATTAATCTAGACATATCTAGTGTGTTGCAATGTGAGTAATATCTAAACGAGTATAAACTTAAACTTACATAAGGCTTCCAATTAATGAAGCGTAAATAAATAATATCATTTATCCTATTATCCTCTTAAAGAAGAGCAGTATTGTTTGTTACATATGTAAGGACCCATTTAATGTTAAACTTATAGAACGAAACTATTGTCCCATTGGGTCTATCTCGGTATGTCATGATATCAATCACGTAAGAGATATCTCTGAGATCTATTATATCAAAGTTTGTGTTAACAATGCTTTGACTTATGTAACATATACTTGTCAAAAGAATGTCATCTATATAGACAAGTTTATCTTAGTTGCTCCCACTCATTTTGAGGTAGGTACATTAATCCACTTGATTCTTGATGAAAATAATTACGTTAGCTTTTCATCACATTATGATGTTTGCATTAACCCATACATGGATATTATTGGCTTACAAATAAAGTGTTCTTTAACCTTCAGTTTGAAACTTTAGGTTGTTATCTAATGAACATGTAAATGTGTCAGCCATTTGTTAGGGAAAATCGTTTTAATGTTCATCTAATGTAGCTTTAAACTATTATAAGCTACTAGAACTGTGATGATCCTCAAAGAAATCTTTTGTTAGATATGTAATAAAGATTCTTTGATAATTTATCTCTTTCTGAGTATAACCTTTGACAATCAATCAAGCTTCTTAGTGTCTTAACGCTTATATTAGGATTTGGTTTAGTTATGAACACTCTAAGGTAATTCAATCAAATCCCAAATGTTACACAAACACATAAAAAACAGTTTTACTAGAAAACTGTTTTATTCCATTCAAATGATTGATTTACACTAATGGCTTGATTTTAAGAGATAGGATCATTAAACATTTCCAAAATCCATTTCAACTTCAATTAGGGAGGTTATGTAATCATCAAAGTTAGTAGGCTTGTAAACCTGGATGACCTCCTGAGTTGATTATTGGGTCATTAGAAGTTTCAGTTTTATGGATTAGCTCTTGGTTAGGTTGCTATCATTTCATTCTAAGTTTGTAAGGGTTGGTGCAGTATGATATACAAGAGGTGTAATCGGAGTTAAATTCGCAGTGAAATTTAATGACACTCTTCCCCCAGCCTCTTGTATTCCTTGCAAATCATGATAAGGACTTTGACTGCTCCCACCGAGCTTAGAAATCTTTAGGAACTCAGCATGCGTAGGGTCAATATGTAACGACCAACAAATTTTAATAGAGAAACAAGTTAATGACGTTAGTCGTTATGATTTCTCTTGTTGAGGATTATGTTAGTTTAGGTAAGAAATCTAAGTGTGCCCACAATTAAGCAACAATGAACCTTTTGTAAGAGTAGCATTAGATTTTAAGGAGACAAGTATTGATGGAACAGTGTCATGATGGAGCGGTGTCTTGTACAAGAGGTGCAAATTTAGGTAATGTAAAATTTTCACTCCCCCACCTCTTGCAACTATTGCAAGTTATTATTAAGACACTTAATGCTCCCACTGATCTTTAATATCTCTAGAATGCTACAAGAGAAGTTTCAATGAGCTACGTGACGTTATCACATATACGTTAGACTTTATTTGATTCTTTAATGTCCAGATATCATAAGAAACTTTAGGGACATATTTAATAGAAATCTTATTAAGTACATATATGAATAAATTTCTTCTAAGACCGTGGGCCATATGTGACAAAATTTAGATACAAGTTGATAGTCTATTAAATGATAAATGAATTATGTCTGAATATTCCATTTAGAATAAGTTCCACGAATGTCAATGAATGACTTATGATGGACCCATAATTATTCCTTAAGCCAAGTCATATTTTATGGCTTTAACGTCATGATTTAAAAAACTTAAAATGAGATTAGATGAAAAAATCATCCTCACTAACCATGTTATGATTTCTCATGAATTTTGGTTCTAATGGATGAAATTTATAAGTCTCATTTTCCTTTTGTCAAATTCTCATTTGCATGATGACAAAAGTTGTGAAAAGTAAGGTATCATCTAGTTTCATCTTAGTAATGTTTCTATCCAGATATTTAGAACAAATAAAATGAGAGTTTACGGTAAGTGCAGGGCCGGCTAAGCCCATGTGCAGAGTGGGCCTCTGCACAGGGCCCAAACCAGCATGGGGCCCAACGAAAATTCTGCAATATATGTTATTATATAGGCCCATGTTTTAATGAATTGAAATAAGCCCAAATCAAAACAATAAGGGCCCAGATCCTTGAAAAAAATTCTGATCAGTACGTATGCCGTATGCGGACGAGGGAAATTGGGAGGAAACCAAAAGGCTTTTACTCAATCGTATTGCACGCACGGAGAGCCGCAGAGGAGACAAAAGGTCGACTACTCGACTTTAATCCGGTGATTCCGGTCAATTACTCAATCGTATTACACGCACGGACTCACGGAGACAAGTATTTCGGAATCGAATCGGTCAATCAGGTATGCTAATATCAGTCGAATTATCGAAAATTCATATGTTTTTTGTGATTTTGTCTTTTTGATTTCGTTTTTTGATTTCATAATATCAGTCGATTCGATTTCATATGAATATTTTTATTGAATGTTTTTATAGAATGATTGAAATATAGAATGAAATCATGAATGTTATTTGTTATTTGATTGAAACTAGCATCTGGTGTTCATTAGTTTGATTTTCACTTTTGACTTTTTTTCTGAAATTGTTCGGTTTTCACTTTTCAGTTTCTACCAAATAAATCAAATAGAACATTGATGATATAAAGATTGGGTTTTCAGAAATTAAGTGATGTTTTGTGAATGTGATTGAAATTTTGAATGAATGTTTTTTTTGTTAATATTTAGAAATTATGCCTCCCGTTCCTAAATACAAATACCCATCCGGCCATCAAAAACGTAAGAAGAGGAAGTTAGATACTTTGAACATTTTTGCTACACTATTTTTGTTAATTTGTTTTATCTATTTCATAACAATTATCGTAGTATTATGAATTTTTAGTATTTATATATATATGATTGAATGATTGATGAGTTTATGTTATATGAAGATTTGCGAATAGGGCCCAAATTTTTTATCTCGAACAGGGCCAAATTTTTTTTTGTGATTTTCGGAGACGGCCCTGGGTAAGTGTGACTTTATGTTGACTATGCAAACCTCACAATCTTCATATCTTTGCTTAATTATGATACTATATTCTGATTAATCAGAATATATAAGGTATCGAAAAGCGTTGTTTGAAGACTGCTTATTATGGCTCTTATAGCCTTAACATTTAATTTTTGTCACTAACTCTCGTGTTAGTTATTTGTCGAGTTCTGGTAAGGAAACGTATGGAACTAGAGTCAACTAATCATGTGTTAATTGGAATATTAAAAATTATCAGACTTAAATATCATTAGGAAGTTACTATCTAATTAATTTATCCAACTGTTCTTTAGAATAATGGATAGTCTCGTTGCTTATGCCTAGTCTAATGACATAATTATGCAGTGAGATTTTTCCCTTGAAGAACCTTAACGTTGGGATTAGCACTTGTAATTTGTCTATGGACCTTAGAACAATCCTCTTTTAAAGTTTTAGTGGTTGTAAGGTGAATAACATCTTATTTTCCAGTTTCAAACATTTATTTCTATGTACATATGTTGCTTATCAACACACTCGTTATACTTTGGTACTTTTGAGTGTTGTAGCTGATTTATAATGCATCAAATTGTACAAATGAAAACTTAGTATGTAATGTACTGGAAAATGTACTTATTTCCAAGCGTAAGCCCTTAACTTTATGGGTCATGGTATTGTACATTATAATATATTCACATATACCACTTAACCTTATAATTTATAATTTTAAATGAAGACATGCGCCTTAGGAGTTCTTGTGATTATTCCACAATTATAGATTAGTCTTAGGAAAAAAAACTTAATCTGGAATAACTTTAGTGATAGCAATTATGTTAGAGAGTTCTTGATTATCATAAGAGACATCATGTTCGATTTATCCTAATCATCATGCTCTACTTTTCTTCTGTAGTGTTTTATCAGAAGAGAGCAATAGAATTATCGTGTCTTAAGAGATAATCAAGGATTTAACTTAAGAGCTAATTCTTATAGAAACTTTAAATAAAGCAAACATTTTAGGTTTAGGAAATTAGAGTGGATGAGATATAGATTTATAGAAGAAAATTATAGTGAGTAAAAATTATGGGTACTAAGAATAACGCAGACAAAATGATCACAAAAAATTAATTGAGGATCATTAATATAAGGATCATTATGTGAAGAGGTGGTGATATGTCTATTACTAACATCAAAATAATAGACTACTTAAAGTTCTACTTAAACGAAGACAAAACAGCTTTGGCCAGAAGTGTAATCATTTAAGCATGTGTGCAAAGTGGTTGTAACAAATCAGCTTTGGCAAGAACTTGAGACAATCACTTTAGTTATGCACTTGTTAAGTATGCCATCTATGAAGGAATTAAATCAGCTTTGGCCAGATATTAAGACATTCATGTTTATGATGCACACTTAACTTGGCTTTCGTAATACTTGAACGATAAGTAGATGTATCAAGTCAGCTTTGGCCAGAAGTGATACATCAGAAGCTCATTCAAGTTAAGCCATTTTGGTTTTGTAAAACATTATTTGATCCTCATTAATTAACTAATTAATTACAAAAACCAATCATTTAATAGCAAACCACCCGTTAGCGCGGATCGAACTCCGCGGTGAGTTCGCTGGGGGTGCAGGCGTGCCCCCGCACGGGGTTCGGGGCGGAGCCCCGAGCTAAATCTTAGTTCACATTAAACAGCCTAAAATAATGAGGTTTCGAGTCAGGTTTCGACTGAGTTATGAGATCTCGAGTCAGTTATGAGGTCTCGAGTCGCAACCTTGTTGTCACGAGTCGGAACCATGGTCTCGACTACTATATCTTATGAGATCTCGAGTCATGATGAGGTCTCGAGTCGCAACCACGGTCTCGAGTCGCAACCTTATGGTCTCGAGTTATGACGTTATGGTCTCGAGTCGCAACCTTATGGTCTCGAGTTATGACGTTATGGTCTCGAGTCGAGACCTTTGTCTCGAGTTGTAGACCTTTGAGCCCTTTTGATTTCGAGTTGTAGACCTTTGAGCCCTTTTGATTTCGAGTCGAGACCTTATGGTCTCGAGTCGAGATCTGTTGGTCTCGAGTTATGAAGGTTTAAGGACCTGATGATTTCGAGTCGAGACCTTATGGTCTCGAATCGTAATCTGATGATCTCGAAGCTTCCTGTTAACAGCTGTGAATGTGAAAGCATAACTGAAAATTCGAATTCTAAGGGATTATGAGATATTATTTCCTGTTTTAAGATGATCTAATTTTATCAGCATATTTCAAAAATTATAACTGTTTATCTAATAACAGTTTTCAAATAAACTTAAAAAATAAAATTGGATCAAACATGGAAAAACACTCATTAATCCTAAAACATTCCAAAACATAATAGAATTTTTGAATTTTCCTAAGAACATGATGAACCCTAAAAAACATAAAACATAAATTCTGGAACCCGAAACCTGAATTTTAATAGTTTTTCTAAACAGATTTCGGTCAAAACATAACCCAGTTGAAATCGAGTGAACATATAATTAATCCTTTTTCCCGAAAACAGAGATCTCGAGTCGATCTTCATGACTCGAAACCGGCTGTCACCGTTTTAAAGTTACAAAAAATCCGTTTTCCAAGTTTCAATCCCAGAATTATGGATACGAAAACAGAACAGACTAATCAACATATGCTCTGATACCACATGTTGGTTCAGTTCTGTTTATACATGAAGGAAAACATGAAAACATACCTTTGATTGCATCAGTACAGGCCAGCAGAGAATCCAGATGTAGATGCAGCAATAGTGTTTGACATAGTTGTCAGTTTTGGTCTGGTTCCTCCTTAGGGTGCAATCTAATGATGGTGGCTAAGAAAACCGAAAAGGGTATCGGCCGTAGGAGTGGGAGGTCAAACATTATGATGTTATGGCTAATAGGGTGTCTGATTGTGTAACTGAGTAACCCCTTAACCTCCACATAAGTCTCCTTATATAAGCACCCAAGAGGAAACCCTAATTAGTTAATAAGGGTAATTAGGCCCATCAACAATTACCAACTAATTATTTAATAGGATTGTTATATATTTTGATCCATATAATGTGAATGATTATAATGGCTATAGATTAAATATCAATACGTATTATATTTAATCTTACAACTCATCCGTGCATGACAGCTGTTGTTCATTCGCAGACGCGTTACCATTCGACTATTGCGGTAATGATTCCGACCCTTCTTTAATATAACAATTATCCTAACATAATACACACACAAAATAAAGTGTTTATATCCTAACTTGATGACTAGACGTATTGAGACCTAAATATTTAACATTATTTCAATGTTTATCATCCTATTATGCATAACCTCTTTCTCCGTCGTATCTATTTTCTTTTTCTGTCACCAACCATACAGTAATTCCACTCATCCTTTCTTTCTCCAAATTTTTTCTAACCACCTTTGGTTAGATGTATATTTCCTTTTGTTGATACACCTTTTGTGGACGCGACTCGACTCGACTCGGTTCGACTCGGTTCGGTTCAACTTGGTTTCGACACGGTTAGGTCCGGCTCAAGCCCGACGTCACGACATTCCTCCGTCGTGCGCCCAAGAGTTCGACACGTGAAGCACGGAGAGCCGTGAACAAATCCCGTGTACACATCATCATGACATCATCATGATGATGTCATGATGATGTCACATGTTGACTAAATACAAGTTCATGAAGAAATTTGCTATATGTGCGTGCATGTGAATTGAGTTTGGGCTAATCAGAATGCAACATGGGCCGAAACCATTCACCTGGGCCGAACACCCATTTGTTTCCATGCATGTCGACGAAACAAGGAAGTGTTTCGTCGACTTTGAAGACTCGACTTTGTCATTTCGTCGACCTGCTTGTTTCATCGAGACATCAAAGCATTTCTTCGAGACCTGCTTCTATTTCCTCGATGCTGGTCCTATATAAACAGCACATATCAGACAGAAGAAAACGAGAGACACAAGTGTGAGAACCAGAGAGAACTAGAGAGAGTTTAGTGTGTGAACCTTGTATTGTAATCGTGTAACTTAAACTCATCTCATATATATAAAGTGTGTTAATCAGTGAATCTCTGTGCCGTTCTCGTGTCGATCTCGATCTCGGTTTGCATCTCCGGTTGGTTTCCGCACAACCGGGTGTGTTCGGTAACAAGGATTAGGAGACTAGATCCTTCGCAAGCCGGACCTACAAGTGGTATCAGAGCCTTGGCTCTTCTCCTTGTTAAAACCGAGTGTTTTTCGGGTCTTTGTAGTTCATATTTTCTGGAAAATTAGCTTATTACTTCGAAAATTCTGGTGTTTTTGCTGTTAGTTCATAGCAAACCTTGCTTAAAACTCTTTTATGTATGATGTGTTAAGTTTTTTAGTGAAGTATCAAGCAAAATTCGTGTTCGGATATTTTTCGGTTCACCGGAAAACTCATAAGTTTACCGGAATCTTCATCAAGCTCATAGTGTTCTTCAAAGTGTTCTTGATATCTTCATGTATTTGCTGTGCATTGATTCTTGTTGAAGTTACTGTTGAAGTGTATAAGATTAATATATATTGCTTTGAAAATCATGACTGAGACCATGATGGGTGGTTGGTAATGTGTTGTATCTAAGTAAGGTGTAAGTTTGACAAAAGTAAGGTGTGTCAGACAAAAGGATAAGACTTTGTAAAGATTTCTCACCAACTTCTTTACACTTTAGTCAACAAAGTTCTTTTCTCACAATTGGTTTTTGACGAAACCCCACATATTTTCTCTTTTTTTCCTTTTTTTAAAAAGGAATTCAGTCAAAACTAAATTAAGGTTTCGTCATTTACCAGGTTGATCAGAACTGTTTCGTCACACTGAGATCAAATACACTTTAGTCGACCAAACAGGAATTGTGTTTCGTCGCAACATATATTCAAAACAGTTTCGTCGCCAAGATCACCAATTGTTTCGTCAACATAGTTCAATCATAGAGTTTCGCCGAGGTTTCATATCATTCGGTTTCGTCGATCAAAATTTGCAACTGTTTCTTCGTTCAACAAAATTCATTCAGTTTCGTCGATAGTGGATATCACTTCGAGTTTGGTCGTGATCCTTTGTTATTTTTAATAGAAGACTTGCAAAATTGATTTAACAGTTTGGTTTTAAGTGTTTATTCAGGTTTTCAATTTTATTCATCAAAAATGAATCCGGATTGGTGGGGTAATCCGTCTACTACAGAAAGTAAGTATAGAAGCACGGGTTTGTCGCCATCATGGGCCGAATCTCCCGCACCCGCATCATCGCAAGCAAATCCAATTTCGACAGGTTAATCGGCGTTTGTTTCAAATCAAACTCCAAGTATTCAAAGCATACTCCTAAGCGAAGGCGAGACTGGAAGTCTAAATCGCCCACCGAAATTGATGCACATAAACGAATATCCTGGATGGGTAGATAGATTCCATACGTATGTCCTTAGGCAAAACACAGAATTGTGGTTACGTTTTACCACAGATTTCGATCAAGCTCTTGAGGTTGCCGCTTCGACTGCCGCAACATTTGCCGATCTTTCGGAAGATCATAAAAGGCATATGATTTGGAAAAGAAAGCATATGCTATTCTAACTCAGGCGTTGAGCAAGGATATATATCATCAGTTTGTCAGCTTCAAAACGACAAAGCGATTATCGGATGCATTGAAGACGAGAGGTGTAGGAAACGAAGTGACACGCCAATTGCGACATGACTTACTCAAGAAGGAGTTTGATGGTTTTACATGTATGGAAAAAGAATCTTTGGGGGATTTAACAAGTCGGTTTTATCACTTATTGACTGAATTGGGTAATTATAGGGTAACAACAACTCCAGCAGAGGTTGTTACAAAGTTTGCTGATGCACTGCCACCTCAATGGAATGGTTTCTTGGAAATCCTGAAATACACTGGCACATTGGCTACGACAAATATCAATGACTTCGTTCAGCTCTTGGAAAACAAAGATCAGGAAGAAACCCTAAAGGCGAAAAGGGTTCTAGTGCCACAAAATCCTGATATGTATTATGGAGCTTCTAGCACTTCTGCAAGACCGATTTCACATGCTCCACTTCAAACGGCGTTTGTCACAAGCACAGACTTGTATGGAAATCCGATACAAGTTCCCGTTAAGCTAGCTCCAACCACAGACTTGTATGGAAATCCACTACAACCAGTTCCCCAGCAGCAAACCCAAAGGTCTACTGTAGCAACTGATTTGTATGGAAATCCGTTACCAGTTCTAAAACAAGCATGTTATGGAAGCACCTCATCTGTTGGTTCGTCATCTAATCCGAATACAGTTTGGCTCGACACTTCAAGCTTCTCGAAAGTAAGTGTTGAAGTAGCAAAAGAACATATGGAGCTACTGAACACCTTGGTGAGCGCGTATTGTGGATTAGTAGAAGGTCAGATTGGTAACATCAATCTGACACAGGAAGATTATCAGCAGATTGATAAAGAGGAGATGGATTTGATGGACATCAAATGGGCTTTTGCAAGTGTTGTAAGGTGGGCAAAGGATTTCATGGAAAGGATTGGCAGAACCAGCTTGGAAAGCAAGAAAGATACCAAGTATGGGTTCGACAAACAGTCTGTCAAGTGCTTCAATTGTGGTGAACGAGGCCACTTCAAGAGAGAATGTATAAAGCCAGTTCAGCATGGAAACCAGAATCCGTTTAGGAATCAAGGCAATCAAGGCAACCAACAGAATCAGAACACGAATAACGAGCGTACGTTGATGCCTGTTAACAACCCAAATCAAGCAGGAGCATCAGATGCCAACCAGGCTCTTGTAGTACAAGTAGATGAAGGTTATGATTGGTCAATTCAGTTGGGAAATGATATTCCAGATGGAACAGCTTGTTTTGCTGAGGTTGTCAAGGATCTAAATCACGCCAGTGGTGGAGAATCTTCCGCCAATGGTGGTGAATCTTCTGAAGATGAAGACAGTTCTCGTTACAGTAGAAGCTCAGATGAATAATCCTCAACTTCAGGCGATGATCATTTGGATGACACGTCAAGTGTGTCAGTCGATGCAGATATTGATGAGCTATTGGGAGATGCTACAGCAGGAAATCATAGAAGATCTATATTGGTGGATCAAGCTGCTTATTATTCTTCTCTTCATTCAACCTTTATGGCTAATGTTGGCAGTTCATCAAGCCAGGTATGTGTCGATGAACCTACTGTTGTTAATTGTGATAATTGTGCTAGCTTAAGTGTTAAATGTTCCGATTTAGATGCTAATATGTCTGAGTTGCAAAGCAAACATGATGCTTTAAATGCTAAATTGTTTGACTTACAAAACAAACATGTTTCTCTAGACGATAAATGGTGCGACTTGCAAAGCAAACATGAGACTTTGCAAAACAAGTATGATGTGACATTTATCCACAACTAAAAGTTGATCGTGGATCTTTCTAAGTGCACAGAAGCCAACATGTTTTATGAAAACCATGAAAAGGAGTTTAAATCGGTGATTGAAAAATTAAAAAAGGATAAAACCGAGCTAACAAAAATGGTTTCAAGAAAACAAACGGACATATATTGCTATATCAATCGCCTTGAGATAATGCAAAAAGAAATGGCTTGTGTTAAAACTGAAAGTGAGGCGATCCGGCTCAAGTTAGACAGCTATTTAAGCTCTAGCTATGTGTTGGATCACATCATTGATGTTCAGAAAGAGAAAAGGGATGTCACGTGCATTGGATATAAGAAATGTCCACCACCTGTGAGACACAATTATGATGCCATGCCTGATGAAGAGGATAGAATTATTTTGAACCATCACTACAAAAAAAATGCCACTTAGTGGCACACACTTTTAGTGACATTTAGCCTTTGTGCCACTAATTTAGGTTTATAGTGGCACTTTGAGTATGCCATATTTGATTAACACACACTTTTGGTGGCATATAGTTTTTATGCCGCTAATATAGATTTTTAATGGCACTTTGTGCATGCCACATTTATTTAACACATACTTTTACTGGCATTTACCTTTTATACCACTAATTTATGTTTATAATGACACTTTGCGTATATCATTGATAATTTCAAGCAACTCTAATTTCCTTTATTGAAACCCATATCTGATCTTTAATTCCAAAATGTAAAACAATACTAACAAAAAGAATATATAAAAAAACAAACAATATTTCATCATAGTTAGTTAAGAACCACTTTAACTAATGAATCCATCAATGTCCAAAAAAATAGATATGATAAGCCATAATTCATGACAATTTGTGACAACCTGATCCATGCAAATAAGTTATACTATTTTTTTCATTTTTTAAACTCATAATTTAAACACATAAACATTAAAAATAATATATATTAAAAAAATAAAAAGGAGTGATTATATTAGTTTCAAATAGGGGTGCAAACGAGCAAAGGCGAGCTCGAGCTCGACCAGGCTCGAGCTAGATTAACTTATGAGAGCTCGGGCTCGAGCTCAGCTTGTTGGTATTTTCTTAAGCTCGAGCTCGGCTTGGGCTCGGCTCGTTTATTATCTATAAATTAATATATTAAATAAAAATAATATAAATAGACTTTTTAGGCTCGCGAGCTCGATAAATGAAGCTCGGACTCGTTTACTAAATAAGCTTATTTTTAGGTTCGAGGTCGGCTTGTAAACAAGTTTAAATAAGCTCGGCTCGACTCGGCTCGTTTACACTATGGCTCGTAAGGTTCGACGAGCCTATCGAACTTCACATGTGAGGCTCGAGCTCAAGCTCGATAAACAAACAAGCTTTATTTTAGGCTCAAGCTCGGCTCGGACTTGATAAGGCTCGGCTCGTTTTGAGCTTTTTTCTCGAGCCGATCTCGAATAGCTCGCGAGCCGCTCGGCTCGTTTACACCCCTACGTGAAACCGAAACCGATTATTAAAATTACCAGGTTGTGCTCCTCTATGTGTCACTGGCCACAACGTATTTCTATAGGAACACAAAACAATGGTTTTAGACCATTAGTCTATGTTAAATTCGGTATCTACACACCTAATCTCCATTTTGTTTCAACTTTTCATTTTCTAAACTTTGTTTCTTTCAACATTCGGTTTAGTTATAATTTGCAAGTCATGGTAACAAACTAATGGCACCGCGTGAAGTTTTCTCTGCTCTCCTTTCTCTCTCTCTACAACCTTTTACCTTCACCATCATCCAATATACATATTACAAGAAAGCTACTCTAAAACTATAACCGTGGATTGACAATCAGACGACCCAAAATAAGAAGGGTATTGTTTCCAGCCGTGCTTTTTCAAATATAAAGTAACTAGGGGTATTCCCTTTCAGTCGTTGCGCAACATCACAATTTAGATTCAATTAGGTACGGTTACAAGCATTCCTCATGTTAATAATAGTTTGTCATTAATCTATCATGGTGTTGTTTATAGTGCAGCGAACAAAATTTGAGACGCTTATGCGTACAACTTCCTGTCATTAGCATACGGTTTCCCATTAGTTGCAAGTTTTTCAAAGGTAATCCGTTGCGCTGCTTATGTAAGCAGGCAATAGTGTAGTCAGTACACAGTCTAAGATGTGTTGTTTCCTTGGCAAAATAACCTCTGCACCTACATATATTAAAAACATATCTTATTTTAGTATAAATCGCAAAACTAACTCGGAGAAAAGAAAAATGTGAAAGCATGACTTTGCAACCTAATGTGTCCACAATGTAAATGCTTGATTCAGATGTAAGTGAGCCACCAAAGGGTGACTCTGTGCCGCATTATTCAACTTTTTTTTTCTGCAAGTCCTGCATGCATCATCAACAAACTATATTAACATCTTGAAATTATTAAGCATGTCTAAAGATTTTAGTTGGTCTTGAATTTGTATATAATTTAGAGGTGGAAATTTTGACCTAGGGTTTATCTATAATCAACTAGTTTAATACCCGTCCGATGGACGGGTTACGTTGATTTATTATATACTAACAATGTGAATGAATCTATTAACACAAATATTTACTTATTGCATTTTAATATTACAACACAATCTGACTAACAGCTCAATAACGGTGTCGCCATTTTTTTGGACCCAAACAGCTACTTCAATGACTCTTTGGGTTGGGCAAATTAAATAGCCTATGGATAGGGCGGTGTTTGGCGCCTTTGACAGCCTACGTGGAGGGCGCCACGCCACAGCGATTAGCCTAAAAAATGGAACAAAATCAAGAGTGACAAAAGATAATTATGAAAACTTCTATATTCCTAGAGAATAAAATCCAGTATAGATATGTAAACAAACTCTTAACTATTTAGTCATTAATAACTATTTAGTCATAAATAACTGGCATTAAAAGAATACCAATATACTTCATATTTGAAGAATACTATTTGCCTGAATAAACATTACCAACTCCACCTTCATGATTCTTGATCCAATCCAGTATGATGAAGTAATTGTTATCTTCAACAAAAACCTCCTCTTAAATCTCTCATTTTGAAGCCGCGGACTTGCAGACCGGACATGCGTTCTTCTAAAGCAGCCATTGTTTGATGCAACCCGTGTAGAACTCATGCCCGCAACCTAGTGCTCCCATTCTTGTATTCTTCCTGTTAAACCATCAAAGTTTACACCAACACAAACCAAACTAACATTTTCGCCAAGATACAAATAAAAGAAATATACGCGTACCTGACATATGCAGCAAGGTTTGGCATCTGTCTCACCCGCTACACCCGCGTATGTTTTCTATTTCAAATGTTTATAAATGTTTTCTTTGGTCAATCCAGTATTCACGTTTCCAATCCGCTCTTCCAACGGCTACAGCTCCTGAACGGATATTAAAATTTATATTATCTCTATTCATAATTGCATCATTATAAATAAAATGAACAAAGAATGTTATTTTCATTACCTCATAAGACATGTTATCAATATCGAGCCGCATATCCGTGTGTCGATCATGAATATCAACCAAGCCATAAAAGACAAATTGATTTAGAAGCATAACATCCTCGAATCGCAGACCCTCTCCCCTGCGTATACGATCCAAAACGTTGTGCATCTGCATCGAAGAAAGACCACATGTTTTCAGCATAACAAAAAGATAAAATCATAATTTATATAACTTTGTAAATCATTAAACATACCTCTGCTACAAGTCTGCCTCTCCTTTCACTTCCACCAGAAAATGTTGTTGATGATAGATACGGGAAACCAAAAGCACCATTAACCTGTCTATTTAAGGTTCTTGCCCGATGATGATGATGACCCGTGATAGTATTTACAATCGGGATTCCAGTTTCGAGTGAAGCTGAAGCATTCACATGTGGTGGAATTCTAGAGAAAAGATTATGGGTTGTGCTCCTCGATGCAACCGTTGCGCCTTCCCCATGATATACCCAATTCAAGTATTCAGGCCGGAACCCTGAACATATGAGGTGATCCAGAACAGTTTGTCTACTCTGATATTTCATATTTAGACACTTTGTACATGGACATTTTATTTTCCCCCCATTGACACAAGCTCTCTCAAATGCAAAATTCAAGAACGTGTGCACCCCATTAACAAAAGTTTGACTTGATCTTGGTGCAAGGTACATCCATGATCTGTCCATTACTATTCAAAGTGAAAAATAACAAACTTTGTAAGTATTACATATTATACAAAAACATATAACTGAGTACAAACAGAGGAATGAAGCCAAACTTTGTAAGAATAAACCTAAATTGCTTAATATCATGCTAACATTATGGTAGGTGAACTAAATCTATTAGTGGATGTGCTGATCGATATGGAAGTCAGTTACATGGAAACCAGGAGTTAAGATATGCAGAGCTGCTAATATTGATTTAATTATGTTTGTTTTTCAAGCTGGTGTTGTAATTTGTAATTCCATATTGGACCAGTACTTTCAGGTTGTCTGTATTTGCTCAGAAAAAAAAAAAAACAAATTCCAAATTTAATATAAAACATGTGGAATAGGGTCAAACTTCTGACCTTTGGGACAAATGGAGGAGTTTATCACTACAGCACCTTTGATCTTAGCATTTCTATAATATGGTTTTTTAGTTGAAAAATAGAGATGATTGGATTTGGTCAGATCTGTTTGTTTATTCATTTGGTTCATGTGACTCAAGTAGCTTTTGGTGTTCTGAAGCAAATGAACCAACGAGCAAATATTTGAACAAACAACTGATATGGGTCATATAGCACAACCTAAATTTATAATTGGCCGGCACTAGGTGTTATAAAATTCAGTGAATAATTCATGAACAAACAAAAGGCATTTATGATCGACTAACTTGATTATTGCACATGCACACACACACACACACACACTGATAAACAAAACAACAACGAAGTTTCAATTCAAACCGATAAAAATCACAGAAATACATCATGATTGTTGCACATATACCCACAATCACACATTGTTGACCATTTGAACATAATTTTTTTAAATTTTAACAATTACTGACCTAAAATTGAAGGAGTTGAAGTTGCGATCCTCTAGTCGTGCTTGGTATCCCTTGGATCACCGGCGATTTTGATTTGCTTTTGGGAACAACTCAGCACACCAGTACTACAAAAAAAAAGTCTTTTTACAAGGTGACTATTTGAAAAAAAAAAAAACCCTCACAACCTTCTTCCACAACCCTAAAAGAACAAAAATCAGTGCCTATAGTTCTATGTAGACAAACTGAAAGCATTGAAAGCGTACCACAAGACAACTACAATTAGGAATAAACAAAAACAGTAAGATAAGATTATTAAAAACACACAAAGTTCGAGTAGCAATTTGAAAATCAGAATAAACATTCATGAATCATCAGTGTTTTAGGATTACAAACAAACAAATCAAGGCCCTAGTGGTAAGCAAATCATCGAACACTTGGTGGGCATGTTGTTGGTAACCAAGAAATTTATGTACATCATCAACAAAGTCCTCTAAATAATGTTATATGAATCAAATTAAAAACAAGGAACAATGAATATAGTATAGAACCAGTAGCAATAGTGAAGCATACATGTCTTTCAGGCTCTGGAATCTCCTTCATGGTTGCTTCCTAGAACTGATGCCATGGAGGCAAAACACAGATAATCGCTGGGGTCCTGGGGAGAAGTGAACAAATTAGGTTAGGGAAAGGGAAGGATTGTGCGGGAATTCCAAATATTGGTGTGTGGGAAATCCAAATATTGGGCGGAAGGATTGTGCGGGAATTAATTTGGGAAGGAGGGAAGGTAAATTAGTTTCAAACTAATTACAAAACCTTTCAGAAAATATTTTATTTTAATGTAGGAAAATTGGTATTTAATAAACCAACCTTTAACCAGTTGGTAAATAATAATCCAACCTACAGAATTGGTATATAATAATCCTACGTATCAACATGTTGGTACTCAATGAACTTCCGTTAATTTTTTTTAACTGAAGTTAGTTTTTAAGTTTTATTTATTACACAAACAGTCTCTGTAGTTATAATTTACTAGTTTTAACTATTTTATAAACCTTAAATCGAGGAAAAGGAGAATTTTCGAGTGGTTTTTTTGCTTCATAAAATAGTTAAAACTAGTAAATTACAACTACAGAGACTGTTTGTATAATAAATAAAACTTAAAAACTAACTTAAGTTAAAAAAAATTAACGAAAGTTCATTGAGTACCAACATGTTGATAGGTAGGATTATTATATACCAATTCTGTAGGTTGGATTATTATTTACCAACTGGTTAAAGGTTGGTTTATTAAATACCAATTTTCCTTTAATGTATGATAGATATAAATTATATTTTACAAACTAAATTTAAGTATATATATATATATCAATAAAAGGTTAAATTTAAACCGATGAAGATTTGAATTAGTTTGAAACTAGGGATGCAAACGAGCCGAGCGGCTCGCGAGCTACTCGAGATCGGCTCTAGAAAAAGCTCAAAACGAGCCGAGCCTTATCAAGCCCGAGCCGAGCTTGAGCCTAAAATAAAGCTCGTTTGTTTATCGAGCTCGAGCCTCACATGTGAAGTTCGTTAGGCTTGTCGAACCTTACGAGCCATAGTGTAAACGAGCCGAGTCGAGTCGAGTCGAGCCGAGCTTATTTAAACTTGTTTACAAGCCGACCTCGAACCTAAGAATAAGCTTCTTTAGTAAACGAGCTCGAGCTTCATTTATCGAGCTCGCGAGCCTAAAAAGTCTATTTATATTATTTTTATTTAATATATTAATTTATAGATAATAAACAAGCCGAGCTTGAGCTTAAGAAAATACCAACAAGATGAGCTCAAGCCCGAGCTCTCATAAGTTAATCTAGCTCGAGCTCGAGTCTGGTCGAGCTCGGGCTCGACTTGGCTCGTTTGCACCCCTAGTTTCACGTTTTAATGGTTGGAACGGGTTCTAGTTCCGGTTATTTAATCAAAAAAACTATATCCTATGTGCACAGTTTCGGGTAGGGTTCGCTTTCGGTTCTTAAGAAACCGAGTATTAAAATACCCTATTTTTGGGTTTTTCAATACCTTATTTCGGAGTTTTTAGTACTCTATTTCCAAGTTTAGTAATACTCTATTGCGTTTGTATTACCTTATTTTTTCGACTTTCTGTTTATTATAATAATTAATATTGTTATTGATAAATACGCATTGTATAATGTAAAAAAAACTAAAATAAATGCACTAACATAAATTTAAAGGATAAATATTAGAATCATGTATCAGGTATAGCCGAGTATAATCGGTTTTGGTTCTTGTCCGGTTTCGGGCATTAATCGGGTATGACCGATTCTGGTTCGGTCCCAGGTATTAAGTTCAAAATGTATACCCTATATACACTCGTATATGACTACGAGTTACTATGTTTGATAATAATTTACCACTGTTGCCTGTCATTTTAACCAACATTGATTATGGTTGACCAAATTTTACTTAATTGACCTTAACTGGTCACCACCAACTCTAATCCATCATCAATAACCATAGTCAACCAACATTAATCCTAATTGACCACAATTGGCCATCTATGACCTTGATTTACCTTTATTGGTGATAATAGAACATCAACCGCCCTAATTCACCATCATTTGCCTTAAATTAACATCAATATTTTTAGTTGACTGTTATTTATAATCATGATATATCAGCATGATGGGTTGTAATGGATCCATTATAAGTCAATAACACTCCATAAAGAAGTCACAATGGGTCATATACACCCGCATATGACTATAAGCCACTGTGTTTGATAATAATGTACCACTAGAATATCATTTTAACCAACATTGATTGTGGTTGACCAAGTTTATCTTAATTGGTTACCATTGACTAATCCACCACCAATGATTCTAATCGACTACCATTAATCCTAATTGACCATAATGGGACATCCATGACCTTGAATTTAGTACTTTTGGTTCTGGTACCGAATTTATCCCTACATGTTATGTAACATAGATTAATGAGTTGATTGCCATTTTAGTCCCTGTGGTTTGGGCCATTTTGCCAGTTTAGTTCAAAGGTTTCATTTTTAACATCTGGATCCAAAAAGGTTTCGTTGTTGCCATTTTGGTCCAACTGACTTAACCCCATCCAATGAACTCTGTTACTCAGGGGGCAATTTTGTCATTTCCTTTTTAATTTATTTAAAACAATCAAACAAATTTAACAAAAACCCTCAACTCAGCCTCATCTTCCACTAAATCTTCTTCCATGTGATACCCTCCAAACCCAGGTCACATAGATTTTTCGGTCACCCATTTCGTTGTATTACAAGACAAACCACCACCATCCACAACCGTTGGCCCACCGGAAAAACTAGAAGATGTAGATGTTGATGGTTGCTCAGATCCAACAACAAGAACCCACCCCACACCGCCACCACCACCCACTCCAACCGCCGCATGAAACCATCGCCCCATCCCCCTTCTAGTGAAACCCCTTTTCATCGACGAGCCAAATCCTGTTGAATATCTTACATCCAACACATCGTCTTCCTCAGGTTGGATGAAAAAACCCATCATTCTTGATGAAAAACCATCACTGCTTGCCACTTTGGGAACTCCGACGAACCCTTTCGGCGTCCGATCCGACACCATCTCATAACACCACCGTTCACCCATCGTTAACCACCATCTCATAACACCACCATTCACCAACATCTTAGACCACCGTTGAACGGTTCACCTAAATCAAAATCAAACCCAAATTCAAACCAAATATCAAAATCAGACCCAAAATCAAACCACCGATGCTCTTGGATTCCCTTAGTTAGGGGTGTGCATGGGTCGGTTTGGTTCGGTTTTTACTATTAACCATAACCATAACCGCTAGTTCGGTTATAGAGTTTTGGTAACCATAACCATAACCAAACTTCGGTTATGGTTAATCGGTTATGAAGTCGGTTATGGTTCGGTTTTGGTTAATTTCGGTTAAGTAACCAAGCAAGGTTTGAAATAAATAGGGTTGTGCACGATTTGAACTTAGCTTGAGCCTATTTTATAAGATAACCAAGACTAAACTTTTTGGTTAAACTACCGATTTGGGGTTCTTTTTAATAAGGTAATTCTCAAACAAAAAATATTATGGACATCACACCTTAGTTCTTTATTAAAATAAATGGCATCTACATCAAGATCATTTTGTTACTAACATACTTTTATCTTAGTAAAAACCTTCTATGTGGTTTTGTAAAACACAAATTCATTATATAAAGTTAGCATTACAAGTTCGGTTCGGTTTCGGTTATATCGGTTAACCAAAACTTCATAACCATAACCATAACCGATTGAGCGGTTATACAAAGTTTCATAACCATAACCATTGGTTATATTGGTTATCGGTTATTAGTGGTTCGGTTATGTCGGTTATGGTTCGGTTATCGGTTATGGTGGTTAATTTGCTCACCCCTACCCTTAGTCGTCGGAAAACTATCGGAGCCTTAGGGTTCTTAGTCTGTTACCACTGGCTAGATCGTTTCTCGGAACTCACAGAACAACCCCAGTCGCTGAAAAAAGCACAGTGCAAACTCACTGGAACCCTAAGTTTATTGCCGGAAACATGAACCACCGTCAACGGTGGTGGTGGAACCCTAGCCGCAGGTGTTTAACCCAATCGGCCCATAGAATCTGTTGCAACCTACAAGTATCAAAGCCAATCGGAGGTGGAGATGGGTGGCAGTGTGTGGCATAGTGACCAGGCGGTGGTGGAGAGGGAGGCGGTGGTGGAGAGGGAGGCGGTGGTGGAGAGGGAATCCGGAGGTGGAGGTGAGTGTATCAGGGATAGCTTTGTATGTATATAATCATATGTTATATATTATAACAAAGAAATGGTTTTAACAATCATAAAAATAAAGTGAAATTTTAAAAAAATATGAAATGACAAAATTGCCCCCTGAGTAACAGAGTTCATTGGATGGGGTTAAGTTAGTTGGACCAAAATGGCAACGACGAAACCTTTTTGGATCCAGATGTTAAAAATGAAACCTTTGGACTAAACTGGCAAAATGACCCAAACCACAGGGACTAAAATGGCAATTAACTCTAGATTAATAGTCTAAAACCATTGTTTTGTGCTCATATAGAAATTCGTTGTGGCCAGTGACACATAGAGGAGCACAAACTGGGTAATTTTAATAACCAGTTTCGGTTTCACGTTTTAAGGGTTGGAACGGGTTCTAGTTCCGGTTATTTAACCAAAAAACTATACCCAATGTGCACGGTTCCGGGTAGGGTTCACTTTCGGTTCTTAAGAAACCGAGTATTAAAATAACCTATTTTTGGGTTTTCCTATACCTTATTTCCGAGTTTTTAGTACTCTATTTCCAGGTTTAGTAATACTCTATTGCGTTTGATTCAATCGCAATACAACTATAGGATAGATTGAGTTCAATCAGATACTTCAAAATGTGCGTTTCCATATCGTTAACACATCACATAATGCTTGGATTAATCCATTCGATATTTGCGAGGTACCCGTGCCGCAAAGCACGCGGGTCTTATTACTAGTTATAACATATAGTAGAAGGATGGAAACTAAAATAGTATTATTACTAACACAATCGTTGTTTATAAATTATATGTATAGTGATATATTAGAATCTTTTTATATAATACTCACGATAAAAAATAAAAGAAAAATGAATACATATATTTGATATTCAGAATAAGATTAATCTCTGGACTCAAAAAGTAATTTACCATAATAATAATAATAATAATAATAATAATAATAATAATAATAATATGACGCGTGGTGTGACCGCCCCCAAATAGTAATATAAACACTATTTATTTGATTTGGTTTATTAATAGATAGAGATGAGTAAAAAAGTTTATTTAAATTTTAATACTTATCTTTTTAACTGGGATGCAGGTTATTAAAGAGATTAGGCGGCAATTAGAATTAAAAGCTTTTGTTTTCCCTCTTTCTCATTAAAACCGCTATGAAACCGCATTTCTCAACCTAGTTCAGTGATCCAGGGAAAATTAGAACTTGACGAACTTGTTCATTCGCTGGAAGGAGTCAACTGCCAGTGATCGAAGGGTTACCATTGGTTCAATCGCAACCTCAACCACCTTCAATTTTAGGTCAGTAAATTGTAAAAGATAGATGATTATGTTCTATTTAAATATGTTCAAAGAAACAATCTTGCTGAATTCGGCCATGTAGATTTTGAAAAGAGCTGTACACAATTGTTGTGTTCATTATGAGTAGATAAGTTCATACATATACATATTCTTTTGGTTTACATCAGGTCCAATTGTCATGCCAAAACAAGGCTGAATCGCCCTTTCCAATCACACTTGATGTATTTATTGAGATCCAAATTAACTTTCCCAAACTCCTTGTTAACTGCTATGGTATAGTCTAAACCCCGTCATTGCTGCTCGGAATAAGGGGTGCAAACGAGTTGAGTCGAGCCGAGTCCGAGCTCAACCAGGCTCGAGCTCGGCTCGATTCGAGCTTTATTTCTAATTAAACTTGAGCTCAACTCGAAGGTAATTTTGAAGCTCGAAATCAGCTTGTGCTAGACTCGTTTAGTATTTATTAATTAATTTATATTAATTATAACTATTATTATACATATAATTTAGTTATTTTTTTCTATTTATATAAATATATGTTTAATATAAAATATATAAATAGAAAGCTCGTTTAGGCTCGCGAGCCGGCTCGAGCTTGATAAGCAAAGCTCGGGCTCGTTTACTAAACAATCTACTTTTAGGCTCGAGCTCGAGCTCGTTTAAGCTCGGCTCGTTCGAACTTTTTTTAAAGCCGAGCTCGAGTAGCTCAGCTCGTTTGCACCCCTACTCGGAATCACATTAGTGCAGGCAATGTTACCGTCGCCTTAACTACTAGGGCCCAAAGTTGGGAGCCGAAGGCCTTAATACGCCACCACCAGTTGGAGATCAGGCCCATATTCAGTTCCTTGATGTTGATACCTAATATGCGCAGCCCTCGTTTCTTCTTCGAACCTTATAATATTATATATTAAATATTGTTATTGTATTGTATGTTTTTGAATAGACAGTATGGGTAGGCGCAAACAACTACATATCACTTCTACGGACAACAGTAAAATGCAAGATTATCCATCAAATTCTCATGATGCACAAGGTACTAATGCAAATTATCCGAATTCTTTGATGTAGAGGGGGCATTCTTGACCCAAAGCCTTCCAAGTGGGTCAGTTTGGGTTGCTTTTAAAATTATGTGAGTTGGTTTGGCTAAGATATTTTAATTAAATGGGTCACAATGGGTCACTTGAAATTCCATCTTGTTATTTTCGGGTCAAAGCGGGTCGACAACATTAAAGAAATGGGTCGATGTGGGTTAGTGTCTTAAATAAACGGGGCAGGTTTCGGATCGGAGTGGGTTCAGTTCAAATTGAGTTTCTGGCCGAGACGGTTTCGGCACGACGTAGGTTTTGGATTGGAACGGGGTCGGTTCGGGTCGGGTTTCGGGCCGACACGAGTTTCTGCATGGGACGGGTTTCGGATCACAACGGGTTTTGGGCCGACACGAGTTTCCGCACGAGACGAGTTTCGGGTCGGGACGAGTTTCGAACGTTTCGACGCGAACCATTTTCGACGCGAACCATTTCGACCCGTACCCCTAATACATGCAGACCTGTATAAGCGTTATTACAACTGAAACTGATTCACATCCCAGTATTCTATGAGTAACGACTGAAATTGTTATACACTGAATCTAACTAATGACTGAAAAGTTAAATTTTGTTGTCGTTGATCGAAATGATAACAGACAAAATTTAAGTCTGAATTGAGTACATAGTGAATTCAGTTTGTTTCGATTAGTTTCTGTTGATTTTAGTGAAATAAGTTTCAGTGATTGTGAATTCAGTTGATTGTTTCGATTAGTTTTAGTTTTTTTTTAAGAACAAAATCAGAACATCGATATTAGATCTGTTTCTTGTATGTTTAAATTGGCTGAAAGAATATTTTGAATCGAAATCAGATCAGTTTGATGATTAAGATCTGAGTTTGGTTCAAAGAAGGAACTAAATCAAAGAAAATCTAGTTATACACGCATATCACGGCTTATTTTAGTTATGAATCTGAGTTGTGTTGTTGCTGTTATTTACAAAGTTAATCTGGATTTGATTTGGGTTCAATACTCGACATATTATATTGGATTTTACGAATTTACTGCTGATCTATCAGCAACTGACTTTTCAATGTTAATGGCGTCTGCGACAGCTAACTCGATTTCTGTAGTCGGGTTTTCGAACGTAGAAAAAGACTGATTTAGTTTGATAGTTGCAGCTTGCGTCTGTGATTAGAAAACAAAAAAGAATTCACGGCTGAATCTGAAATAAACGGGTGAAAAGATTAGTGATTAGGATCGATACAAGTGTTTGCAGCCGGTTATCATTTAGAGTGAAAGGGAGTTATGCGGGACTGTATCTCACAGAAACTTTTTCGAAGGTTACCAACCCGGACCCGTTTTAACCCGACAAAATTGCCCCTTGATGTACAATCACTTTAAAAAAATCATTTTTTTAACCAACCCGAAACCCGTTCCGACCCGAACCCGTTCCGACCCGAACCCGTTCTGACCCGAACCCGTTCCAACCCGAACCTGTTTGACCCGAACCTGTTTCGACCCGAACCAAAACAACCCTTTTTTAATTGACCCGTTTGGACACGAACCCGTTTCGACCCGAACCTGTTTTGACCCATGACCCGACCCGACCGATCCGTTTGCCAGTTCTACTTTGATGTATTATTTTTTTTTTCTTCTTCTCATTGGTTAGTTTTTGACTTTGACTAGGTAATGTGTACATGGAAGCTAGACCAGCGAGGATTCAGGAGAACAAAAAAAGACTACGAGAATTAGGAGTTAAAAACGTTGTGGACTCTATGACAAGTTTAGTAGACAGTAACAAAATGAAGAAAAAAACAGTGAAAAGGAACACTCGTGCGGGGGATGTAGATTATATTCCAAATCCAGATCCAGGTGATGATGATTCTGAGGAAGATAACCAACAAGTTGGTAGAAGTATTGTAGAATCCAAAAAGGTAATATGATTATTCAAACTTTGTTTATTTTATTTTGAGTAAATTGCTAAAATCGTCCCCGACGTTTATTCACATTTGCTAGATCCATCCAAAAAAGGTTTTTTTTCTCATAGGAACCACTAAGGTTTCAAAAAAGTTACTAAATTCATCCAAAATGACTAACACCCTAACAAAACTAACTTGATAGAGGGGTAATTTAGTCATTGTCTTAATATATAATTTACCCTTTTTTAAGAGTTATATCTTGCCCCCCACCCTTTTATAAACAAAACCCTAAAACCCAATTTTTGAAGCTACGACCTCACGATGTATCCGTTTACAACGAAGATAAAAATGATTAACTAGACTTGCCTCCTCATCTAGTCTTCTCCAAATCATAGACATATCCATTACTGACTTGGAGCATATAGGACAGGAGAATCTGTTGAAAAAAAAAAGAATTAAATTTTAGTAAAAATGCAAAAAGATAAATACATGAACCAAAGAATCATATAAATACTTACTTATTACGGCTTATCATCTCGTTACAACATTGAGAGCGCATTGTGTGTCCACATTTCATGACAGTAGTGTCTTTCTGTGAGTCGAATAGGTACTGAAAATGCAGTGGTGGATACATTATAACTTCGAATGTTCGTTCAAAATGCAATGAGTGGTTACAACTTACAAATAAATGTAAAACGGATACATCGTTGTTCATTTGTGTTCGTTCAATTATGTCAATAGAAATTCTTTGAAACAACGATGTATCCGTTTACAACAACGCATGATGCGACAGTGGTGTGTTAAACACCTGCATTACAGCTGATCATAAGTTGTTTCAAGACCTGTTTGTTTGACCCATATCAGCTGGCCTGTAACTAACATACCTGTAATCTATCTAGCTGGCCTTCAACTAACAGACCTGTAAGTTGTTTCAAGACCTGTTTGTTTGACCCATATAGATGATTGATGAAAATATATAATGCACACCCAAATAGATGATTGAAAAATATTTATTCGTTGTTGAAAAGATTGAAGTTGGTGCTAGCAAGTCCTTTGGATGTGCAATCTTATAAACACCATAAAACTAAAAAAATCACAATGTCTAGCTAGCACATTGCCTTCTGCTTGAAATCAACAATCGAAGGATTGATTTAATTTAAGTCCACTGATTTGATATAAGTTTTGATTTGATTCAAGTCCACTAATAATAGCTTTAATAGCTTTGATGTTTTCGCTGCATTTTCCATTAAGGGTAAATTAAATATATTAAGACAATGACTAAATTAACCCTCTGTCAAGTTAGTTTTGTTAGGGTGTTAGTCTTTTTGGATGGATTTAGCAACTTTTTTGAAACCTCAGTGGTTCCTATGAGAAAAAAAAACCTTTTTTAGATGGATCTAGCAAATGTGAACAAACGTCAGGGATTTTAGCAATTTACTCTTTTATTTTATATAGAAATGTGATCTAATGAAAATAAATTTGTTTTAGCGACACCATTCACAATATATTCCACCAATGTCCATGAGTAGAGCTGCTAATCTAACGAAACTAGGTCGGGTGCTTGCTCCAAATGTCTCCCAAAAGGTTCCGTCTACTTCAAATGCAACAAAACCGAATAAAGAAGGAGCAAAGAGAAGGATGATTCTTGTTGATGAGGATGATGATGAGGACGTGGAAATATTCCAAGGTATTATTTTGTTAATCTTAAAGTTTATTCAGTTAAAAGTACCTTTATATTGATTTACTCTTCTATGCTTTAAGAAGGTAATAAAGTGGATAAGGAAGTAGATGGTGTTGATGAAGATGATGAGCATGGAGACATGGCAGATCATAACTTTTCTGAAGATGAAAACAATGATCAAGAACAATTGCATGGCCCTGAAAAAGATAAAGCAACAGGTTCTGATTAAACTTACTATACATGTGTATGTATTATATTTAGGATACTTGTATTTCTTATTTTTAACAGCCAAACACAACTTTTATTCCACACCACGTCAAAAGAATTACAACAGTACCCATTAGCAAGATGCTAACAAGGCACCAGCACCCAGCATGACCCATAAAACCACCCTTGACTCACCAGTACATTGATATTATACTACCCCCATCCCATCTCCTTAGAGTAATGAGAAACGTAAGCTGCTTTGTCTTTAAGCGGTTGAAATAGGCACAAGAACCGGACCTTTAGCGCATCTCCCTAGGTCCAATTGTCATACCAAAACAAGGCTGAATCGCCCTTTCCAATCACACTTGATGTATTTATTGAGATCCAAATTAACTTTCCCAAGCTCCTTGTTAACTGCTGTGGTATAGTCTAAACCCCGTCATTGCTGCTCGGAATTAGGGGTGCAAACGAGTCGAGCCGATCCCGAGCTCGAGCTCGTTTAACATATGAAAGCTCGAGCTCGGCTCGATTCGGGCTTTGATTCTAATTAAACTCGAGTTCGACTCGATAATTTTTCAAGCTCGAACTTGGCTCGTGCTAGACTCGTTTAGTATTTATTAAATAATTTATATTAATTAATAATTATTATACATATAATTTAGTTATTTTTTCTATTTATATAAATGGTAATTATTATTATATAAATATATGTTTAATATAAAATATATAAACAGAAAGCTCATTTAGGCTCGCGAGCCGGCTCGAGCTCGGTAAGCAAAGCTCGGGCTCGGGCTCGTTTACTAAACGAGCTTCTTTTTAGACTCGGGCTCGAGCTCGTTAAAGTTTGGCTTGTTCGAGCTTTTTTTCAAGCCGAGCTCGAGTAGCTCGGCTCGTTTGCACCCCTACTCGGAATCATTTTAATGCAGCCAATGTTACCTCGCCTTAACTACTAAGGCCAAAAGTTGGGAGCCGAAGGCCTTGATACGCCACCACCGGTTGGAGATTAGACCCATATTCAGTTCCTTGATGTTGATACCTGATATGCGCAGCCCTCGTTTCTTCTTCGAACGCACTTTGTTTCTTGCATGTTATTATAATATTATATACTAAATATTGTTATTGTATTGTATGTTTTTGAATAGACAATATGGGTAGGCGCAAACAACTACATATCACTTCTACCGACATCAGTAAAATACAAGATTATCCAGCAAATTCAAATTCTGATGCACAAGGAACTAATGCAAATTATCCGAATTCTCTGATGTATTTTTTTTTCTCTTCTCATTGGTTAGTTTTTGACTTTGACTAGGTAATGTGTACATGGAAGCTAGACTAGCGAGGATTCAGGAGAACCAAAAAAGACTACGAGAATTAGGAGTTAAAAACGTTGTGGACTCTATGACAAGTTTGGTAGACAGTAACAAAATGAAGAAAAAACCAGTGAAACGGAACACTCGTGCGGGGGATGTAGATTATATTACAGATCCAGGTGAAGATTCAGGTGATGATTGTGAGGAAGATAACCAACAAGTTGGTAGAAGTATTGTAGTACCCAAAAAGGTAATATGATTATTCAAACTTTGTTTATTTTATTTTATATAGAAATGACATCTAATGAAAATAAATATGTTTTAGCGACACCATTCACAATATATTCCACCAATGTCCATGAGTAGAACTGCTAATCTAACGAAACTACGTCGGGTGCTTGCTCCAAATGTCTCCCAAAAGGTTCTGTCTACTTCAAATGCAACAAAACCGAATAAAGAAGTAGCAAAGAGAAGGATGATTGATGACGAGGACGAGGAAATATTTCAAGGTATTATTTTGTTAATCATAAAGTTTATTCAATTAAAAGTACCTTTTATATTGATATACTCTTCTATGCTTTAAGAAGGTAATAAAGTGGATATGGAAGTAGATGGTGCTGATGAGATGATGAGCATGGAATCATGGCAGATCCCAACTATTCTGAAGATGAAAACAATAATCAAGAACAATTGCATGGCCCTGGAAAAGATAAAGCAACAGGTTCTGATTAAACTTATTAACAAAATTATGTTCTCTTTCAATAGTACATATAAGTTTTTTCGAACATCTAATGGTATATGCATTCCACCGATGGTCCTAGTAAAAACATAAAGCAAAATTATTCCACTTCCACGCATCATCCCCCAAACTCATCTTCACTTGTTTATCTTCACTTGCTTTAGAACTTGGTGTCCAATTGGTAGTACAAAAGCTCACTATGTTGCCTACACCAACAATATCTTTCAATTTTCAAAAATATTGACCTTTTACTTCAGCGACTCGTTATCTATATATAACTAAATTACCATTATTATTGTGACTTCGTGAAGATGATAATACACATAGACTATGTTTTTTATAGGTCTTATTTTATCGAAACTTGTTTAGGTGCTCCCAAAAAGGTTAGAGGTCATACCCAAAAGGCCGAAATATGGAAAATGAATACTACTGAAAGAATAGATGTCACATTTAACGACCATGGACAACCAGTGGGGGAAGAAGGCAAAGAACTTGTTCAGTATCTTGGGACACTTGTGAGGATGGCTGATCATGTATCAATTGAGTATTCTGACTGGAGAAAAGTTCCTATGAAAAATAAAGAGGATATGTATTCGCTTGTTAAGGTATGTCTTTTATCAAACATGATATGCATCCATTCATTAAGGTAAGAGGTATACACTAACATATTGCAACTTTTTGTAGTCCAAATTTGCTATTCATCCAGTTGAAACAAGTGAGATTAAAGAATGGATATTCCAAAACATGGGAAAAAATGGAGAACGTGGAAAGGTGTATTAAAGTCACGTGGATATGATCCAAGCCTTACTATTGACGAAATTGTGACGCAACAAACTAATAATGACAATAGAGTGAATCCAACTCAATTTAAAGAACTTGTTACTCGTTGGTTCACTCCGAAATTTCAGGTAACAATGATATGTAAATTTGATTTCTTATGCAATATATATAATTTTGAAACTAGATGAAAGAAATCCTATCATGTGTTAAACTACCATTTACTATAGACTACATGCGCTGCAAAAAGATTGAGTCGCTCAAAGATGAAGGAGCCTCATGTAACCGGGACAAAGTCGTTTGCTAGACTTGCTCATGAAGTGGTATTATTCTAGTTATTTTGACATATTATTGTAAAATTTAGTTTTTCATTTCTGTTACTAATCATTAAGCAAAAATTATAGGCAACGAAGAATGATGGTGTATACCCGACCCGAGGAGAAATGTATATAACAACTCGCACTCGTAAAGATGGAAGTTTTGTTGATGATAAAGCAACTAATGTTGTGGTAATGTATTTTTATGCGTTAAAATATTTTTACATATCATGTGCGTGTTCACTTTTTTATAAGCTTACCTATATTATTATGTATTTAGGCTTCACTAAAAGCTATTGCAAGTGACTCTGCAAGCAAACATATAGATCCGCATGATTTTACAAATGATGAATACTCAAAAGTTAAAGGCCCGGAGAAAAGAGGGTATGTTCGATTAGTTGGAAGAATGCCAGCCACAAAAAGTAAAGGTGATTCTTCGACTAATTCACATACTATTCATCAGCTTCAGAGTGTTGTGAACGTTATGATGAACATTATCCAAGAACGTATCCCCGATGCAAACTTGCCTACAGTTCTTAGCAATATGAACATACAGGTACTTACATACATGTACTACTATGTGGTCTTTTACATATATATATCTTTGTATTAGCATTTATTCTCATTAAAATTTTTTAGGTCCCCCGCGTCGGTTCTTCGGCTCCTAGCAACTCTTTACCTAGTAACGAATTATCATCTTCAAGAAGTGACGATATTGATGACAGAGCTGAAAACATGTGAAGCCTTGGAGGAATAGAGATAACAAGATTAATGGATTGCTTGGCACTAAGTTTTTTTAGAGTATGATTCGTATCGAAAGAACGTTTTGACTTCTTTTGTAGACATTAATTTGTTTTCTAACACTTATAGTATGTTTTGGATCGAACTTTTAGTTGAAGTGATGACATTATTATTTTGCTACATGTTTTCATTTTTATTTCTATATTATATCGTAAATAAATAACAGCTAAATTAATGAAATTAATATGATAAATGTTTATAGTGGCATTTTATTTTCGTGGCAAAAATTATGTGTCACTAAAAGTAGTATAGATATATTACTAGGATTAGTTTTTACTGGCATAAAACTTGTGCCACAAAAAGTTTGTTTTTTTATATTGTGGCTAAAAGAAAAGTGCCACTAATAACTAAAAGAATTATAGAGGCACACTAAAAAGTGCCACTAAAGCCTTTTAGTGGCACTGCTTCTAGTGACACTTTTTTTGTGTGCCACTCATTCCTTAAGGGGTCTTTGGTGGCACTTTTATGGATTTTTGTGGCACTTTTTGTGTGTCACTAAATGACAGTTTTTTTGTAGTGCATCTGTTCCTTTAGACATTGAGGAATTTGCAACAGGACTTGGATACAAACCGGAAGTATCATTAGATTCGGATGTATCAGCAGTTACAAGTGTGTCTTCTGCTGAACAGAATCAGGATCCTCCAATTATTGTTGAGGATGTTGATTCTTCAGATGATGATCCTCCAATTATTTGTATACCATGAAGGTTAAACGGATACGCAGCGACAATGGTACTGAATTTAAAAATCATGCCATGGTGGAGTTTTGCACCTCAAAAGGTATTCTTCACGAATTTAGTGCGGCTTATACTCCTCAACAGAATGGCGTCGCTGAACTTAAAAACCGTACATTGATCGAGACTGCTAGGACAATGTTGGTAGAGTCACAATTGCCGATTCCCTTCTGAACTGAAGCTGTGGCCTCTGCATGTTACACGTTGAATCGAGTCCTTACAGTCAAAAGGCACAACAAGACCTGCTTTGAGCTTCTTAATTGCCAGATTTGTCATATCTTGAACCGTTTGGAGCTCCGTGCACAATAATCGATCCTAATGGAAAGTTTGGGGCAAAAGCAATTGAAGGAAACTTTCTTGGGTATGCCACCCCGAACTTAAGAGTCTGGAATCTAGAGACTAAAAGGGTCGAGGAATGGTCTGAGGTCAGAGTACAAAGGCACACATTGCCAGTCAAATGTCCTGGTCAGCCTTAGATGTTTGAGTACGATGACTTTTTTAATTCGATCAATGTTGAAGCAGTTGAAGAAAATGCTGCGGCAAGGATTTTTTTCGAGAGTGACAACGCAGCAGATTCACCTTTGGTTCGTCCAATTATTGTCAATCAAGAACCATCTTCAGTGAACAATAATGCTCTCGACAATGAGGATTTTCATGATGCTACCGAATTGAACGAATCTTCAATGATGATTTTCTCGATGCAGATCAAAAAGCTCCAACAACAGCAGTTCATGGTACTTCAGAGGCTACACCTCCAGTGGACGCCCCTAAAACAGCTGAAGCTACTGCATCATCTTCTTCGTCAATTTCGGGTATTGAATTGGTTGTTGATCTCAATCTCAACAATCTAGGTACAAATATTCCAGTTCAAGATAATCCAGAAACAAGGATTCACAATACCCATCCTCAATAAAACATCATCGGAAATGTACAGAGTGGCATTCAAACAAGAAACATGTTGCGAAACAACAACAATGCAGGCTTGTATGCGGCGATTTGAGAATCTGGTCAACAAAATGATTGGTCCTTTGCGTGTTACATTTCACAAGAAGAACCAAAATCTATTAAAGAAGCTTTGAAAGATAATTCTTGGGTTGAAGCAATGCAGGAAGAACTGCAATAATTCCAGAAGCTAGGTGTCTGGAAACTAGTTGAGAAACCTGAGAACTACAAGAAGATTGGTACCCGTTGGGTGTACAAATACAAAAAGGATGACCGTGGAGTAGTTATCCGAAACAAAGCAAGATTAGTCGTTCAAGGTTTTCGTCAGATTGAAGGGATCGACTACAACAAAGTTTATGCACCTGTTGCACGTCTTGAAGCAATTCAGATCTTTCTAGCCTATGCGTCCTTCAAAGGATTCAAGGTTTACTAGATGGACGTCAAAAGTGCATTCTTACATGGTGTGGTTGAAGAAGAGGTGTACGTCGAACAGCCTCCAGGTTTTGAAGATCCTATTCACCCTAATCGGGTTTGGTTGCTAAACAAAGCTCTCTATGGTCTACATCAAGCACCACTAGCTTGTTATGCAACCTTATCTAATTATCTGCTAGAGAATGGATTTCGCAGAGGTCTTATCGATTGTACCCTTTTCATCAAAGAACAAGATGGAGATCTTCTACTGGTACAGGTATATGTGGATGATATTATATTTGGTTCTACTAATGATGTTTTGTGTAGGAATTTCGAGCACATTATGCAGGATAAATTCGAGATGAGTGCGATGGGGAAATGACTTTCTTTTTGGGCCTACAAGTGCAACAAACTGAGTCTGGGATATTCATCCATCAGACTAAATATGTTCGTGACATCTTGAGCCGGTTCCAGATGTCTGATGCAATGCCCATCGGTACCCCATTGCAGCAAAATCACGGAATTAATCCAGACTTGAAGGGTGAAGTTGTTAGCCCCTCATACTACCGTGCAATGATCGGATCTTGTAGGTCCGGCTAGGGGAGGATCTTGTCGCCTAATCCTTGTGTACAAACCACCCCGGTTATGCGGAATCCAACCGAGATAGCAAACCGAGATCGAACAAGTAAATGATAGACACGAGACTCAACGATTAACACCCATGTATTAATACTTAAAAAACAGTTACATCACAAGGTTTACAAATGTTCTCTATAAACTCTCTCTAACTCTCTCGTGTGTGTGTTCTGTGTGCTCTCTATCTGTCTTCTGTCTATATATAGCACCAGCAACATAGGTCCACCACGAAACGGATCAGATCTTGACGAAACACATGTAAGATCGACAAAACAAAAGATCATTCGACGAAAGGGAATCAAGTCGACGAAACAAGTCTTGTTTCGTCGACATCCTTTCTGTTTCACCGTTATGGGCTTAGGCCCAAAAGTTAGGGCCCATTAGAAGTGTTTCGCCGAGTTGTTTTCAGCCTAAGGACTAGTTCAATGTCCTTGATGTCTTGGCCCACCATTGTTGTTGCAGCACATGACGGAGGAATGTCGTGGCTCAGTCCGTGTCATGTCGAACCGAGTCGCGTCCACAAATATGTATCAACAAACTCCCCCTTGGACGCTACTCGTGAGATTCGTCTTCCAAGTCTTCTATGTCGGAGGATCTTCAAAGTCTTCACGCGTTGAAAGCGGAAAGTGTATCAACAAACTCCCCTTTTCATGTAGGAAGTGTGTTGACAAACTCCCCCTTAACATAAGCTCCCCCTTGAGTTATGCTCGTGAATGACTTGATCATTAGTACTTGAGATCCTTGTGGTGTTGATGATGGTCAGCAGCAACTCAATCATCTTTATCTTTTGAGTGCCTTCACGTCGTGTCTTCATTCCGAAGCTTGTCATCGACCATGTTCTCCTTGCCTTTAGCATCTGCACATGCAAGAAATCTAAATGCGTACTAAGAACAACTGCTTGGAATATAGTTAGTATAAACAAACGACACACGTATGACCATTATTCAATCAACTATCGTCCGACAGTTTGAAAGTTTAACAAATTTATCAGTTTTAGATTTTAACTTTCAAAACTTGCAAATTTTGACCGTTTATGAAGATTTAGTCAATTTGGTTTTCAATCAGGTTTCAGGCAACGAAGACTCGAGATCCAACATCGTACAATCGAAAATAAGATAGAAATAAAATCTTTTTGGATTTTAGAAAGTTTATATTAACACACACCTAAAATCTTTTTGGAATTTTTGAATATTTCAAATGTAAAGACAGAAAGCAGTAAATAAATATATACAGAGATGCAGAAACTGAAAGCATTAAATAAGTATTTACAGACATTCTTTTTGTGAGTTTCGAGGGTAAGAGAATCATATCAGTGTACGGTCATGCCGAAACGCTCTTGTTGTTCAATTAGTTAACATTAAGATAAGCATCCTATAACGATTATCGGTATTGTTGTCCACATAAGCTCAACTTATCAGATGTAATCATGACGAGGGGATACGTTAAGGTATGATTTATACTTACCGACAGGTGTTCATCCACATCACGACACATTCCCGTATCAAGGTATGCACGAGGGTTCATCTTACCGGTGAGTATACCGATTATCATCTGTTTGACCGTATATGATGTGAGATTCTCACTTATTTTGATTTGAAAACAAGCCCTATGTGATAGAATCACTTATTGATGAGGAACTTGATTTTCATATGCATGAGGGCACAGGAGCAAGTCCATGAACAGGTCAGTACTTTCGTACAGCAAAGAGACGAACTTGACTCCCAGATAAATGTGATATTTTATCACTTATTTTGAGGGACATGTGATTGTTGATCACTTATTGAGGTCGAATGCAATATGTACACGTATGTATAGTATCATGGAAGATCTAGACTTGCGTCCCCGTTATTTTTTGGTAAAAGATACAACCATGATACCCAGATGATAAGCAGCATAAAGACCGAATATCTCAGAACCTCGGCAATCTCTCAAACGAAATTTCGGTACTAAGACCATATGCCAATGAATGGTTCCCATCTGGTCTTCAGTCGATTTAGGCTTATATCACCCTGCACACTTTAAAATGATTGTGAGCCTACCGATACATCTATATAGAGCTGCTTATCGTTTTTCAGTTTAGGTTTAAAGTGGTTTGGACAGACTACTGATGTACTATCATATTCTCTTTTGCTCGCTAGGAAACTCATTTTTGTTTTTCTATTGTTTTTGTGTTTTTGAAAATTTTCAATGTTTTTGGATTTTCAATTTGGATTTACTCCCCCTAAAATCAACAAACTAAGATAAATTTAAAAGACACAAAGATATTTACAAAAATGATTTTCAGATGTTGGTTTTACTCTTGCTTGACCCTAATGCCGTTTACCAATAATAAAAAGTCAAATCTTGATTTGTCAAATGCTTTGGTAAAAAGGTCGGCACGTTGGTCATCGGTGTGGACCTTAACAACATCGATTAGTCTTCTATCAAAGCAATCACGTATGAAGTGATATTTGATTTCGATGTGTTTGGTCTTTGAATGCTGCACCAGATATCTAGTGATCTGTAAGGCAGCAGAATTATCAACGTAAATAGGAGTAGTTAGGAATTCAAAACCGTAGTCGCGCAATTGTTGTTGGATCCACAGGACTTGGGAGCAACAACTTGACGCAGCAGTGTATTCAGCTTCGGATGTTGATGTAGCTACACACGTCTACTTCTTGCACTGCCATGTGACTAGGCGATTTCCCAAAAACTGACATCCAGCCGTTGTGGATTTTCCGTCGATTTTGCATCCGCTAAAATCAGAATCACTGAAAGCGATCAAGTCAAAGTTATTATCCCTAGGGTACCATAGACCGGTGTCAGGGCAACCCTTCAAATAACGAAAAATCCTTTTTACAGCTGCAAGATGTGAGGCCTTCGGGTTGACTTGATATCTGGCAAGCAGGCACGTTGGGTACATTATATCTGGTCTTGATGCTGTGAGGTACATAAGAGATCCGATCATCGCACGGTAGTATGAGGGGCTAACAGATTCACCCTTCAAGTCTGGAGTAATTCCGTGATTTTGCTGCAGTGGGGTACCGATGGGCGTTGCATCAGACATCTGGAACCGGCTCAAGATGTCACCAACATATTTAGTCTGATGGATGAATATCCCAGACTCAGTTTGTTGCACTTGTAGGCCCAAAAAGAAGGTCTTTTCCCCCATAGCACTCATCTCGAATTTATCCTGCATAATACGCTCGAAATTCCTACACAAAACATCATTAGTAGAACCAAATATAATTTCATCAACGTATACCTGTACCAATAGAAGATCTCCATCTTGTTCTTTGATGAAAAGAGTACAATCGATAAGACCTCTGCGAAATCCATTCTCCAGCAGATAATTAGATAAGGTTGCATACCAAGCTCGTGGTGCTTGATGTAGACCATAGAGAGCTTTGTTGAGCAACCAAACCCGATCGGGATGGATAGGATCTTCAAAACCTGGAGGCTGTTCGACGTACACCTCTTCTTCCACCACACCATGTAAGAATGCACTTTTGACGTCCATCTGGTAAACCTTGAATCCTTTGAAGGACGCATAGGCTAGAAAGATCCGAATTGCTTCAAGACGTGCAACAGGTGCATAAACTTCGTTGTAGTCGATCCCTTCTATCTGACGAAAACCTTGAACGACTAATCTTGCTTTGTTTCAGATAACTACTCCACGGTCATCCTTTTTGCATTTGAACACCCAACGGGTACCAATCTTCTTGTAACCAGCAGGTTTCTCTACGAGTTTCCAGACACCAAGCTTTTGGAATTGTTGCAGTTTTTCCTGCATTGCTTCAACCCAAGAGTTATATTTCATAGCTTCTTTCCAAGTTCTTGGCACTTCCTGTGAGACATAACACGCGAAAGACCAATCGTTTTGTTGCCCAGATTCTCGAATAGCTGCATACAAGCCTGCATTGTTGTTGTTTCGCAACATGTTTCTTGTTTGAACGCCACTTTGTACATTTCCGATGATGTTTTGTTGAGGATGGGTATTATGAATCCTTGTTTTTGGATTATCTTGAACAGGAATATTTGTACCCAGATTGTTGAGATTGAGATCAACAACCAGTTCAATGCCCAGAATTGTCAAAGAGGATGATGCAGTAGCTTCACCTGTTCTAGGGGCATCCACTAGAGGAGTACCCTCTAAAGTACCATGAACTGCTGTTGTTGGAGCTGCTTGATCTGCATCGAGAAATTCATTATCCTCTGAAGATTCGTTCAATTCGGTAGCATCGTGAAAATCCTCATTGTCGAGAGCATTATTGTTCACTGAAGATGGTTCTTGATTGACAATAATTGGACAAACCAACGGTGAATCTGTTGCATTGTCACTCTCGAAAAACATCCTTGCCGCAGCATTTTCTTCAACTGCTTCAACATTGATCGGATTGAAAAAGTCATCGTACTCAAACATCCATGGCTGACCAGGACATTTGACTGGCAATGTGTGCCTTTGTACTCTGACCTCAGACCATTCCTCGACCCTTTTAGTCTCTAGATTCCAGACTCTTAAGTTCGGGGTGGCATACCCAAGAAAGTATCCTGCAATTGCTTTTGCCCCAAACTTTCCGTTAGGACCGATTATTGTGCACGGAGCTCCAAACGGTTCAAGATATGACAAATCTGGTTTCCGTTTGTGAAGAAGCTCATAGCAGGTCTTGTTGTGCCTTTTGACTATAAGGACTCGGTTCAACATGTAACATGCGGAGGCCACAGCTTCACTCCATAATGGAATGGGCAACTGCGACTCTACCAACATAGTCCTAGCAGTCTCGATCAATGTACGGTTCTTACGTTCAGCGACGCCATTCTGTTGAGGAGTATAAGCCGCACTAAATTCGTGGAGAATGCCTTTTGAGGTGCAAAACTCCGCCATGGCATGATTTTTAAATTCAGTACCATTGTCGCTGCGTATTCGTCTAACCTTCAACTTATACAAATTCTCAATCTGAATGATCAAGTTTTTGATAATACCGAAAGTTTCGCTCTTGTGTGCCATAAAAACCACCCAAGAAAATATTGAATAATCATCAGTTATCACGAGGCAATATTGATCATTTCGGATGCTTTTATGCTTGACAGGACCGAACAAATCCATGTGCAAACGTTCTAGCGGAACAGCCACCGTGTTGATCTTCTTAGTCGGGTGTCGCTTCTTTGTTTGTTTTCCTTTCTGGCACGAAACACGGACATCTTGAAGATGGAAGTTTTTAAGAGGAACACCATTCACCAATTCATTTGACACCAAATGATTCATTTTGCGTAAGTGAATGTGACCCATTCGTCTGTGCCAAGAGATTGAGTCTTTTTCTGTGGCTTTGGAAACGAAACAAGTTGCTTGAGCAGACGTTGTAATAGCTTGGCTCATATCAAGGACATACAAATCATTTATCCTTGGAGCAGATAAGAGAATCCATTCTTTCGGAATCTTGAAGCCGGGTTTCAGCACATAACATCCATTTGCATCAAAGTGTACTGAAAACTGTTTATCACAGATTTGTGAAACGCTGAGAAGATTGTGATCAAGTTGTTGCACAAAGTTGATCTTGTCAAAGCTTACAACCCCGTTGGATATCATTCCTTCACCAGTAATATATCCACCTTTATCTCCAGCAAAAGCAACATAACCTCCTCTAATAGATTTGACGTCGTAGAGAAGCTTCATGTCGCCTGTCATGTGCCTGGATGCCCCACTATCAACAATCCAATGACTACTGATAGTTCCTCCTGGAACACCCTGCACATGAACTCACATGATTAGTTGGAGATGGGGACCCAAGCCATTGTGGTCTTGGGTCTTCCATTTTCATCAACAACAATAACTTCCACTTTTTGATGATTAGGAAATTGTGATGGTCCCCCTGAATTTGTGGTCATTTTAGGTTTCCATGTCTGTTGAGTTTTACCAGTTTGATTGTTTGAAAATTTAACTTCGTGATTGTTTGAAGTTTTTTGAAAATTTTGAACCTTCTGGTTTAACTGGAACAGATTGTTTTTGAACCACATCAGTTTTAAGTGCTTTCTCAATCGCCTTGACTTGTTGACGTTTCTGTTTCTTTTCCCTTTCTCTTACAAGTCGGGGATCTTGTTTTGAAGAAACAGATCGCTTTTGGTGATTTCGTTCATGGGGATCATCAACCTTTGCTTTCAACTTATGAAGATATGGACAATTTCAAATTATATGCCCAATTTCGCCACATTCAAAACATGATCTTCGTTCAACAAACCCCGAAGTATCATGTGATTGTCTTGTCGATGATGAACTTTGGGATCCCGAGGTACTAGGTTTTGAACTGTTTGGTTCATTTCTTTTCAACACTTTTGCTTGTTTAACAAAATCTAAGTTAGATTTGTTCTCAAAAGTCTCAATTTTGTCCCTACCCTTTGATTTCACAAAGTTTACCTTCTTGTTCTTCTTTTGGGTTTGTTTCTTTTGACCTTGAGTCGGTGATTCACCTTTTAGTTTGGTATGATTTTGCTGCTTTTTCACTGTTGGTAATTTCTGATTGCCATATTGTTTTCGAACTTCGGCTTTTGGGATAGGAGGGCACTGTGTTACCACAACGTGTGATCCTGTGTTTCCCAAAAACTTACTTGTTGAATCCTCAAAAATTTTACTGATTAAAGATTGATTTACATTCTTAATCGTAAAATCTTTGTCAGAATAAACTTGATCATCACCAACAAGTGTGTACAGCAAATTCACACTCTCCGACTCTTTTGCAGACGAGGACTCGATTGCAACAGTCTTAGCGGGTTTTGCAGGAGGATCACATAGAATATGATTCTCAAGAGGTATGTCCTCTTCTTTGATTACCACATCAGACTTTGCTGGGTTAGTATCATCAGATTCATCATCAGAAGAATCAGCATCCTCAATAATAACTGGAGGATCCTGATTCGGTTTAACAGAAGACACACATGTATCTGCTGATACATCTGAATTTGATGATACTTCTTTCTTGTATCCAAGTCCTGTTGCAAATTCCTTAACATCTAAAGGAACAGATGGTTCAAAGTAAGTTCTGTCTTCCTCATCAGGCATGGCATCATAATTGTGTCTCACAGGTGGTGGACATTTCTTGTAACCAATGCATGTGACATCCCGTTTCTCTTTCTGAACATGAATGATGTGATCCAACACATAGCTAGAGCTTAAATAACTGTCTAACTTAAGCTGGATCGCCTCACTTTCAGTTTTAACACAAGCCATCTCTTTTTGCATTATCTCAAGGCGAGTGATGTACAAATTTATGTCAGTTTGTTTTTTGGAAACCATTTTTGTCAGCTCGGTTTTATCTTTCTTTAATTTTTCAATCACCAATTTAAATTCCTTTTCATGGTTTTCATAAAACATGTTGGCTTCTGTGCACTTAGAAAGATCCACGGTCAACTTTTGGTTGTGGATGAATGTCACATCATACTTGTCTTGCAAAGCCTCGTGTTTGCTTTACAACTCACACCACTTAGCATTCAACGAAACATGTTTGTCTTGCAAGTCAAACAAACTAGCTTTTAAAGCATCATGTTTGCCTTGCAACTCAGACATGTTTGCCTCCAGATCAACACATTTAACACTTAATCTAGCACAATTATCACAATTAACAGCAGTGGGTTCATCGACACATACCTGACTTGATGAAGCGTAGACATTAGCCATAAAGGCTGAATGGAGAGAAGAAGAAGAAGAATATGCAGCTTGATCCACCAAAATAGATCTCCTATGAGTTCCTGCTGCAGCTTCCTCCAATAGTTCATCAATATCTGCATCGACTGACGCACTTGATGTTTCATCCAAATGATCATCGCCTGAACTCGAGGATTCTTCATCTGAACTTCTACTGTATCCAGAACTGTCTTCGTCTTCAGAAGATTCATCACCATTGGTGGAAGATTCTCCACCACTGCCGTGCTTAAGATTCTTGACAACTTCAGCAAAACATGTTGTTCCATCAGGAGTATCATTTCCCAATTGAATCGACCAATCACAACCTTCATCTATTTGTACCACAAGAGCCTGGTTGGCATTTGATGGTCCCGCTTGACTTGGGTTGTTGACAGGTATTAACGTACGATCATTGTTCTTGTTCTGATTCTATTGGTTGCCTTGATTTCTGAACGGATTCTGGTTCTCATGCTGAGCTGGCTTTGTACATTCCCTTTTAAAATGACCCCGTTCACCACAGTTAAAGCACTTGACAGCCTGTTTATCGAACACATTCTTGGTGTCTTTCTTGCTTTCCAAGCTGGTTCTGCCCGTTCTCTCCATAAAATCCTTTGCCCTCCTTACAGCACTTGCGAAAGCCCATTTGATGTCCATCAAATCCATCTCCTCCTTATCAATCTGCTGATAGTCTTCTTGTGTCAGATTAATGTTCCCAATCTGACCTTCTACTAACCCACAATACGCGCTCACCAAGGTGTTTAGTAGCTCCATATGTTCCTTTGCTACTTCCACAGTTACTTTCGAAAAGCTTGAAGTGTCGAGTCGTACTGTATTTGACTTTGATGGTTGATCAGCAGATGATGTGCTTCCATAACAAGCTTGTTGTTGTTGAACAGGAAGTGGATTCCCATATAGATCAGTTGCTACGGTAGATGGCCGATAGACTTGTTGTTGTGGAGCTGGCTGTAGAGGATTTCCATACAAGTTTGTTGTTGGAGCTGGCTTTACTGGGACTTGTATTGGATTCCCACATAAGTCTGTGCTTGTGACAAAAACTGTTTGAAGTGGAGCATAAGAGACTGGTCTTGCAGAAGAGGTGCTGGAGGTTCCATAATACATCTTAGGATTCTGTGGTACTGGAACCTTCTTTGCCTTTAGAGTTTCTTCCTGATCTTTGTTCTCCAAGAGCTGCACGAAGTCATTGATGTTTGTTGTAGCCAACACTCCATTGTATTTCAGAATCTCCAAGAAACTATTCCATTGAGGTGGCAACGCCTCTGCAAACTTTTTCACTACCTCTACTGGAGTTGTCACTACCCCAAAATTACCCAATTCAGTAAGCAAATGATAGAACCGACTTGTCATATATCCCAAAGATTCCTTTTCCATACACGTGAAGCCATCAAATTCTTTCTTGAGTAAGTTGTGTCGCAATTAGCGTGTTGCTTCATTTCCTACCCCTCTTGTCTTCAACGCATCCCATAATTTCTTTGTTGTTTTGAAACTGACAAATTGATGGTAAATATCCTTGCTTAATGCCTGAGTAAAAATGGCATATGCCTTCTTTTCCAAATCATATGTCTTTTTCTGATCTTCAGGAAGATCGGCAAATGTAGCAGCAGTTGAAGCGGCAACCTCTATAGCTTGATCGAAATCTGTGGTGAAACGTAACCACAATTCTGTATTTTGCCCAAGGAGGTATGTATAGAATCTATCAACCCATCCCGGATATTCGTTTAAATGCATCAACTTTGGAGGCCGATTCAAACTTCCAGTTTCACTCTCGCTTAAGAGAATGCTTTGAATACTTGGGGTTTGGTTTGATACGAATGCCCATTGACCGGTAGAAATTGCATTAGCTTGCGAAGATACTGGTACGGGAGACTCGGCCCATGAAGGCGACAAACCCGTACTTCTATACTTTCCTTCATCTACAGAGGGAGTACCCCACCAACTTGGATTCATTTTGGATGTTTAATGACGAATACCTGAACAAATCACTTGAAACAAACAGTTATACCACTTATGTAAACCTTCTGTTAAAAATTTGACAATAATCCCGACGAAACACGTGTGAAGAAACTGATTAAGCGACGAAATAGGCCCAATGTATGTTTGACGAAACAGGCCCAATGTTTGTTTGACGAAACAGGTTTAGATATTAGACGACGAAACTGAGTTTTTCTTTTGGGCTCCAGTCAACGAAACAGCCCAGGCCCTAACCTCTTTTTGGGCTTTGACAGACAAAACAGAAGTTGAATGGTGGTTGATGAAACAGAACTTGATAACTGGTTGACGAAACAGGATTAAGCCCAATGACGAAGCCCAATGACGAAACAGAATGTTTTTGGGCTCCTAAACGACGAAACACCAGGCCCAAAGATGTCGACGAAACCGAAACTTGTTTCGTCGAGAATGTTGATGACGAAAGGAAATTCTGTTTCGTCGATGTTCGTTTCGTCGAAAAGTAATTCAGTGAGTTGGTGAAAAGTTGCTGTGACTTTTTGGTTCAATCTTATCCTAACTGACACAAGGACATGCTTTCGGCTACACCATGATCAATTCACCAACCAAAGCATGGCTATACAATATTTTAATCCACTCACAATTTTCAAAACACTAACAACTTTGACAAATAATTGACCAAGATCAAAAAGTTGAAAATAGAAGAACGCTTATAAATATGATATTAACTGGATGAGTTTCCGGCAAACTTATGAGTTTTCCGGTGTCCCGACAACTTTCTGAAACGCGATTTTGCTTGAACTGTTTAATAAAAACCAATATTTATCATGAAAACATGTGCTTAACACGGTTCTTAACAAAACAAAACAGCAAAAACAACAAGATTAGACCCGATTTAAAATGTTTTTCAGAAAATATAAACTTTTGAAACCCCAAAAACACTCCGAAAACACCTCGGTTTTAACAAGGAGAAGAGCCAAGGCTCTGATACCACTTGTAGGTCCGGCTAGGGGAGGATCTAGTCGCCTAATCCTTGTGTACAAACCACCCCGGTTGTGCGGAATCCAACCGAGATAGCAAACCGAGATCGAACACGTAAATGATAGACACGAGACTCAACAATTAATACCAATGTATTAATACTTGAAAAACAGTTGCAGCACAAGGTTTACAAATGTTCTCTGTAAACTCTCTCTAACTCTCTCGTGTGTGTGTTCTGTGTGCTCTCTATCTTTCTTCTGTCTATATATAGCACCAGCAACATAGGTCCACCATGAAACGGATCAGATCTCGACGAAACACATGTAAGATCGACGAAACAAAAGATCATTCGACGAAAGGGAATCAAGTCGACGAAACAAGTCTAGTTTCGTCGACATCCTTTCTGTTTCGCCGTTATGGGCTTAGGCCCAAAAGTTGAGGCCCACTAGAAGTGTTTCGCCGAGTTGTTTTCAGCCCAAGGACTAATTCAATGTCCTTGATGTCTTGGCCCACCATTGTTGTTGCAGCACACGACGGAAGAATGTCGTGGCTTAATCCGTGTCATGTCGAACCGAGTCGCATCCACAAATATGTATCAACAGATCTCTTATGTACCTCACAGCATCAAGACCAGATATAATGTACCCAACGTGCCTGCTTGCCAAATATCAAGTCAACCCTAAGGCCTCACATCTTACAGCTGTAAAAAGGATTTTTCGTTATTTGAAGGGTTGCCCTGACACCCGTCTATGGTACCCTAGGGATAATAACTTTGATTTGATCGCTTTCAGTGATTCTGATTTTGGCGGATGCAAAATTGACGGCAAATCAACAACAGCTGGATGTCAGTTTTTGGGAAATTGCCTAGTCACATGGCAGTGCAAGAAGCGGACCTGTGTCGCTACATCAACATGTGAAGCTGAATACATTGCTGCCTCAGGTTGTTGTTCCCAAGTCCTGTGGATCCAACACAAATGCGCGACTACGGTTTTGAATTCCTAACACTCCTATTTACGTTGATAATTCTGCTGCCTTACAGATCACTAGAAATCCCGTGCAGCATTCAAAGACCAAACACATCGAAATCAAATATCACTTCATACGTGATTGCTTTGATAAAAGGCTAATCGATGTTGTTAAGGTCCACACCAATGACCAACGTGCCGACCTTTTTACCAAAGCATTTGACAAATCAAGATTTGACTTTTTATTATTGGTTAACAGCATTAAGGTCAAGCAAGAGTAAAACCAACATCTGAAAATCATTTTTGTAAATATCTTTGTGTTTTTAATTTATCGTTATAGTTTTTACATTTTAGGGGGAGTAAATCCAAATTTTTAAAAATCCAAAAACATGGAAAAATTTCAAAAACACAAAAACAATAGAAAAACAAAAATGAGTTTCCTGGCGAGCAAAAGAGAAAATGATAGTACATCAGTGGTCTGTCCAAACCTCTTTAAACCTAAACTAAAAAGCGATAAGCAGATCTATATAAGATGTATCGGTAGGCTCACAATCATTTTAAAGTGTGCAGGGTGATATAAATCTAAATCGACTGAAGACCGGGTGGGAACCGCTCATTGGCATATGGTCTTAGTACCGAAATTTCGTTTGATAGATTGCCGAGGTTCTGAGATATGTGGTCTTTATGCTGTTTATCATCTGGGTATCATGGTTGTTTCTTTTACTGAAAAAAAACGGGGACGAAGTCTAGATCTTCCATGAGACCATACATACGTGTACATACTGCATACGACCTCAATAAGTGATCAACAATCACATGTCCGAACAAAATAAGTGATAATATATCACATTTATCCGGGAGTCAAGTTCGTCTCTTTGCTGTACGAAAGTACTGACCTGTTCACGGACTTACTCATGTGCCCTCATGCATCTGAAAATCAAGTTCCTCATCAATAAGTGATTCTATCACATAGGGCTTGTTTTCAATCTCAATAAGTGAGTATCTCACATTTTCATATGCATCAAAATAGATAATAAATGGTATACTCACCAGTAAGACGAACCCTCGTGCATACCTTGATACGGGAATGTGTCGTGTGTGGATGAACACCGGTCGGTAAGTATAAATCATACCTTAATGTATCCCCTCGCCATGATTACATATAATAAGTTGAGTTTATGTGGACAATAATACCGATAATCGTTATAGGATGCTTATCTAAATGTTAACTAACTGAACAACAAGAGCGTTTTGGCGTGACTGTACACTGATATGATTCTCTTACCCTCGAAACTCACAAAAAGAATGTCTATAAATATTTATTTAATGCTTTCAGTTTTTGCATCTTTGTATATCTTTATTTACTGCGTTCTGTCTTTACATTTGAAATATTCAAAATTTCCAAAAAGATTTTAGGTGTGTTTTAATATAAACTTTATAAAATCCAAAAAGATTTTATTTCTATCTTATTTTCGATTGTATGATGTTGGATCTCGAGTCTTCGTTACCTGAAACCTGATGAAAACCAAATCGACTAAATCTTCATAAACGGTCGAAATTTGCAAGTTTTGAAAGTTAACAACTAAAATTGATTAATTTGTTAAACTTTCAAACTGTTGGACGGTAGTTGATTGAAATGTGGTCACTTGTGTGTCGCTTGTTTATGTTAACTATATTCCAAGCGTTTGTTCTCATTACGCATTTAGCTTTCTTGCATGTGCAGATGCTAAAGGCAAGGAGAACATGTTCGATGATAAGCTACGGAATAAAGACACGATGTGAAGGCACTCAAATGATAAAGATGATCGAGTTGCCGCTGATCAATCATCAACACCACAAGGAAGTATTGAAGATCAAAAGATTCACGAGCATAATTCAAAGGAGAGCTTTTCTTAAGGGGGAGTTTGTTAACACACTTCCTAAATAAAATGGGGAGTTTGTTGATACACTTTCTGCTTACGACGCGTGAAGACTTTGAAGATCCTCCGACATGGAAGACATCGAAGATGAACCTCACGAGTAGCGTCCAAGGGGGAGTTTGTTGATACACCTTTTGTGGACGCGACTCGACTCGGTTCGACTCGGTTCGGTTCAACTTGGTTTCGACACGGTTAGGTCCGGCTCAAGCCCGACGTCACGACATTCCTCCGTCGTGCGCCCCAGAGTTTCGACACACGAAGCACGGAGAGCCGCGAACAAATCCCGTGTACACATCATCATGACATCATCATGATGATGTCATGATGATGTCACATGTTGACTAAATACAAGTTCATGAAGAAATCTGCTATATGTGCGTGCATGTGAATTGAGTTTGGGCCAATCAGAATGCAACATGGGCCGAAACCATTCACCTGGGCCGAACACCCATTTGTTTCCATGCATGTCGACCAAACAAGGATGTGTTTCGTCGACTTTGAAGACTCGACTTTGTCATTTCGTCGACCTGCTTGTATCGTCGAGATATCAAAGCATTTCGTCGAGACCTGCTTCTATTTCGTCGATGCTGGTCCTATATAAACAGCACATATCAGACAGAAGAAAACGAGAGACACAAGTGTGAGAACCAGAGAGAACTAGAGAGAGTTTAGTGTGTGAACCTTGTATTGTAATCGTGTAACTTAAACTCATCTTATATATATAAAGTGTGTTAATCAGTGAATCTCTGTGTAGTTCTCGTGTCGATCTCGATCTCGGTTTGCATCTCCGGTTGGTTTCCGCACAACCGGGTGTGTTCGGTAACAAGGATTAGGCGACTAGATCCTCCGCTAGCCGGACCTACACCTTTTCAAACCTCTTCTCCTTTACCACAATATGAATTTGCTTATCATTCATTATGGTTCTTCTCCCGCCACATCATTCAACTGATTTTGATCACTTTCCTTGAATCACATTTATACATGTGCCTCTTCATGGTTACCACTTGTGTCATGTTCATTTGGAGATGGGCTTTGAGGTGTAGCTGATGGGCATTGGATGATATTATGAACCTCCTAAAAATGAGAGTCAAACCTTTACAATCATATTAGTAATAGAGTTTGAAAAAGAAAATATACAATGGTATTCCAAGTAGAAACGCTGGACGTAATATATAGATTGAATATCAATTGCTAACCACACATAAATAATGCCTACCATATAATGATCTAATCATAAGCAAATGATCAACAACTAACACATGGTCAAATACCATGTTGAACATCAAAATGGTTACAGGTGACCGCAACTTACATTTTTCTACACAATTTAAAAGTTCAAGTTATCACTCAACCTACTCAAATGCCATCTATATCACAAAACAATCATTATAAACATGTGTTCCATAATCAGTCATTATAAACATGTGTTCCATAATCACCTTCAACCAACTTCATTGATTACACATATGGTACGAATCCTTTAAGGACAATCTTTCACTACTAGAAAAATGGAACTTTTCAACATGTTTTTCCGTCACAAATGTGTCGCAAATCTGAATTTGCAACGCATTTGTAAAAAAACCTAATGTTGGAAAAAGCCCTGTGGAAAACCTTTTGCAATGCATTTACTACGCAAATTTCAACTTATTTGCAACGAAAATATTGTGTTGGAAATTTGTAACGCATTTCCTACAATTCTTTAATTACTCTTGCATAAGATTTGTGACGTGTTTGCAACAGAAATATGCGTTGGAAATTTATTTGTAACGCATTTCCTTCGCCATTTCTTAAAGAGTTTGCAACGCATTTGTAACGAAATATTTATAAAAAATTTAAACAAAAACTCGAAAATTTAATTACTGTATAAATTTGTTTTTTTTTTCTTTTTGCTGAAAATTGCATGAAAAATCACCAAAAAATTATATAGAAAAGAGTAAAAAAACCTGCTTTAAATTCACCCGAAAATAATACATAACGCAAGTTCTAGTGTTTTTAAACCACAAACTAACATGCGTATATGTCTAAAAAGACAAACATATGATAAACCACAAAACAAACGTCTCGCAAAGGTTACAGAGTGTTTCATACTTCTAGTCTTCTTTCTCCACATTCAAATAGAACTTTTTTTAATACCTTCCAAAGTGAGTTCATCACGCTTCACAAGAATCCTAACTGGTTTGTTGCGGAGAACACGTCAACATGAACCTTTGATGGCAACAACCGGAAGATATCATAGATCTGGAACAAGAAAAACCACTTCTTACGCACTGATTATTCCTATTAAAATGTAATAATTTGACCATATATACCTGATCCTTGAACCCCATTGAAACCATTTCATCAGCCTCATCAAGAGCAAACGTCTTGATGTAATCAGAACGAAGGGACTATCTGCGCAACATGCCAAAAACACGTCCGGGTGTGCCAACAGCAACGCATCCAATATCTCACCAGAAAACCGGTGATATTAACTGCATAGATCCAGTGAGAGATGTAAAGAGTGGTTCTACACCTCCAAGATCTTAATGCATCCAAAATGTGTGCCGTAAACATGACTAAATCATCTCAGCTAGGTAAACACAACTGATTTTCAAATTTCAATTCATGTCACACTAATCAACTATCTTATTTCAAATATCCTCATCTCACATACACACTGTTTCTATTCACACTGATCAACAATCTTATTTCAAATATCCTCATCTCACATACACACTATTTCTATTCACAATTAAGCATTCTGAATCTCTTAGCTACGTTGACTCAACCTTTTTAGGTCAATTGAGTTCAATTACAAACGTTCCCCTTGCAAAATTTCCCTCAATCAACCTAAACCTAACCTAACTTGCAAAATTCACTTGGCTTAACATTTAACCTAAACTAATTCACAATTTCAGTTACACTAACCACTGTGCAAAATGCATATATCAAAAATAAAAGTATTCAAATACTTATAGCATATATATAAAAGAGGAAAGTAACCTTTTCGTTTCAAAAACGAGTGCGGATATTACCGAGCTCTTTATCAACACGAAGACGCTCTTGTTCTTTATTCTTTGTTCTTGCAGTTACGGCTCGAAGTTTTTACGAGTCGAGCTTGAGCTCGATTACAGCCTTATACAGCTCGTGACTTACCAGAAGTTAAACGCCTTTTCTCGAGGATAAAGCTTTCTTCCAACTATCTGATTTCAAGAAGAATGGAATGTAATTAAAAAAGAAGAAATTGCATCCGTTTTACGCATTCATAGTCTAAAAACCTGCATATATTAACTATTATTGAAGAGCATAAACAGAAGTATGACCGCACAGGAGGATGCAGTGAACTTAGCAGATACAAACACAACCTGATAAACACTATCAGTTGCTAAGTCGCTAACTGCAGTTTTGTTCATGGTACAGGTCGGTTGGTTTTAGCGATTTGATGGTTTTGACAATCTGGCTGTTTTTTTTTTAAATCGTTAGTTTGGTTAAAGCTGTAAAATGATAAATCGATGATTTTCCATTTATAATTATAATCTGCACATTCCAAAAATGAAGAATTAACTAACTAATATAGATTAGAGCTCCAAGTTCCAAACAGCAACCTAACTGTCAGACTATCAAAACCGAACCGTATTGTGTACACATATGGTAATTAACAAAAGACCAATCACTGATGATTTACCTGGTCGTCACAAAACTTTGCCCAGAAACGTGTGGTGGCTCTGGCAAGCGGACCGTCGGGTAATAAGCGAGCAGTTGTGTTCCATTTATCGTCAGCATACTCGAGAATCAGAAGCGACTCGCATATGGGTGCTCCATCATGCAACCAAACCGGGACTTTCTTGTGAACAGGATTGTATTCGAGTAGTAAACGACTCTTGTTCGCAAGATCTTCGAACATTGTTTCATACTCTATGCCTTTCAGTTTGAGTGCCCAAACAATCCTCTGAGCATATGGGCCTGTCCATGTCCAGAAAAGCTTCACCTCTCCCATATTTCTTAACTTTCTTGGCCTAAATGTTCATTTTATGGCTCTCTTTTATAGAGGGATTGACTCATTAAAAGGCTTGAAAGTTGAAACCAATCAAGCTGTAAAGGGCAATTCGGTCTTTTTTGCTTTATGTACAAGCATACTTACTCTTCAGTAAATAAGAAGTACCTTGTGTCTTGTGCAACCTATCATTGTTGTATATGTAGAAGAATATGACCTCTCTTGTTCTTGGCCTGAAAACAAAAGCATAGCAAACTGTAATTTTATTTCGAGAATGCAATGAGAACAGATACATATTACATAAACTTCAACCATTAACTACCTTTGATCTTCAGGAAGCTTATCAGTAGAAGTATTGTTGTATGAATGCACGTCCAAAGGCGATATATCTTTTTCCCCGAGCTCTGCTGCCGTAACAATAACGCGTACTTGTTGCAATACAACAGCTTCAGAATTTGTGGAAACCGAAAAGATAGGCATTTCTCCACATCTGAACAGCTCAACTGCAAAACCAAACATTAAGTTGATCCCGTGTTAGCTACGTTGTCAAAGGCGCAAGGCGCACTTAAGACACATGTCTCGCCTGGAGCCTAAGCGCAAGGCGCTAAAAAAGCGAGGGCTTTTTTAAGTGAGGCGCAAAGTAAAAAAATACTAGTTTTAGGGGTTTTAGACTTGTTTAGAGCTAGTTTAATAATAGGCCTTAACAATTATTATATTAATACTATTTTACAAATACAATAAAAATCTAATTATTATATATATATATAATTCATATAAGAAAAATAAAAGCTGTTATAAATAAGAAAATAAGATATAAACAAGTCAAAATATAAAAATATTTTAATAGTAGTAAACTATATCAAAACAATTATTGAAAGGTTAACTGAAAGATTTATGGCACAAATCGTGGATACAGAAATCTCAGTAGCAAATAAAAAGGAAAGCTCAAATATAACAAAAATAGAAAAGGAAAGCCCAAACGTGCTTAAAGAGTTTATCTTCATATAACACGACTTCAAGCTGATAGTCGACATAAACTGAGCTCTCCCTCCTATACTCATTTTAGGTGAATTCTCTTTTGAAAAATGAATAAAATCAAAAAGAGTCTTCCCATTAAGCAGCAACCCTCGTTTGCTGCAATGCATGAACAAACTATAGTTGAGAATTTGGATGGAAGAAACTGAAAAAATGAAAACAAAATTACAATACAAAATGAAAAAAATAAAGGGAATTTTCACAGCCAACAAACCAGATAACAAAACACCACCATAAAACATTGTTCATCAGACAATCATGCTACATACTCTGCCCCACCTCAGTGAAACTTACTAATTAGGATTCAAAAACCCACACTATACCCTTCCAAACAACATTCTACCTATAACACCAGTTATACAACAATTCCACACACTCCTCCTTGATCAACTCAACCTCATGAATCGACAACTTCCGAATTCCAATTTCAATGACACAATAATAATAAATTAACAGCTCAAAGGCCGAAAATAACCTCATGAATCAATCCTTTCTGATTCATCTGCAGATGTGTTACAAATTGTGACGATTTTCAACGGAACTTTTGATAGCTTTATTAATCATTGTTTGAGATATTCTAATAAGTGATTGTTGGAAATGTGTTGCAATGCGTTGCAATTTTTCCAAAATTTTTAACGCATTTTTTTCCGTTGGAAAAAAATGATCATTTTTCTAGTAGTGTTTCTAGTATTGAATTATAGTTGGTTGGGTCTTTAGCATCATCAATACGAGGAAAGAATCCCCATAGCATACCAATATACAAACCAAAGATAAAAAAAAATAAAAAAGTTCAGGATGAAACAATAAAAATATGATTAAGGAGATGCTTTATACAGTAATAGAGATTACTTATAAAGATTATCTAACTCTCTTCATATCTTTAGAAATTCAACTACCATTGTATTAAACAATCAATTAAAATCCCTGAGGAAAACCAAGCTCTAACGACATAGCTATCCATGGATCCAAACATAGAAAACCAACAATCCATTCAAGCATGAGAAACCAACCATAGACAGAAACTAAGATATATTCTACTGTGAATTGGTGGTGAAAACAAAGCGATCTCTAATTAATGTGGTCTGTTTGCAATAAACTAAGCAGCAGCAAAATCAGATGGAAGATCAACAAAATCTATAGTCATTTTCAACAGATCTAAAAGGCACTTGAACTGAAATTTCAGAAATAACATTACCGTGTGCAGTCCAGGAAACTTGTTATAACCTATGAATTCTCAACATGTTATGATCGAGTAACATGTAAGTTCTTCAGTTCCCTGCATGATTAAACCAAATACAAGTAAGAAAACCGAAAGCTTATGAAAATACAAAACTGGAAATCTCGTCATAATAATAATAGCAAACAAGATTGAAGGTTTACCCTGAGATCACGTCGCCTCTTTTCCTCTAACATTGTTAATGATCGTTACCAGTTAGGGTTGTGTACGGCGGCACTGGCTGAAAAAGATACGTAGGTCGAATTGTTGAAAACTAGGTTTTTATGGTTGTGCGTGTGTATGGGTAAGGTGTGACATTTACTATTCTACCCCCTCCATTTTATATTTTGTTTTAGTCTTGTTCATCACTTACCCCTTAAATTTGTGGATGTTCATTAATATATATATGTGCGGATAACTTATATGCATTCTGATTTTAATAGAAAGATGATGCCACCTCACATAAAAAAGAATATTTGAGGAGAGGTGCAATATTCCATACCCAAATCGTTATCAGATCACGTATCTCACTAACTCGGCCATTTTGTTCTACCTTATTTTTTATTGGCCGATGTTGGAACTCGAATCATATCCATCTAAAACCTGTTTGTAAGCCGGAAAACAATCGAATCTTCATAAATGGTCGAAGTTGATAAATTTTGAAAGTTAAAGATCTAAAATTGAACAATTTTGAAACTTTCAAAATTTTGACGGTTGGTTGTTGAATGAAAGTTGGTCTCCCATGAAAGTTGCCACCTCACAAGCTATGAATTGACGATACAACATGGATGCAATCAGTGGATCAAGATAATCAAGTTGCAGTTGACCACTCATCAACACCACGAGGATATGAAGCTTTGAAGATCAACAGATTCACAAGCTACATTCAAGGGGGAACTTGTTGCACCTACTGTCTGTGACAAGTGAAGATGTTCTGAAGATCCATCAGTGTGAAGTCGAACATCATGAGCATCATCCAAGGGAGAGTTTGTTGATGCAATTAGTGTGGATGCCACTAGTAACGTTCGAGACTGTTCAAGTCGCGACCGAAGTCGACGGCGCTCCTCCGTCAGTTCTTCGACTCGGCATATGAGATACAAGTGACGAAGACAACCATACGATACGAAACGAGACTGACATCATCATGACATCACGATGATGATGTCATGATTATTGAACACATGCCTGTATCTTTATAAATACACACGAAACAGGAGTGCATGAATTGTATAAATCACACCAAATATATGTAAACATGCATGCAACACCAAATACATGAGACACACCAAATATATGTGTGAACATGGTCTAGTTCGTGTAACATATAGCAAATATTCCGTGCCTGCTTCGTCTTGTTTCATGCGTAGTATTTTATTTTCGCGTGTAACGTGATGTATCGCCTATAAATACAACAGGATAGGATTCATTCAAAAAATTGAGAGTGTGAGAGTGATCGGAGCTTTGTATTGTTTGAATATTGTACCGAAACTTGGTAGAAATCAATACACAGAATCGTTTAAGGGTGAATCTTATTGTGTATTACATTATCTCGCTTGGTTTCTGTCGTAGCTTAGATTCCGCACTCGCTACGGCATCCGAAACAAGAAATCACGTTCGTCCAACAATCCGTATCGGGACCTACAATCCTTGTGTTCAAGATCCGAATCCGGTCCTATTGTTAAAATTATGAGTTTGATTAATTTACTAACTCATTTTATAGAAATGAAAATCCGATTACTAATTTGTCATCTTAAAGAGTTAGATTTGTTAGTTCACTTGTGTGCATATCAAAGATCTGTATTACAGCACATATGATGAAATCTAATTGACAGTTTTCTTCATACACGAGTAATTTCCGTTCACAAAGCAGTTGCAGACCAAAGATCTCGAATATCACTTCACCTGTGATTGTTTGAAAAAGAAACTTCTCGATGTTGTTTAGGTCCATACCTACTACCATTTTGTGTCGGCTTATTTTCCAAAGTTTTGGCAAATCACTTTTTATTAATTATTTTTTGTAAACGGCATTGAGTAAAACAAGTGTGGTGTTTCCTTAGTTTCCTTGATCCTCTTAACCTTGTGTTTTATGTCTCAGATTTACAATTTAATTTAAATCTTTTTGCGGGTTTAAAACATGTTTAAAATGCTTATCCTAGCAAGATTGGTTTATGCCAAAAGCATAATATAGACTCTATCAAGTTTGATCATCTGGACATATGATCTGTATTAATTATGACATTGTCACATAATCTAAATTTCACTGCAATACAGACAATAATACTTTTGGTCAGCAGACCCTACGATCCGCATAGTGAGGTCACCACATATTATTAGTTTTAGGATAATACGGACCGTATCAGCTTTGCTCATAGGATCATACAGTTCGTATGCGTTGAAAATGTCGGGTTTCGGATTCAGCTCATACACACCATTGTGTACAGGAATAGGAATAGGAATACGGTCTATATTCCAGAATCAACAATCCATTAATAAAGTACAAGCGAAATCAGATAATAAATCAACAATATCTCAAAAAAGTTTACAGTAAAAGCATCATTCATTTACAAATGATATAAGAGGTATAGTTGAATTGAATGAAATTTCAGAATTTTAAAGTTTAACATTGCCATGTGCAGTCAAATAGTACCGGATTCTTGTACTAGCGCTGTGAAAAATCAACATGTTATAAATGATTACTATAAGCGTTCTCATGACCAAACCTATTACAAGTAAGCCAATATGGAATTCTGGTTACAATAATAAAGAAGATCCAATAAAATAGAAATAAGGAAACAAGAGCTAAAAAGAGGTGTTACAAATTAGGGAGAGTATCAAAATACCAAATGACTAGGCATTTCACTAGATAAAGTAAAGCATGCTTCATCTCCCATTTTCCTAGTAATATCATAGTACCAAATGACTCAGGAATTTCTTGGACTTGTAGTCCCTTCAAGGAGGTGAAAAATTAAGTTTGCCAATTGTATTCGCGGTAAAAACAAACACCGTCTACACTTGTTTCTAGTTGTAATGACAAGAACCAATTACACCATATTGAGATAGAAGAAAGGATTATCTTCAAGAGTGATTAGACCTTCAGGGAGCTCCTTTGATATGTGCCTACCCATGTTTCATGCATAATAATAGGAGTGGAGTTTTCCACTTCTACATGTTTCCCTTAATGTTTGCTTTTATCTCTCACGTTTCCATTACCTGCATTATTTTAGGCATTGATATTTCCTTTGCTTTTCCTATATATGTATTATTGGTTTGCTATGAAAAGATATGAATGAAAATTATGAAAGTCTAATATTCTCTCTAAATTGCTACTCTTGCTTCTTGCTAATTTCTTTTGAGTTTGATCCACTCAACGGATTATCTATCAACCGATTGGTACATAACAATTGGTATCAGAGCGGTCTTGATCCCTATCAATGGACGCTCTTGAAGTGAAGGCTACATTTAGTCGGATTGAGTCGACTCTTTTAGAGATGATCAATCTTCTAAAAATGGAGTCCCAAAGATGGGCAACCTACAGCCACACCGCTTCCGCCGCGACACCACCATTTGCCTCACTACCACCGAAACAAGCTTCCGCCACTGCACCACTTATCCTGTCACCCGCTTCTGCCGCAACACCACCAGCCGTGTCACCCGTTCCCACCACACCACCACAAACCGCTACCCAACCGCAACCAACAGTCCCTACACCAACACCAAGACAAGCTCCTTATGTTGTACCGACACTAGCTGTGAAACGGGCATCATCACCCACACCGTCTGCAGCGAAAGCAACCCCAAACCTTGACTGGCGCCCACCGTGGGGCTTCACTAAAACTGCTCCGAATGCTGCTGGGAGAACCGAGTGGCGGCCACCGTGGTGCACCGCTAATGATCCGACTTAATCCTTGAGGACAAGGATTGTTTAAGTGGGGTGGAATGATATGTGCCTACCCATGTTTCATGCATAATAATAGGAGTGGAGTTTTCCACTTCTACATGTTTCCCTTAATGTTTGCTTTTATCTCTCACGTTTCCATTACCTGCATTATTTTAGGCATTGATATTTCCTTTGCTTTTCCTATATATGTATTATTGGTTTGCTATGAAAAGATATGAATGAAAATTATGAAAGTCTAATATTCTCTCTAAATTGCTACTCTTGCTTCTTGCTAATTTCTTTTGAGTTTGATCCACTCAACGGATTATCTATCAACCGATTGGTACATAACATCCTTTTCCGGCAAACTGATCATCATTCCATGTAGAAGTCCGCATAGGCTCACTCAGCATGTTCACATTCTTAGCATAGTATTGTTGTACCATATTGGTCCCAATGTCCCAGCATAAGTATCAAAACCTAACATCCGATTGTTGGCTAAAGTCCATACATGAGCCAGAATCTCAGTCTGGGCCTGGGCTTGAGACAGGCCCTGAAAATCAGCTTGAGCCTACATAACATATGCACAAATACATACAATATACATTAATCTACAAGCACACAAGCGCAGAGATCAACTCAGATTACCATTAATGATCACCTGCGCAGAGGATTCCGTGATATATCCTGACCAGCATTAGATCCAGCATGTGTCTTTGAAGTATAATGGTCCCAGAATACCCCCCACCAATCACTTAAAAGCCCATCAGCTTTATCACACCCTACACCAACACATAAATCACTAACTTAAAATCAATCACTGTTGTATTTAACTAGGCTCTCACTATCTGCACACCAAGTCAGGCTATCTGCACAATTAGGGTTTGCATACGCTGCGTATTGGTCAATACGCAGCGTATAGGGTTACCTGAATACGCTGCGTATTGGTCAATACGCAGCGTATATAAGTGGTAGGTGCACGACCAGACAGTCAAACCTAGTACCATGTCAAATCAGTCTTACATAGGGTGCGTATTGATCAATACGCACCGTATTGATAGACTGATTTGACCTGATACGATGTTGTCCAGGGCACGTGAATAAAGTAATACGGTGAGTAGGGATCAATACGCTGCGTATTGACATGCCAGATGAAAGTCTATTTATCCCTCCATTCATATCTGTTACCCATCACCCGACATATACTTTGCTTTCCTTTTCATCTTCTTCTTCAGTAAATTGTTAGTTTTTGGTTCAACCTTGTTAAAATGTCATCATTTTGGAAGGATAATTATTTCGGTAATCGTTATTCTAACGACACATGGGGATCAAATGCTGCCAATGAGGAGGAGGAGGTTGTGTCTGGAGTCCCTGTTAATCAAGAAACACAGTTGCCAGACTTGAACAAGACTCCCACTCCACCTGTTGATGAACCAAATTACCCGGCGCATCAAGTGTGTCCAGATTACGGATACGGGTATGAATCTCCGTACGTGCAACAAAGTGGATACGGTGTTGAGAATGCACCTGTTGATGAACCATATTACCCGTCGCAGCAATCGTATCCGGGTTATGGGGTATACGGGGATGAAGGTGGATACGGAAGTTACAGTGGATACGGTGGTGATGGTGGATACGGGGGTGAAGGTGGTTACAGTGGATATGGGGGCTACGGTGGATACGATAGATATGGGGGTGACGGTGGTTACAGTGGATACGGGGGTGAAGGTGGTTACAGTGTATACGATAGATCTAGGGATGAACTTGGATACGGTGGATACGAAGAACATGGTGGATATGGTTATGAGTCCCGTAACACATCACTTTATGAACCATCTACCCCGGGCAATCCATTTCAAGTAAATGAGGTATCACATTAAAATAATTATTGTTATTATTATTATAATTATAATTGTTATTATTATTATTATTATTATTATTATTATTATTATTATTGTTAAAAATAATATAATTATAATAATTATTATTATTGTTATTATTGTTAAAATACTTTAATTATAATTATAATTGTAATTATTATTATTATTATTATTATTATTATTATTATTATTATTATTATTATTATTATTATTGTTGTTGTTAAAAATATTATAATTATAATTATTATTATTATTAAAAATTGTATTCTTTTTATAATAATAATCTAGTTAGTCTAATTAACAAAATGGTTAGTTTAAACCTAACTTAGTTAGTTAAATCATAGTTATATCCTAACTAGGTTAGCATTTAATACAAGGGACCACTAACTGAGTTAGAGAACTCAGTTAGTCCAGTTAAGTGCCAAAAACAATAAAAAGTCCCTGAAGTTTCAAATTTTACGAAAATAGTCCCTGAAGTTTCAAAAAATTGACAAAACAGTCCCTAAAGTTTTGAAAATTGACAAAAATGGTCCCTAAAGTTTCGAAAATTGACAAAAATGGTCCCTAAACTTTCAAAAATTGACAAAAATGGTCCCTGAACTTTCGAAAATTGCAAAAATGGTCCCTGAACTTTTGAAAATTGACAAAAATGGTCCCTGAACTTTCGAAAATTGACAAAAATGGTCCCTGAAGTTTCAAAAATTGACAAAAATAGTCCCTGAAGTTTCAAAAATTGACACAAATGGTCCCTATACTGTTCAGTTAAGTATGCTAACTGAGTTAGTGTTTAAAGATGAAATCTTTATATGAAAGTTAACCTTGTTAAATCATTCTGTTAAAATAGTTTCAATAATAACCATATTAGTACCTGAAGTATGAGTTTCGATTATATTATATTATTATTATTATTATTATTATTATTATTATTATTATTATTATTATTATTATTATTATTATTATTATTATTATTATTATTATTATTATTATTGTTATTATTATTATTAATGTCTTTTTGACACAAATGGTCCCTGAAGTTTCGATTATATTATTATTAACGTAACTTTTTTTAGCGTTTCATGTACTGATTTGAAGAATTGGGTACAAGAAACGGGAAAGGATAATGGTTACGTAATTGTTACCCGCCGATCAAAAAATATTGGCGGTACTACTGGGATGGTATGGCTTGTGTGCGACCGTAGTGGTGAACACCGTAGTAAAGCAACAGTTAGGAAAGCTGGTAGCAAAAAAATCGGCTGCCCATTTTCATTACTCGCCATCCGGGACGTGACGAACGACACGTGGGAGTTAAAAGTGGACTGTGCGAACCATAACCACGAACCTACGACGAGTCTGTTGGGCCACGCTTTTGTGCGAAGATTTACTAAAGCCGAATACAAGCTAGTGGAGCAGCTAACTGCTCAAAACATGGAGCCACGTATCATATTTCAAACCCTAAGAAAGCAGTTCCCCGACAGCCTGCACGTTCAGAAAGACGTGCAAAATGCGGTACAAAAAATTAGAGCGACAATAATGGACGGAAAGAATCCTATTCAGGCACTGGAAAGCCTGCTGCATGACCGCCGATTCATTTACGACACCCGACAAGATCCCAAAACAGATGTCGTAACAGAGATTTTCTTTGTTCATCCTTATTCAATCACTATGTGGCGTGCATTCCCGCACGTGATGTTGATCGACGCGACCTACAAAACAAACCTCTACAACATGCCATTTGTCCAGGTTGTGGGTATGACGTCGACTGGGAAGTCTTTTTGTATCGCACATGCCGTTATTTGTAAAGAACGAAGGGGTAACTACGTGTGGGTGCTTGAGCGGATCAAGTCAATATTGCATGAATGTATGATGCCGCGTGTGATAGTCACGGATAGGGAGCTTGCCCTAATAAACGCGTGTTCTAAAGTATTCCCGAACGCAAAAAGGCTTCTATGCCACTTTCACATCCAACAAAATATAGCTAGAAAGTGCAAGTCAGGGTTCGATAAAGAAGATTGGGGGAAATTTATGTCGTACTGGCGGACATTGTGCGAATCTTCATCAGAGCCCATGTACAAGTACAACTTGGAGAAAATGTATAACCGACTCGTGGTTGCCAACCGAGAAAGTAAGTGTTCCTTCAACAAACGACTCACCCAATCTATTATATTTCACACACGCTTTTACATTTCATTATTTTATTTTTACAGGTGTCTATGATTACGTCTACAAAAACTGGCTCAAAGACTATAAAGAAATGTTCGTTTATGCGTGGACCGATAAGTGTCGCAACTTTGGTCAGCGCACCACCAACAGAGTTGAGAGCCAGCACGCAAATTTAAAAAGATACATTACGCGCGGGAGTTCATTGGAGCGAATAGCAAGATGCATCATTGATATAGTTGAAACTCAGTACGATGAAATACAAAAAAGTTTCACTGAGAGCATCGAAAAAACGATGAACCACCACAGACACCGAATGTTGGACAACCTACGTGGAAAGGTTTCCCATGAAGCACTTGATTTGCTGGAAAAAGAGCTACTGAGGAAGATGGATGTGTTGCGGAAACTTAACACATCATGTGGTTGCCATATGTGGCTTAGCAAAGGATTGCCGTGTGCTTGTAGGCTGGAAAACTACACACGTACAGGTAAAAAATATTAAAACCACAAACCTTTTGTTATTTTGTACGATTTAGCTGTTTCTCACACCGTATTAACTTAACTGTGTAGGGCGTATAATACAACTCGACGAGATAGATGTATTCTGGCGTAAGCTTGACTTGCTCCCTTGTAAACTGGTAGACGAGGAGGTCGATATTGTAGCAGAGCTCAATAATGTGCGGCAACATTTAGAGGCGCAGTCCCCCGTTCAGCAAAAGAGTATCCTTTCAAAGATAAAAGCGGTTTTCACCCCGAAATCGTCAACCAAGAAACCACCGATCGTCCAGCAAAACACTCGCGGTCGGCCTACATCAAAGAAAGTACAAGAAAGGCTAGATGAAGCTGCGAGGTTAGACCAAGCTGCGAGATACAGCTCCTATGGCGAGGACAGCAACGTAATTACCGCTTCCCCCAAGCATAGGTACGATTTACCCCGACACAGCTCATACGTACCGTCAGAGGGCTCTCGTGGAACTGGTTCGTTTGTGAAGTCTGAAAAACCTAAAATGCAACCAAACAGTTCAACAAGTTCTAAAAAGAAGGAGACGAGGGATGATAAGGTTTTTCCATTAATAAAGGGGGACGAGCACTTGTTATGCATTAAGAGGTTTAAGAATCAAATTCCATCAGAGTTTCGCTCTTACATATCGCGTATACAAGATGTGACCCCAGACGGTCATTGTGGGTACAGGTCTGTGGCTGTCGGGTTAGGTTTTACGGAACACGCATGGCCCAATATTCGAAGAGATTTACTACTGGAGATTGACCATAACAAACCGCGTTGGAAGCATGTATTCGAAACATATAACGAAGGAGACTTTAAACGAATACGTAAGAGCATCGAATGGCATTCAGTGAAAGGGTGCGATGAAAGTCACTGGATGGAAATGCCCCAGGTAGGGCTTCTCATAGCGCAAAGGTATAATATTGTCCTCCACGTGCTAAGCATTGAATGGAGCTCTACCATCTTCCCATTAACGGATGCCCCACTAGATCCACGACCTCAAGCGATAACGCTTATACATGTTCACGGGGGACACTTCATACATGCTAAGTTGGAAGGAGACTACCCCATGCCTTTAGTGAACCCGCTGTGGTCGGCACATCGATCAATAGCTGCGAAACGGTGGGAAGAAATGTATACACCGCGGTTAGAGCACTACTACGAGTTAATGCATCCTAAATCAGACCGAGACAAAGACAGAGAACCGAGTTTAAATGTTATCGAAGATTAAGCGGAAACTTGTATTTTTGTAAATTGTAGAAATTTTTTAATTTATAAAGTTTTTATCATTTTTAATTTTTATAATTCAAATAATATCATTTTTAATTCATTTATAATTTATAATTTATAATTTATAATTTATAATTTATAATTTATAATTTATAATTTATAATTTATAATTCAAATTTTTATAAACATAATTTTTGGATTATTTTTAGTTTCTCTAAATACAAACCAAGAAAAAAACAAAAAAAAAATAAAAAGGTCTTATAAGGTGCGTAGGGATCCCTACGCATCGTATGTTAACCAAATGACAATAAAGCCCCTCTTTTGGCTTCCTTTAGCCTCAGAACAAGGGTAAAAAGGTAAAATGAGACAAAACAAGGCAGCGTATTGATCAATACGCATCGTATGTCAAAGGCGGACAATTTTCCCCCCAAATTGAAGTTTGAAAATATAAATATGTTAAATTACGATTTTGCCCTTCTGTTAGGGCTATACGGGGCTAAATATAAGGGCAAAAAGGTCATTTTCGGACCTTTATATACGCTTCGTATGGATCTCTACGATGCGTATATAATTGTCATTATAATGACCTTTATACCCTTCTACACATGCTTCGTATAGGCTAAACAGAAGGGTATAAAGGTCATTGTGATGACCTCTTATATACGTATCGTAGAGCTCAATACGAAGCGTATATAGAAGTGGACAATGACCTTTTTGCCCTTATATTAAGCCCCGTATAGCACTGATAGAAGGGCGAAATGGTAATTTCAGACTTTTGCATACGCTTCGTATTGATCTCTACGATGCGTATAGGTTCTGATATAAATCAGGAAAACCCCTACGCAGCGTATGTTCTTCCCCAAATTACACACAAAACCTCTACGAACCCCTACGAAGGCGACTACGTATTTCCGACCGTATACACGCGAATTCGAAGTATAAACGAGGTATATACTCAACCTATTTAAGTAATTTTGATTTTTTTAGTATTTTATCCGTAAATTAGGGCTGTATCATAGGTAAATTAGGGTTTACAGTGAATTAGGGGTGTTTGTTTGATTTGTTTGATTAGGGTTTACAGTGAATTAGGGGTGTTTGTTTGATTTGTTTGATAAGGGTTTACAGTGAATTAGGGGTATTTGTTTGATTTGTTTGATTAGGGTTTACAGTGACCATTTTTGTAAATTTATCAAACCTCAGGGACCATTTTTTTTAAATTTATCAAACCTCAGGGACCAATTTTGTAAACACATCAAACCTCAGGGACCATTTTTGTAAATTTATCATCCGTAAGGCGCGTACGGGCCTAACGGGCAACGAGGGACTTAGTTTCGACGCTCCTTAGGCCCGTACGCGCCTTACGGACGACTAAATAATAAAAAAAATATTATTTAGTCGACGTCGTCCGTAAGGCGCGTACGGGCCTAACAAGCGTCGAAACTAAGTCCGTCGTTGCCCGTTAGGCCCGTACGCGCCTTACGGATGATAAATTTACAAAAATGGTCCCTGAGGTTTGATGTGTTTACAAAATTGGTCCCTGAGGTTTGATAAATTTACAAAAATGGTCCCTGGTGTTTCCAGGATTTAATAAAATGGTCCCTTGTGTTTCAGAAATTGACACAAATGTATCCAGGTTTGAAGTGTCAAATATTTTTTTTATTATTTAGTCGACGTCATCCGTAAGGCGCGTACGGGCCTAACGGGCAACGACGGACTTAGTTTCGACGCTCGTTAGGCCCGTACGCGCCTTACGGACGACGTCGACTAAATAATAAAAAAAATATTATTTAGTCGACGTCGTCCGTAAGGCGCGTACGGGCCTAACGAGCGTCGAAACTAAGTCCGTCGTTGCCCGTTAGGCCCGTACGCGCCTTACGGATGACGTCGACTAAATAATATTTTTTTTATTATTTAGTCGACGTCGTCCGTAAGGCGCGTACGGGCCTAACGAGCGCCGAAACTAAGCCCGTCGTTAAAATTTTAACGACGGGCTTAGTTTCGGCGCTCGTTAGGCCCGTACGCGCCTTACGGACGACGTCGACTAAATAATAAAAAAAATATTATTTAGTCGACGTCATCCATAAGGCGCGTACGGGCCTAACGGGCAACGACGGACTTATTATTATTTAGTCGACGTCGTCCGTAAGGCGCGTACGGGCCTAACGAGCGTCGAACTAAGTCCGTCGTTGCCCATTAGGCCCGTACGCGCCTTACGGATGACGTCGACTAAATAATAAAAAAAATATTTGACACTTCAAACCTGGAAACATTTGTGTCAATTTCTGAAACATAAGGGACCATTTTATTAAATCCTGGAAACACCAGGGACCATTTTTGTAAATTTATCAAACCTCAGGGACCAATTTTGTTTACACAGCAAAATATTTCCAGGTTCTGACCCGGACCCGATCCGACCCGGACCCGTTCTGATTATAATAGTTACAACTAAGTACATAACTAGTCTAATAACATTTAAAATGTCTTTATGCTTTCACTTGTGCCATGGTTTTGCTGTGTAAACAGAAAATATATATTTTTAAACAGAAAATATATATTTTTTTAAACTTAAACTTAAATTGTTTTTTTTTTTTAAAAAACAGAAAAATGGAGGAAATGGATTTCGAAGGAGATATTCCGGAGCAGCCGCAGCGGAAACGGCGGGCGCGTCCACCGCCGGATCCTCTAGAGAATCACCCGTATTTGGAGTTTCCGGACGAGTCCGAGGCTGCTCTCCGTTGCGAGAAGCTTCGGAAGATGCATATTGGTGAACATTTTGCGGTTTCGTGGAAAACCCTCCGGAAGCTTGAGGTTGAAGATTGGGTGCGGGGGTTTGTTCCCGTTGATTCACCGTGGGATCGTCTGTTTGAGCTATCGTTTACGCCGACCTACAGGGAGATACTAGTCGAGTTTCTATCGTCGTTCGAGTTTCATCCTCGTCGGCCAAATGAGGTTGTGGACCCCGCGCAGCCCCCTCCCCCGCCCGAGGTTTCTTTTCGCATGGCTGGCCAGGCGCGCGAAATGTCACTTGCACAGTTTGCGGTGCATAGCGGTTTGTATACGGAGGCTGAGATTGCTACGGATCTTTATACGAAGGTACGTTTAACACAAATTTTGTATTGTTATTATTATTATTTTTAATATATAACATTTAAGATTTAATATTAATTTAACGTTTAATAAACATTCGTGTAAACAGGGGCTCGTAATGATTGATAAACCCACGCTATTAGGGTTTTGGGATCTGATCGCGGACATCCGTCATTGGGACCACCACCAATCCAAGGGGAGGAGTACGCTGATTGAGGATCCGCTCTTCAGGTACGTTAGTTATTAAACAGTTTTTTTTAAACAGATTTTTTTAAAAGAAAATTTCTTTTTTTAATTATTTAGTTGATTTTTGTCAATTTTTGAAACATCAGGGACCATTTTTGTAAAAAATAGAAACTTTAGGGAACAAAGTGTAAATATATCAAACCGTCAGCCGTTTTTGTAAAAAATTGAACGATGTCTAAACCGGCAGCCGTTTGGGGCTGGGTTTGCAGCCGTAAACCGGCGTTTAAACGGCTGCAAACACAGCCCCAAAGGGCAGCGATTTCGCAGCCGTTTGGGGCTGCGTTTGCAGCCGTTTAAACGCCCGGTTACGGCTACAAATGCCGCCGCAGACGGCAGCGAAAACGCAGCCGTTTGCGGCTGCGTTTGCAGCCGTTTAAACGCCCGTTTACGTCTGCAAACGCAGCCGTTTAAACGCCGTTAGGGACCTACGCGACGATCTAAGTTTCGACGCTCGTAAGGCGCGTACGGTCCTAACGAGCGTCGAAACTAAGTTCGTCATTAAAATATATATTTTTTTTATTATTTAGTCGAAGTCGAACCGTAAGGCGCGTAGGTCCCTAACGAACGTCGAAACTAAGTTCGTCGTTTTATATTTTAACGACAAACTTAGTTTCGACGCTCGTTAGGGACCTACGCGCCTTACGGATCGACTTCGACTAAAAAATAAAAAAAGTATAATTTAACGACGATCTTAGTTTTGACGCTCGTAAAGCGCGTAGGTCCGTTCGAGCGTCGGAACTAAGTTCGTCGTTAAAATATATATTTTTTTATTATTTAGTCGAAGTCGAACCGTAAGGCGCGTAGGTCTCTAACGAGCGTCGAAACTAAGTTCGTCGTTTTATATTTTAACGACGAACTTAGTTTCGACGCTCGTTAGGGACCACTTGTGTCAATTTTTGAAACATCAGGGACCATTTTTGTAAAAAATTGAAACTTCAGGGACCCAAGTGTAAATATATAAAAAAATGGACCATTTGTGTCAATTTTTGAAACTCCAAGGACCATTTAAACCAAATTTCTTTTTAAACAGAAATTTTTTTTAAACATATTTTTTTTTTAATTTTTTAGTCGAAGTCGAACCGTAACCGGCGTTTGAACGACGTCTAAACCGTCAGCCGTTTGGGGCTGCGTTTGCAGCCGTTTAAACGCCCGGTTACGGCTGCAAATGCCGCCGCAGACGGCAGCGAAAACGCAGCCGTTTGCGGCTGCGTTTGCAGCCGTTTAAACGCCCGTTAGGGACCTACGCGACGATCTTAGTTTCGACGCTCGTAAGGCGCGTACGGTCCTAACGAGCGTCGAAACTAAGTTCGTCATTAAAATATATATTTTTTTTATTATTTAGTCGAAGTCGAAACGTAAGGCGCGTAGGTCCCTAACGAACGTCGAAACTAAGTTCGTCGTTTTATATTTTAACGACGAACTTAGTTTCGACGCTCGTTAGGGACCACTTGTGTCAATTTTTGAAACATCAGGGACCATTTTTGTAAAAAATTGAAACTTCAGGGACCCAAGTGTAAATATATCAAAAAATGGACCATTTGTGTCAATTTTTGAAACTCCAAGGACCATTTAAACCAAATTTCTTTTTAAACAGAAATTTTTTTTAGACATATTTTTTGTTTTAATTTTTTAGTCGAAGTCGAACCGTAACCGGCGTTTGAACGACGTCTAAACCGGCAGCCGTTTGGGACTGCGTTTGCAGCCGTAAACCGGCGTTTGTTTAAACGGCTGCAAACACAGCCCCAAAGGGAAGCGATTTCCCAGCCGTTTGCGGCTGCGTTTGCAGCCGTTTAAACGCCCGTTTACGGCTGCAAACGCCGCCGCAGACGGCAGCGAAAACGCAGCCGTTTGCGGCTGCGTTTGCAGCCGTTTAAACGCCCGTTTACAGTCGTTAAAATATATATTTTTTTTATTATTTAGTCGAAGTCGAACCGTAAGGCGCGTAGGTCCCTAACGAGCGTCGAAACTAAGTTCGTCGTTTTATATTTTAACGACGAACTTAGTTTCGACGCTCGTTAGGGACATACGCGCCTTACGGTTCGACTTCGACTAAATAATAAAAAAAATATAATTTAACGACGATCTTAGTTTTGACCCTCGTAAGGCGTATAGGTCCGTTACGTGCGTCAAAATCCTTAACGAGTCAAAAATATATTGTTTTTTTTTTATCCTCATTTAATCGATGTCGTCTGATTATTATTTACTGACTGGTTTCCATTTATGCAGGTATTTGCACAAGATGATTTCCACTTCGATCACTGCTCGAAACAAAAGCCGGGAGTGGTGTACGAGTGGTGACTTGTTCTTTTTATATTGCCTCTTATACAAGAGGCCGTGCGCTCTCGCCTACGGGTTGGCGCAGTATTTCGCCTCCGCGCATCATCGACAGGAGCGCGGAATGCTATTCGGCGGCGCCTACGTGACCAAGATAGCCTATTCGTTGGGCTATCATCCGGAGAACGACCGCGGCCGTGTAGGCCCGGCGACACAGCCAAAGCGGATGGGGATGAACACAGTAAACGGGATGCAAATTACCAAAGACTTTCCATGCGGGAAGCGGTTAAAGAAACTGGACGGCACGCAATACCAGCTTACGGAACTGCCAGAAGACTTCCCTCTGATTTATCCCCCGCACGATCCGGAGCCGCCGCAACCGCATGTGCCGGCCGCCGTTATTCCGCAGCCACCACAGCCGCGTGGACCACCCGGGGCGCCCCAGTTCCCACGCCATGTTTGGCCCGGTGCTGACCCGTCACATGAGCGGCTGCTTCGAAACGTTGAAAGAAACAATTATTTGTTAGTGTGGGTGGCTGCGGCGCTGCAGCAGCAGCGACAGCATGACGGGTTACCTCCACTACCCTTCATTGCGGATGCGGACTGGGATCAGCATCAGCAGCAGCAGCATCAGGAGCAGCAGCAGCAGCATCAGGAGCAGCAGCAGTAGTATTATATCATTTTGTTATGTATGTACAAACTTTGTTATGTATTTTGTAATGTATATATCAAACTTCGGTGTAAACAGTTTCACATATTTTGAAATGTTATATTGTGGATACGATAGGCAGGTTATAAAAAATTCTGGCAGGTTATTTAAAGTGTTTTGTCGTTACGGACTTAGTTTCGACGCTCGTTAGGCCCGTACGCGCCTTACGGACGACGTCGACTAAATAATAAAAAAAATATTATTTAGTCGACGCTCGTTAGGCCCGTACGCGCCTTACGGACGACGTCGACTAAATAATATTTTTTTTATTATTTAGTCGACGTCATCCGTAAGGCGCGTACGGCACGTCGACTAAATAATATTTTTTTTATTATTTAGTCGACGTCGTCCGTAAGGCGCGTACGGGCCTAACGAGCGTCGAAACTAAGTCCGTTTAACGACGGGCTTAGTTTCGACGCTCGTTAGGCCCGTACGCGCCTTACGGACGACGTCGACTAAATAATAAAAAAAATATTATTTAGTCGACGTCGTCCGTAAGGCGCGTACGGGCCTAACGAGCGTCGAAACTAAGTCCGTCGTTAAAATTTTAACGACGGGCTTAGTTTCGACGCTCGTTAGGCCCGTACGCGCCTTACGGACGACGTCGACTAAATAATAAAAAAAATATTATTTAGTCGACGTCGTCCGTAAGGCGCGTACGGGCCTAACGAGCGTCGAAACTAAGTCCGTCGTTGCCCGTTAGGCCCGTACGCGCCTTACGGATGATAAATTTACAAAAATGGTCCCTGAGGTTTGATGTGTTTACAAAATTGGTCCCTGAGGTTTGATAAATTTACAAAAATGGTCCCTGGTGTTTCCAGGATTTAATAAAATGGTCCCTTGTGTTTCAGAAATTGACACAAATGTTTCCAGGTTTGAAGTGTCAAATATTTTTTTTATTATTTAGTCGACGTCATCCGTAAGGAGCGTACGGGCCTAACGGGCAACGACGGACTTAGTTTCGACGCTCGTTAGGCCCGTACGCGCCTTACGGACGACGTCGACTAAATAATAAAAAAAATATTATTTAGTCGACGTCGTCCGTAAGGCGCGTACGGGCCTAACGAGCGTCGAAACTAAGTCCGTCGTTGCCCGTTAGGCCCGTACGCGCCTTACGGATGATAAATTTACAAAAATGGTCCCTGAGGTTTGATGTGTTTACAAAATTGGTCCCTGAGGTTTGATAAATTTACAAAAATGGTCCCTGATGTTTGATAATTTAGATAAATGGTCCCTGATGTTTCCAGGATTTACAATAATGGTCCCTTATGTTTCAGGAATTGACACAAAATGTTTCCAGGTATGAAGTGTCAAATTTTACCAAGTTTATATACGCTGCGTATTGGTCAATACGCAGCGTATAGAAACCTGGCAAAAATTTGACACTTCAAACCTACCAAAATGACCCCAAATGTGCATCAGTTTTATATACGCTGCGTATTGACCAATACGCAGCGTATAGGGACCTTGTTTTCTGTGCAATGATTGGTAATCAGGCACTGAGATCTATGGTTTATCTACGCTGCGTATTGGTCAATACGCAACGTCTAGGGTTAACCTTATAGGCTGCGTATTGACCAATACGCAGCGTAGATAAACCCTAACTTTTGCTAGGGTTTGGTGTGCCAATAGGCACTTTAGTGTGCCAATAGGCACACTCTTTAACTATCTTCATATCTTTAGAAAATCAATCACTGTTGTATTTAACAATCAATTAAAATCCCTCAGGAAAATCAAGCCCTTTCGACTGAACCATCTATGGATTCAAACATAGAAAACCAACACTGCATTCAAGCAAGAGAAACCAACCATCTACCAAAACTAAGATATATTCTAATGTGAAATGGTGGTTAAGACCTTAAATGGATGGTAAAGGTTATTTATCGAAACTCTGAAAGCATTAGAGAAAAACAAGTAAAACCTATAATATTACTGAAAACAAAACGTTCTCTAATGTGGTCTGTTTGGATTAAATTAAGCACCAGCAAAATCAGAAGGAAGATCAACAACATCTCAACAAAATCTATAGTTATTTGCAACAGATCTAAAAGGTAGTTGAACTGAAATTTCAGAAATGTAGAGTTTAACATTACCATGTGCACGGGGTACTTGTTATAACCTATGAATTTTCAACATGTTATGATCGAGTAACATGTACGTTCTTCAGTTCCCTGCATGATTAAACCGAATACAGGTAAGAAAACCGAAAGCTTATGAAAATACAAAACTGGAAATCTCGTAACAATAATAATAGCAAACAAGATTGAAGGTTTACCCTGAGATCACGTCGCCTCTTTTCCTCTAACATTGTTAATGATCGTTACCAGTTAGGGTTGTGTACGGCGGCACTGGCTGAAAAAGATACGTCTGCCGAATTGTTGAAAACTAGGTTTTTATGGTTGTGCGTGGGTATGGGTAAGGTGTGAAATTTACTATTCTACCCCCTCCATTTTACATTTTGTTTTAGTTTTGTTCATCACTTACCCCTTAAATTTGTGGATTTTCATTAATATATATATATATATATATATATATATATATATGTGCGGATAACTTATATGCATTCTGATTTTAATGGAAAGATAATGCCACCTCACATAAAAAAGAATATATTGATGAGAGCACAATACATTCCATACCGAAATCTCGGAAGCTTAAGCTAAAGCCAAAACCGAGTAACTATAACTCTCAAGAAAGATAAAGAATATAGATGCAAAGAAACAAGAATTAAAGAAAGCTTTGCATCCCATCGCTAGTGCGTTGTATGTTTCCTATAATATAACACTGGCAATGAAGCTTACCAATAAGGGTTGTCGACCGTGGGAATTAATGGGGGCTAGAAAAGACAACTGATTAAATAACCAAAAGAGAAGTAAGTACTTACGATTGTGCATGTCACTACTCGGATTTAGAGCAATGTTGGCGACATATGTGGCCGCTAATGATGTCTTTTGAAGATACGCTAGTTACACCTGGTAAATACAAATATTGTTGGTGCACTTGTGTCTGTACTTTGTCTGTATTCAGTCACGTTATAAACGATGTCCAAGTTAGCCTTGTATGTTTGACCAAGTCAACTATCCTCCTAGTTGGACTTGGCCAAACAGTTAGTTAGTGAATGTAACATGTCTGGTTCGAAGGATATCTCATCGAAGGATAGTTAGATCCTTCGATAAGCTCGAAAGTTGAACCTTCGATGGAGGGACCTCGACAGATCAACCTTCGAGGTCACTGTGAACCCTTCGATGGAAGTCTGATCGAAAGATGATCTTTCGATCAGTATTCCTGATCCTTCGATAGGTGCAACATCGATAGATGATCCTTCGTGACATCTATCGGATCCTTCGGTCAGACATGCTGGGCTGGGTGTATATATACCCATGCAGTGTGTTGTGTTTCATAAGGAGACAGACAGAAAGATAGATGCACACATAGAGTGTTGAGAGCATTCTGTCCGAAACACACACACACATAGTGAGAGTTTGCAATACAGATTTGTAAACATTGTGCTTGTAACCGGAACCTTCATACGTATTAATACAGTGGTGTTAATCGGTGAACCTTGTGTGTTTGTGTTTATACTTGTTTCATCTCGGTTTGCTTGCTAGCTTGGATTCCGCACTCGCTAGTGGGTTTGTATAACAAGGTTTAGGTTCGTCATCCTCCGAGAGGGACCTACAAATAACCGACTCATTTTGAAAACATTTCAAAAATGTTTTAAGTGTACAAGGCACATGTATTTTCATAAACTAGTAGGGTGCCCGCGCGATGCAGCGGGAGTGACACTTTGCATAGCGACACTCATTTCTGGTAGTCTTCTTATTCGAAAAAAGAAAAATAAGTATTTAACATAAAAGTTATTATAAATCAGCAGGTCGTTATGGAACCTTCGAATTTTGTGGAATTTTTTGGTTCGGAAGACGTATGATGTTGCGGAGTACCGACAAGATTGTCTTTACCGGTGTTTGATTCCATTTCAGTGGTAATGTATTCTCCAAAATTTCCTATACAACTAAAAGAAAGTTTTTGATACTCCAAAATAACCTAATATAACCATCTAGTGGGATCTAGTTAAACTATACAAAACATGCTTTGCTATTCTACAAAGTTTCCATGGCGATCATTGCTTGTCAAGATTTTCTACTAAAATAAGAAAAGTTGGATGAATTTTGAAGATAATAACTTTTTGAAATCAGCTAGCATGACCCAGTTAAACAATACAAAAATGGAAATAAAAGGATTAGAATTCTAAAAGTTGTAAAATTAAAGATCAAATTTAGAATAATACAAAAATAACAAATAAATGTAGAGTACATGTGAAACCTTACCTAAAAATTGTTTAAAATTAAATCTAATGTATTTCACACATTACCTAAAAATTTCTAAGTTTCTAGTGCAAACCTTCAAATTTGAATACGTGGAACCTTCAAATCTGCTGCCAGCAACACCTTGCCGTTAATGCCTCTTACACATAGACATAGAACCGGTATCCTTTAAAGTCTCCGGTATCTCTCTGTTAACGCATCAAAGATTTCACTGAATCATAGGTACATTCTAATATATATTTGTTTGGCAAAAATATTAAAAAGCATCACTTATAAAGCACATACCCAATAACAACTCCCTTATTTGTCTTCGGTGAAGTAATATGGTGATCCGCTAACAAATATAGGGTCGGGTCCTTCAGCTCCACCAATGCCAGTAATTACACCATATAGCAAAGTAACAGACAACTGTTAGATATTTCCATATTTTGATCATTAATTGGGAAAAAAACTCAATTTAAAAATGAATATAAATAAATGGAAACTAAAAACAAAACTTAGATATTTTCATATTTTGATCATTAATTGAAACTAACAAACAATTGTGGCCAATTATTTGCATTTTCTCCAATATCTATAATTATTATTAATATAAACAAACTAAATAGTTAACTAAGTTATCGAGTTTGATGTTCCCTTATGTCGGGTTTGCAAACTGACCAAGTCCTGCTCCCATTAACTGAGTTGACCCGGTCATCTAAAAGTCCCGGACTTCAATCTCTACAACTTCCACGCCAGGCTGCATATCTGAGTTTGGGTTTTCACATTAACAAAAGGAAAACTACAAGCTGCAGCAAAGAACCCTAATATTGTACGAGCACCTATAAAACAAAGACAAACACACAAGGAATATTAGGTCTATTTCTTTATATAAAATTCCTCAATAGCTTATTTTCTTTAATCGCTACAAATTTTCTATATACATATCGATTCAAAACAAGCAACTACCAACATAAATATATACCAATCATCATCCATTATCATTCGGATATTGAACTCACTTATGAGCACAAACAAAAATTTCAAATTAATTAGAATTACCATGCAGAGCAATATCTATTGCCACTAATATATTGAAGTTATAGATTAGAAATCATTGTAAATGAGTATATATTCTTTACATTGGCAATTGGCAATGAGGAAATTCTCTGCACCAAGGATCACCACCTAATAACAATTCGTTCATAAAAAAATAAGAAAATGAAATTCTTATGACAAGAACACTATGTATTAACATCGTCACTCAACCATCCATTCATGAATCATTGATATTTACGCATCTAAAACACAATGAGCCCAGCCATTTTTATAGTACATAAGAAATACCTCAAGTCATTGGCTTGGGTTGTAACCACCCAATCATCTTGCTCATCTTGATCAAAATGGCAAAACTTGTAAGTGCAGTATCCGGTGACTGAAGATATCAGTGTCAGACAGAACGGATAGCAACAGTTAAGGGGGAGTCTGTAAGTGCAGTTCCTGTCGGGTAACTGTGCTTTATCAGTTCTGGTCAAAGGTCAACAAAGTCAAAGCCAAGTCAAGGATTCAGAAGTTTTATCAGTTCCGAGTTTATGATGTTAAACTCGGAATACGTTGATTATCATTGTTGTCCAAATTATTTGTTATGTATCCCAAACAATATGTTTTGTCCGGGTTTAGTCCCTATTCTATATATATGTGTTGTATAGGGTAGATTAGGGCAACCCTAGGGCAAGCTTTGTGCACCTCTCCTAACTTCTTGTTCATTCTCCTGGTGTGCACATTTCTAGAGAGAGAGACTATGTGTTAGTGAGAGAAAGCTAGGGTTTAGATCTTTGTTATCTAAACCAGCTTGTAGAAGATGATGTATACTCGTTTGGTTTGTGTAATCTGTGATGACTGATTCAATAATAAAGAGATTTATCTTCTACATCTTGTTCATCTTATGATTGTTCTTCATGTCTTGAATCAAGTGCAATGTTTGATGTTCGTCATCGATCCAGTGCTTTAACAGTGGTATCAGAGCATGGTTGCCGATTCGGAATGGTCTAACAGCCTTCCGAATCACCATTGCTCTTAATTTGATGTTTGTTTCCGCCAAACATCATGAAGACGTGAGTTTTTCTACAGAAAAGTTGAAGAAAATGAAGCTGTTCGTGGTTGTCTTGTTTTCCAAGTTGTTGCAGATATGAGGTTTGATCCAAAATTGCTCTGTCCGAGTTTTTCTTAGTGTTAAAAGGCTCCGAATTTGTTGGTCAGGACTTTCTGTTCCGAATTTGTTCCTTCCGGGTTATCAGTAGCCCATATGTGAAATCATGTATGGGTAGATAGTTCAGAAGATGATGTTCCGAATTTCTTGGTTCTTATATTCCGAGTTTGTCTCTCTTTTGTCCGAGTTTTATAATTAATTCCGAGTTTATATTAGTCCAACAATTTGATCCGAGTTTATAAGACTTATAGGGTCCGAGTTTTTAGTTACTCCTTAGTGTCCGAGTTTCTTTAGACCTTATAGTTTTATTTTGTGCTTTTTTATTCAGACCTTTGCTAGTCCGATTTTTACTTTTGATGTCCGAGTTTTACTTTTGATTCTTGTGATCCGAGTTTTACTTTTGATTCTATAATCGAACACTCTTTTTAGCCTAATGCCAAAATTGTTTCAAGATAGATTAATTATGTAATTATGTGTGATGGATATGTATATATTTTGACTGTGAATTTACGATTTTTGTTGTTCTGTAAATGTTTATTTTTATTGGCCGGTCTTTTGGTAAACTGGTGATCCAAATAATTGATGTAATTGAATTTTTTGGTTACAGTAGAGTTAAATGGTTTGTTCTGAATATGAGATAAGCTCGATGATGTCAACTAGTAATTGAAATGTTTGGTGTAATTGGTGGGGGCCCGGTTGATTTTCCATGTGAAATTAACTTAATAATATCATGCTCCAAGTGTTTGAAGAGATGTTTCAAATAGATTTTGGATATGAACTAACATTGAGTACAGATGCACACTCAAAATGTCAACCCTGGCTGCACCTACCCTTTGACGTCCTTGAAAAGCTCGTCAATCATCTCGCCTATAATATATTATATTAGACTGCTGCTAGATTCAGTTACGATCATGGCTGCTGCTGCTGCACATTTGGGCGTTGTAGTATTTATGTTCCGTTTCTTCTTTCAAACTTGTTGTAAATCTGTGATTGAATTGTAATTGTACTTTTCAGGGTTCCGTAACCACCCCTCTCGATGGTGACTCATCGTTTCGGAAAGCACATTTCAAGGTTTCTTTTAAAACAAAACTGTTTTGGTTTTGTTACTATTAGATCATGGTTGTAAAACAAGGTCTCCAAGGCCGAGTACTCCCCGAGTAGTCGCTACAAGGTAGGCTGCCGAGGCGACTTTCTTCAACTCCGACTAATTACTCGAAATCGGTCAAATGCGGTCAACATCGGCCAAATTCGGATCTAGTAGATCAACTCGGGCCGAGTTTGACTTAAAATAAAATAAAACATAATTTCTATGCCTATCATATTAAAGAATTAATATCAATTTCATGTATTTTGTTATAAATATTAGTAAATTTGTGTCATTTGACACATATTTAATTTTTTAAAACTAATTTCTTTATAATTTGGCATGTCCGAGTACTCCCCGTGTACTCTCCGCCTAGGGCGAGTACTCTCAACTCCCCGGTCGACCGACTAGGGAGCGCCTAGCGACTTTTGCAACCATGTATTAGATAGATCATAACTGCTAATTTATTTTTTGTAATAGGCTGGATGATGGATGTTTTATAAGAATCTTGGAATGTTTTTTAATATTATACAAATAAATAAAATATGTAGATAGAAATTCAACCCAGCCACAGGCAGCACAGGTCCTTTTTTTGTGGGCCTACAAGTCTTTCGATTCTCAAATCACCCATTGAAGATAATTTATGTTGTTGCAGACCCACAAGATTGGCTTCTCATGGGAGCTAAAATCACACTCAAGATACCAAGCCATAGTGTCACACTCACAAAATGTTAAGGCCCCTAAAGTTGCAGTTTCACCCTTGGATCTTGAAGATGCAAAAGAACCTCCACTCAACTTATATAAGCCAAAGGACTCATACACTGCAACCATTCTCTCTGTTGAAAGGCTTGTAGGCCCCAAAGCACCTGGAGAGACTTGTCATATTGTAATTGATCATGGTGGCAATGTTCCCTATTGGGAAGGACAAAGTTACGGTGTAATTCCACCGGTAAGTCACTCGTTACCTTCTTGTTTTATTTAGAATTAGAATTAGAATGCTTATTATTACAAAACATCCTTTGCTCTTAAAAAAATACACAACTTTTGAAATGTATTGTTTTTTTATACGGGGTGCAAACGAGTCGAGCCGAGCCGAGCTCAGTTAACTTATGAGAGCTCGGGCTCGAGCTCGGCTTGATTCGAGCTTTGTTTTCAAAGCTCGAGTTCGGCTCTTTTGTATTTTCTCAAGCTTGAGCTCGGCCCGTTTATTATCTATTAATTAATAAATTAAATAAAAATAATACAAATAATAGACTTTTAGGCTAGCGAGCTCGATAAGTGAAGCTTAATATATTAGGATTAAATTCTGATTTTTAAGATTTATTTTATTTAATTGTTGTCTCAGGTTGGGAAAAGGAATAGAAGAATACTCGGCTGCAGATATGGATGACATTCGCGAAGATTGGTCGACTTATGCGGTTACCTCTATTTTTAAGTGACAAATCGTATTTTAGGTGTTGACGATGTATTGACAAACAATGCTTTTTTTTTTTTTTTGTTAACGTTAAAATATTTGTAGTATACTTGACAAATAATTATGTCATGGATTGTTTTGGTATATATATATATATATGTGTATTTGTTTTATGAAAATGATTTATTGTTTTTGTTATTATATATGTATCCAGGGCAAATTAGTAATTTTATAAAAAAATTATACAATTAAAAGCATGACATGCGTAAATGAATGTCATACGTATGTGTCATAAATGCTTGTCATGAACGTGTGTCATTCAAAAGTGTCATAAAATGAGTGTCATGAATGTGTGTCATTCAAAGGTGTCATAAAATGAGTGTCATGAATGCGTGTCATTAAATGTGTGTCATGAATGCGTGTCATTAAATGTGTGTCATAAAAACATGACACACAAATGCATGTCATGTTAATTTTATGACTCCTCAATCAACGACTCGCATTTGCGTGTCATGAAGACCCTTTTATGACACGCAATGCATGTCAAGAAAGGTGTTTTTTCTAGTAGTGTGTCCAAGTGTTAGTCAAGGTCCGAGCTTGTCCGAGTTTTCTAAGGATTTAGGTAATCCGAGTTTCTTAAAACTTTTTAAAGTCCGAGTTTGGTATAGTAGAGTTAAGACCGAGTTTGTTTTATTGTATTGCTCCGTGTTTACTAAATCTTTGGTCTTGTTTAGAACTAGTCCGAGTTTGTAGTCTCCTTGTGAGGTCCGAGTTTGCTGTTTTTCATTCAGAGTTTTTATAAAAGTCTTAACAAGGTCCGAGTTTAGAACCTTTGTTGGTCCGAGGACACTTGTTGTCAGAGTTTTGGTTTTGATTTATGTCGTCCGAATGTCTCTTGTTCCGGATTTAAGATAAAAAACAATTCCGAGTTTCTACATGTGTCTCCGGAGGTTTGAAACAAGTAGTTCGATTGTTCCGAGATTAGTCTTTCGGATAGCAGTCCCCGGGTTTCTTTAGAGTTTCCTTTATTTCCTTGCTTGTTTCGAATTCCTTTGTATTCTAAGTACTGCTCAATGATTTGATCGGAGGTTTCAAGAGCTTTCGGGTTTTACGGGTTCCGAATTTGCTAAGAACTCTAGGTTACCTGGGGTACCGGATTTTTAGCTAAATTTAGAAGTTTGTGTTGTTCGAAAGTTTCGAGTTGTGCATGTTCCGAGTTTTTCTAGTTATTCGGGTTACCTGGGGTATCGGATAATTAACTAAGAGTCAGAATTATGTGTAGTTTGGAAACTTGAAATCAGTTTCGGATTATTGAAAAGTTCATGGTACTTATGTTGTCCGGATCAAGTGAGGAGATGAAGAGAATAAGACTTGCTTGGACTTTTGTATTGTTTACAAAGAAAAAGGGGGAGTAAAAATTTCCTATTTTCTTCGTAAATATAAAGCTTGTGCGTGAAATAGCTCGTGTGTGATGGAGTTTTGTCATGTGTGTTTATGTTATTAATCAAGTGTTGACGCGATGAAGCTGAATTCTCGGTTGATGACTAGTTGAAGAGTGAGCCTTATTAAGTTGCTGTTTAGAGTAGAGAAGATTAGTTCTAGTCTCGAAAAAATGTGGGGCTTCTTGAAAAAGGGGAAGGTCGGAGATGAAAGCCATCGGAGATTCAGCTGATTTGTGAAGATAGGAGATTGATCATGAGGATACATGAGGAGATGAGATCATACATGAAGGGTTGAAGAATTTTGATCAAGTTGGTGGATGTACTTTTACAAAGTTCAGTTTGTTATTAACTTATCGAACTGAGCTTCATGTCTTTGTGAAGATTGAAGTCTTCAAGATTTGGGATTGGAAATCCAATGTCTCTTTCTGCTGCCAGTTAGGTTTGAAGATTATGGTTTCGAGCGACATTCTTACATTTGGTTGTAGGCTTGTTCACGTTAACTTGATTCGGGAGTAGTTTGAGGGGGAGGATCTGCAGTGTTTGATGTTGGATAGGTTTCTCAAAGCAGCTTTAAGTGATCATCAGCAAGTCTTTTATCAGAAGGGTTGAAGATCGTTGTGCTCTACCTAAAAGATCAAATCTCAGCTAAAGTTGAAAGCATGCATGATATCATCAGTCAAGGGGGAGTCTGTAAGTGCAGTATCCGGTGACTGAAGATATCAGTGTCAGACAGAACTGATAGCAACAGTTAAGGGGGAGTCTGTAAGTGCAGTTCCTGCCGGGTAACTGTGCTTTATCAGTTCTGGTCAAAGGTCAACAAAGTCAAAGCCAAGTCAAGGATTCAGAAGTTTTATCAGTTCCGAGTTTATGATATTAAACTCAGAATACGTTGATTATCATTGTTGTCCGAATTATTTGTTATGTATCCCGGACAATATGTTTTGTCCGGGATTAGTCCCTAGTCTATATATATGTGTTGTATAGGGTAGATTAGGGCAACCCTAGGGCAAGCTTTGTGCACCTCTCCTAACTTCTTTTTCATTCTCCTGGTGTGCACATTTCTAGAGAGAGAGACTATGTGTTAGTGAGAGAAAGCTAGGGTTTAGATCTTTGTGATCTAAACCAGCTTGTAGAAGATGATGTATACTCGTTTGGTTTGTGTAATCTGTGATGACTGATTCAATAATAAAGAGATTCATCTTCTACATCTTTTTCATCTTATGATTGTTCTTCATGTCTTGAATCAAGTGCAATGTTTGATGTTCGTCATCGATCCAGTACTTTAACAAAACTTAATCAGGAAATCAGAAAATATATATAAATCATTAAAGCTTTACAAAATTCTAACTTTTGAACGCCATATCCCAAATTGATATGTGTAATTACTAATTGTATCTTATTATTTATGCAGGCCAATTACTTCCCTTCAAGACATGATCTTGCTTGCTGAGCAGTACCCATCACTGGTCTCTCTCTCTCTCTCTACTTGCATCGCCCTCCTTTAGAATTCAATATAAGATTCAAAACAAAAAAACAATTAAAATTTAACATCATTTACTTACCCTAAAATGTCGAGAAAGGGCACTCAATCCAAAATATGAAACTTTGAGGTTTCCATAAGCATCGAATGGAAAATTTTCTGGCTGTAAATCCTCAATCTCACAGTGATTGCTCGAAAACAGAAAACATCAGAATTCAAATTCAATTGAATCCTAAACCTAAAATCAGAAAATTAAGATTACACATATTTCAAATACCTAAACTTCTATCCAAACTGGTTGGAAAGTGGATCGGGGTAGGAAGCTGTTGGTGCACCTTTTTGTGTCTGTAACTAGTCTTGTTTGTTGTTGTATTTTGTACGGTCTTTTGTCGTTTATCGAGTCTGTATTTGCCGTCGAACAAGTCGGATATCTTCCTATCCGCTTGTGTCCGATTTATTTTTTCTCCTTTTGGTATGTAATGATATATGAACAATGCATGTTGCATATAAGGGTAAAAAGGTAAAACTGTCTTTATGTTTGTGTTTGTATAAGTTTGCTGCAACTGTCTGTTTGCAGCAAACAGTTCAGCATGTGCAGCCTGCGACGAAACACTTTGTGTTTCGTCGAACACATAACGACGAAACAGGCTATGACCAATTCATCTCGTTTCGTCGTGATCTGCGATGAAACAACTTTGTTCCGTCGACTTTTGGGCTTCTTCAGGCCCAAGGACTGGCCCAATGTTGTTTCGTCGAGCCCATTGTTGGTTTCGTCGATGTCTTGGCCCAGGCTGCTATATAAACACTGTCTAGTTTCACTTTGAGACTAGATGAGAGCATACCATTGAAAGTTATTCGGTCAAACTGTGTGTGTATCAGTTGATCTTGGTTCTCATCCCATTTAATCAATAGATTGCGTTTCATTGGTTATACCGTGTGTTGTTATTTACTGTGTTTGATTTGGCATAGTTACGGGGATTCCGCACCCGTGACATTGTTTGTTATAAACAAGGGTTTGGTTTTCGTTATCAATCCTCAGATTTCAGGACCTATAAGTGGTATCAGAGCATTGGCTCTTATCCTTGTTTAAAATCAAACATAGTTTGGTTTTTATCAAGTGTTAAAACTGGTTGTTCTTGATTTTCTGAAAATTGTTCTTGAAAAACTCATAATTTCTGGAAAAAGCGCTTAAAATCTGCTTGAATATTGTTATTTGCTAAAGAGTTTTGTCAAAAACCTTGTTAGATTGATTGTTCAAGTGATAAACCGGGTTTTTAGTGAAAGTCTTGTGCAATTTCGTGTTTCAGAAAATTATTTGGTGACCGGAAAAATCATATTTTCTGGGTGTGTTCTTCATACCTTCAAAGAACCTTCAAAAAGTTCTTAAGTGTTCTTGAATTTAGAATTAAAAGTGAAATTGAAAGAGGATTAAAATCGAATTAAATTATAAGTGGCCATGCCTGGGTTGGTAAGTTAGACGTGTTGTGAGTTGTACTGTGTCAGTAAAAGATAAGGTTGTGTTTGAAAAATCTCACCAACTATTTCACCAACTGTCTGAGACCTTATCCACGACAAAACAAACAAGCGGCGAAACACAAGTGTTTCGCCAATAGCATCTTCGACGAAACACAAAGTGTTTCATCATAAGCCAATTCAACGAAACAAGTGTATTTCGTGGGAAGTGTTTCGTCGAGTGTGTTGTCAATTTTAAATAGAAGGTTTGTAAAAGTGTGATAACTTTGTGTTTTCAAGTATTTGATCAGGTATTCTACTTCATACATCGAATATGAGTTGCACAAGTCCGTGGGATTGGAGTGTGGACCCACAACCAGGTCAAGATCAAACTTCGGCAGCCGCGTGGGCAAGAAATATGTTTCCTCAACCATCCATAAGTGCAAGTCAATGGGCCTTGGTATCAAATCATAATCAAAGCATTCAAAATCTTTTGCTTAGCGAGAGTGAAACGGGCAGCAACAATCGCCCACCAAAGCTGAATCACATGAACGACTTTCCATCATGGAAGGGTCGTTTCCACACATACGTTCAAGGGCAAAGCACCGAACTTTGGACGTGTTTCACTACTGCATGCAACCCTGCCCTCGAAGTAGCAGCATCAACTACAGCAGGTTATAATAATATGCTTGAAGATGACAAGAAAGCCTATGACTTAGAGAAAAAGGCGTTTACTATTCTTACACAAGCGCTTCATAAAAAAATCTATCATCAATTCTCTTACTGTAAAGATACGAAAACATTATGGGATGCCTTGGCAGCGAGAGGAGAAGGAAATGCAGCTACTAGAAAGTCACACCATGATCTATTAAAGAAACAGTTTGAATCATTTCAGTTCTTGGAGAATGAAACCCTAAATGATATGACTACACGTTTTTATCATTTGATTAGTGAAATGTTTGCTTATGGGGTTATGGCAACTCAACCGGAAATGGTTGCTCGATTTGCTGATGCTCTACCTCTAAAGTGGAGCCCATTCATTGAGCTTTTAAAGCATACGGGCGTTCTAGATGCTCCAAATGTCAATATTTATGAATTCATTCAGAAGCTGGAACATAAGAATGATGAAGAAATTCGGAAAGCTAAACGAATTCCTGCTCCTCAAAATACCGAAATGTATCTTGCAGGTTTTAACCAGTTAGCTAGTTCCAGTTCAGCTCAGCAACCAAAGCTACAAACGGCGTTTATGTCAAATACAAGCTCTTTTCCTTTTCCACAATCAGCTCCACCTCTGGTTTTCGATCCGAGTGCCTATCATCCGCCAGCGCATATGAGTGCTCAAGCTCAGGCTTATTCTGCACCTCATTTGAGTAGTCCTTATATTCCTATTCCAACATCCCAACCTCCACCTCAAGTTAACACTACTCAACCTCAGTTCGATCCGAGGGCTTATATTCCTGTTCCATCACAACCACAAGTCCAACCACAACAACAAGCCCAACCACAACAACAGCAAGCTCATTATACCAATAATCCTCCACCCCTAAACCCTAACACGGTCAGAGTCGATACTTCAAACCTCTCACAAGTTAGCATTGAAGTAGCAAAGGAGCATATGGAACTTATTAATACAATGGTCAGTGCTTACTGTGGTTTGGTTGCAGGTCAAATTGGAAACATCAATATGACCAATGAAGATTATCAACAAATCGACCGTGATAATATGGAGTTGATGGATATAAAGTGGGCGTTCGCAAGTGCAGTTAGAAGGGCAAGGGATTTCATGAGTCGAACGGGAAGAACTTCGTTGGAAAGTAAGAAGGATACGAAGTACGGGTTTGATAAAGATGCGGTTACATGTTTCAATTGTGGTGAAAAGGGGCACTTCAAATGTGAGTGCACACGACCAAGCAAACAAGGCAATCAGAACCCATTCAGAAATCAGACGAGTACTTCTAATGCCAATTTCAATCAAGAAAATCGTGAAAGGAGGATGGTAGCAGTGAACAACAATCAGAACCAGTCTGGACCATCAAACACCAATCGAGCATTGACCGTTCAAGCTGACGAAGGGTGTAATTGGTCTGTACAATTTGGGGACGGTGATCAAGGAGGAGGAACATCGTGTTATGCAAAGATCATCAATCACATCAAGCACGTTCACAAGGAAGAATTTTCTGAAAGTGATGACAGTTCGGGTTATACCGGGAGTTCTGATGAAGAAAGTTCTATTTCAGGCGATTATCATTCTGAATCTGATGTGAAGGAAGAAGCAAGTTCTGATATTGATGACTTATTAAATGAAGCAGAGGAGTTGAAATGTCAGAAATCAGTTCTGATCAAGAAGGCTGCTGTAGCATCTAAAGAAATGGAGTTCTTCTCTGAAGACGGATCTTTTTCTTTTCAAACTGCCTTTATGGCAAATGTCTCAGCCTCTACGAGTCAGGTAAATTCTGAAACTCCTGCTCCTAGCATTTGTAATTATTGTGCAGATTTTAAGCTTGAATCTGAAAAGCTTCATAGTCATAATCAAAGTTTGGTTATTGAATTGTCTAAGTGCAAAGAGGCAAATATGGCTCTAGTTAGAAACGAAAAGGAATTTAAATTTGTAATTGAAACCTTAAAGAAAAGTGTTTCCGAAGTGAACAAAGTTGTTTATCATAAACAAGTTAGTATTAACGATTACATTAACATCGTTGGGGAAACCAAAAAGGAACTAGTCATTGCCAAATGCAAGCATGATGCAATCAAGCAAAAGATGGAGAGTTATTCTAACTCCCGATTTGTGCTCGATCACATCATTGACGTTCAACAACTGAAAGGAAACAAAACAGGCGTAGGGTATAAGAAGTGTCCGCCCCCTTTAAGACATAATTATACTCACATGCTTCGGTATGAACCCAGTGTGCCTCTTGATTATGAGGAATTTACTACTGGCCTAGGGTTCAAATCGGACAATTCTTCAAGTACATCATCTGAGCAACCAGAAACTTCAACATCTACGAAACAAAGTCCTCCAATTATTGAGGACTATGAGTCGTCTGATGATGAATCAGAATCAGATATAAGTGATCAGGATAAATCACTTGACAAGAAGAAAGGAGTAGAAATTCCAAATGAGAATCATATTCTTTGTGATCCTCCTACTCCTGTTGTTCAACTCCTGTCAAGAATGACGAGAAATCTGTGTCTACCATTAAGAGTAGTAATGTTTGTACACTTTGGTTGGTGATTCTAAAATCTATTCAGATCACGAATTTCCAATTAAAAATGTCAATCCATCTTCGATTGATAAAGTTTTTGAAGATAATACAAACAAGTTTTTGGAAAAGACAATTCCAGGAGTCATTGTAACTCAATGTGACCCAATTCCAAAAGCTGAAATCAGGAAACAATTTGGAAATCAAAAATCACCAACAAAGCAACAACCTATTGCTTCTAAGGGTAAACAACCAGAAAGGCGAACTCAAAAGCCTAACGTTTTTCAATCAAAATTTGAAACAAAAGGAGCTCGTTATCAGAAGAAAAACAGTAATGTCAGATTTGTAGCATCAAAGGGTACGGATAAAATTGAGACTTTTGAAAACAAATCAAACACCAATTTTGTACAACAAGTCAATATTTTAAAACGTAACAGTCAGAACAATTACACTCAACATACAAACGGGTGTGATGAGAAAGCAAGTACCTCAAGTTCTACGGGTTCGACATCTGTTGGTCGATCAGATTCTCCTAAGTTGGTGGAAAGGAGAACGTGTTTTAAATGTGGGGAGTTTGGGCATATCATTAAGAACTGCTCAAACACTCCAAAAGATAAATTTGTTGAGAAAGCGCCACCTGAAAAGGTTCACCCTCAACGTCGTCACGTTTCACCAAAACATGATAAAAGAACTGTTAAGGAACAAGAAACGAAACAACGACGTCAAAACATCAAAGCTGTTGAAAAGGATTTAAAATCTGAAGTCAAAACGGTCAAAAGGGAACCAAGTTCTTCATAACCATTAAAACCAGAAGTTTCAAAATCTGTTTACAAAACTCAATCTGGTAAACAAGAACAAACTTGGACACCTAAGACGGGTGATAGTTCAGGGGGAGCTGTTGTTTTCGAAAATCATCAAGAAATCGAGATCACTTTTCGTGATGCTCAGGGACGACCCAAGACCACTAAGGCTTGGGTCCCCATCCTCAACTGATCATTGAATGATATGTGCAGGATGTTCCAGGAGGAACTATTAATAGTCATTGGATTGTTGATAGTGGAGCATCTAGGCACATGACAGGCGACTTACGGCTTCTATATGATGTGAGAAATATTAGAGGAGGCTATGTCGCATTTGCTGGAGACAAAGGCGGATACATCATTGGAGAGGGAATGATCTCCAATGGTGTTGTATGTTTCAATAAGATCAATTATGTTTGACAAATTGATCATAATCTTCTCAGTGTGTCGCAAATCTGCGATAAAAAGTTCACCATGCATTTCGATGATGCCGGTTGTTATGTGCTTAAACCTGGTTTCAAAATTCCACAAGAATGGATTCTCTTATCGGCTCCAAGAGTTAATGATCTTTATATTCTTGAAATGAGCCAAGCGATTACGACATCTGCGCAAGTCACATGTTTTGTCTCAAAAGCCACAGAGAAGGAGTCTATATCTTGGCACAGAAGAATGGGGTACATTCACTTGAGGAAAATGAACCATTTGGTGAAAAACAATCTTGTGAATGGTGTGCCTGTAAGAAGTTTTCATCTACAAGATATATGTGTTTCGTGCCAGAAAGGGAAGCAAACAAAGAAGTCTCACCCTTTGAAGAAAATCAACACTGTTAGCATGCCTCTCGAACGTCTTCATATGGACCTGTTTGGACCTATGAAACACAAGACAACATTCTGGGATGCTTACTGTCGGGTGGTTACTGATGATTATTCTAGATTTTCTTAGGTATCTTTTATGGCACACAAGAGTGATACTCCTGGCATCCTCAAGGATCTTCTTACAATGTTGGAAAATCTCTACACGTTGAAAGTTAAGAGGATCAGAAGCGACACTGGAACTGAGTTCAATAACCGTGTGATGGATGAGTTCTGTACTTCTAAGGGCATTCTTCATGAATACAGTTCTCGCTACACTCCACAACAAAAAGGTTTCGTGGAGAGGAAGAATCGGACGATAATTGAAACTGCAAGAACGATGTTGGTAGAGTCGGAGCTCCATGTTCAATTCTGGGGGGAGGCTGTGTCGACTGCTTGCTACACATTAAACCGAGTTCTTACAGTTAAGAGGCATGGCAAAACTTGTTTCGAACTTCTACAGAAAAGGAAACCGGATCTTTCTTACCTAGAATCTTTCGGTGCTCCATGTACTATGATTGAGCCGGATGGAAAGTTTGGCGCGAAAGCCATCGAGGGTTTCTTCCTAGGATATGCAACTCCAAATTTTCGCATGTGGAATCTGGCAACCAAAAAGATTGAACTATGGAGTGAAGTAAGGGCTCAAAGGTACACAAATCCTGTTAGAGCTCCGGGTGATCCTTGGATGTTCGATTATGATGGGCTATTCGACTCCTTTAATCTGCCAACCTTTGACGAAGAATCTGCAGCTGCTAGAATGTTATTCGATAGTGACAACGCTGCTGGCTCGCCATTGGTTAGACCTGTTATCGTTAACCCCCAAGGTTCTAATTCGGTTAACAATACGGTACAAAATGAGGTATTTGAAGATGCTACTGATTACAATGAGTCATCGGAAGATGATGAATATCATGATGCGGCAGAAGGATCTTCAGCTCCAGTTGCTCCTGTTCAAGGTGCTTCTTTAGAAACACCTCATGTGCAGAATGTAGATACTGCTGAAGGGAATGCATCTACTTCTACACATATTCCCGGTGTGGAGTTGGTTGTTGATCTTAATATTAACAATTTGGGTATCAATGCTCGTGTTCCTGAAAATCCTGAAATGAGGATTCACGATACCCATCCACAGCAGAACATTATAGGAGATGTCCAACGCGGTGTGCAGACGCGTAATCCGCTGAGAAATAACCAGAATGCTGGTTTATATTCAGCCATTAGAGAATCTGGTCTTCAAAATGATTGGTCCTTTGCATGTTACGTTTCACAAGAAGAACCGAAATCTTAGAAGGAAGCCTTAAAAGATAATTCTTGGGTTGAAGCCATGCAGGAGGAACTGCAGCAATTTCAAAAGTTAGGTGTTTGGAAGCTTGTTGAAAAGCCAGAGAATTACAAGAAAATTGGCACACGCTGGGCTTTAAATGCAAGAAGGACGATCGTGGAGTAGTTATTCATAACAAGGCGAGACTGGTTGTGCAAGGATTTCGCCAGATTGAAGGCATTGACTACAATGAAGTTTATGCACCTGTTGCACATTTGGAAGCTATTCGGATCTTTTTAGCTTATGCTTCTTTCAAAGGATTCAAAGTCTTCCAGATGGACGTCAAAAGTGCTTTTCTTCACGGTATAGTCCAAGAAGAGGTGTACGTCGAACAACCTCCAGGTTTTGAAGATCCTATTCACCCCGATCGGGTCTGGTTGCTCAACAAAGCTCTTTATGGTTTACATCAAGTACCTAGGGCTTGGTACGCAACTTTATCCAATTATCTTCTGTAGAATGGATTTAGACGAGGTCTTATTGATTGCACACTCTTTATCAAGGAACAAGATGGAGATCTTCTGCTGGTGCAGGTATACGTTGACGATATAATATTTGGTTCTACTAATGAGTCTTTGTGCAGGCAATTCGAACGTGTTATGCAGGAAAAGTTCGAAATGAGCGCTATGGGGGAGATGAATTTCTTTTTGGGCCTACAAGTTCAACAAACCGAGTCTGGGATATTCATCCATCAGACTAAATATGTTGGTGACATCTTGAGCTGGTTCCAGATGTCGGATGCAATGCCCATTGGTACCCCACTTCCGCAGAATCACGGGATTACTCCGGATTTGAAGGGTGAAAGCATCAACTCCTCATACTATCGCGCTATGATCGGATCTCTCATATATCTCACTGCCTTGAGGCCTAACATCATTTATCCAACGTGCCTGCTTTCAAGATATCAAGCCAACCCGAAGGCCTCTCATCTGTCAGTTGTTAAAAGGATTTTTCGCTATTTGAAGGGTTTCCCTGACACCGGTCTTTAGTACCCTAGGGATGATAGCTTTGACTTGACTGCATACAGTGATACTGATTTTGGTGGTTGCAAAATTGATGGCAAATCAACAACAACAGGATGTCAATTCTTAGGAAATCGCCTGGTTATGTGGCAGTGCAAGAAGCAAACATGTGTTGCTACATCAACTTGTGAAGCGGAATACATTGCTGCCTCCAGTTGTTGCTCCCAAGTCTTGTGGATACAACAACAAATGCGTGACTACGGTTTTGAATTCCTATCTAATCCTATTTTTGTTGATAACAATGCTGCCTTACAGATCACTAGAAATCCTGTGTAGCATTCCAAGACCAAACACATCGAAATTAAATATCACTTCATACGTGATTGTTTTGACAAAAGATTAATCGATGCCGTTTATGTCCCCACCGATCACCAACGTGCCGACCTGTTTACAAAAGCTTTTGATAAATCACGTTTTGATTGTCTACTTTTGGTCAATGGCATTAAGGTGATACCCGAGTAAACTTCTTTGGATAATCGTTTTTGTAAATATTTTCTTTCAAAACACTAAAAATTCAAAAAGATTTTCGTTTTCGTAACCTTTTTGCATTTTAGGGAGAGTAAATTCAAGAAAATACAAAAACATTTGAAAAACCAAAAATCCAAAAAGATGTCTTTACTTTCTGTCTTTTCGTTTCAAAATTCTAAATTAAAAAAAATAGAAAATCAAAAATGAGTTTCTTGGATAAAGGAAGATGATGATACTCATTGGTGTGGTCGGTCAACGTGTTCAAAAATGTAAAACAAAAAAATTGATGAGAAATGAAAGTATCTCTACTAACGATGTATCGGTAGGCTCACAATCAAACTAAAATGTGCAGGATGATACAAACCTAACAGACTTCAAGTCAGGTGGGAACCATTCATTGGCATATGGTCTTAGTACCGAAATTTCATTTGATTGATTATCGAGGTTCTGAGATATTCGGTCTTTATGCTGCTTATCATCTGGGTATCATGGTTGTATCTTTTACCGAAAAATAACGGAGACGAAGTCTAGATCTTCCATGATACCATACATACGTGTACATATTGCATTTGACCTCAATAAGTGATCAACAATCACATGTCCCTCAAATAAGTGATAATATATCACATTTATCCGGGAGTCAAGTTCGTCTCTCTGCTGTACGAAAGTACTGACCTGTTCACGGACTTGCTCCTGTGCCCTCATGCATCGAAAATCAAGTTCCTCATCAATAAGTGATTCTATCACATAGGGCTTGTTTTCAAACAAAATAAGTGAGTTTCTCACATTCTTTTATACGGTCAAACAGATGATAATCAGTATACTCACCGGTAAGATGAACTCTCGTGCATACCTTGATATAGGAATGTATCGTGAGTGGATTCACATCGACTTGTAAGTATAATCCTTACCGTAAATCGTATCTCCTAATTGTGAATACGTTTGATCAGTTTGAGCTTATGTGGACAACAATACCGATAATCGAGGTAGTATACTTATCCAGAACTTTAAACTGAAATCAAAATCATGTTGACTAAGACCGTAAGCTGGTATGATTCCTTATCCTTGAAACTCGCAAAAAGTTTGCACTTGTACAGTTGTTTATTTCTTTCAATTACCTTTCGTTTAGTTTTCTGCGCTTTAAATTCGTTTTTAGCGTATTTTGTAAAGTTCGTTTTTGATTAAGCCGAAGTTGTTGCTTGGTGTTTTCTACTGGAAGCCTGAAACCTACTTCATAAAACTTCATAAAACGTCCTTGCATTTGAAAACTCAAAGAAAATGGAAAAGTGTTCAATTAATCAAAATCTGCAGTGTGCAAAATTTTCATGCCTTATAATTTTTGAAAAATGATGTCGACGAATCAAAGTATGGTCGACGAAACAGATTGGTATCGACGAAACAAGGTTGGCCAAAGTCAAAGGTTTCAACTTGGTCAACTTGGTCAAACCTGTTTTGGTAATCGACGAAACAAATCGTTTCGCCGAGGTTACGACGAAACGCAAACGGCCCATTTCGTTTCGTCGTGGGCTAAATTTTAAGGCCCAAGTCCAGCCCATCTTATCCGTTTCGTCGAAGCCCAAAGACTGTTTCGTCGAGATGTCCGTTTCGCCGAGGTAAGGCGGTGTATAAAAGGGGTCCCAGTGTTCACTTTTTCAAACATCACCTGTTCATCTTCTCCAAACACTCAACTGCCACACCCCCCTCGCCATACCCATTCACCATCTCTCAAAACCCCCATTTTACCTTCAAAACTCACAAAAATCAAAGGTACAAAAATGCTCCTGATCATGTTTCTAACAAAATGAACCGTATGTTTTTGTTCGAAACCCTCGGAAACCCTCTTTACTTGATGCTTTTCATGATTTGAGATTATACTTGTTTTGGTTTCTATCAAAAACAGATAGATTTAGGATGTTTTTCTTTGATTGTGCTTTGATTTGGGTTAAGGGTTGGTCTATGAAACAGGGGATTGATGATTGTTGAGGGTTTAATGGTTTCAAACGGGTTTTTGATCATAAAACATATCTACAATAGATCCTGGGTGTGTTTCCTACTTGGTTTGGGTTAAACAAAGTTTTGATTTTGGGTTGTGATTATTTGATCATTGTTCAAACCCCATATGGCGAAACACCCAAATGTTCAAAACCCTAACTGTTCAAAAACCCTATTCACGACGAAACGATGAAATGGATCCATTTCGTGGTATCCGTTTCGTCGAGGTATTGTCGACGAAACAAACTGGTCAACGGTCAACTCTATTTCGTCGCTGATCATTCTATTTCGTCGAAATCTCTGTGTTTCATCGTCCATGCCTTAGCAAATTTTTCATTTTGGTGCTTTTTCACAGAATGTGTGTAATTATGTGTTTAATGTCCATTTGATGATCAAACATGTTTGTATGTAAGTTTAATACACTTACTGTAACATTGTGACTTATTGTGGACATTTTCATATACAGATGGCACCGAAAGAAGGCAAACGGAAACCCGCGACAAAGAAAGAGAACAAGTCTGAGGAGGAGATTATGTCTGAGAAGCGTCATAATCAAATTGCTTTTCTGGATCCGGAAGAAAAGCTCGCTGAACTGAAAGATATCACTAAATGGATAAGGGAGTTGCGGATCAATTATGCTGTTACTTTCTCGACGCCTGTTTACAAATCTCTTATCAAAGCTTTCTGGGATTCCGCAAGTGTTGTGCAAGTGGATGGAAAGGAAGTTATTAGGGGTCGTGTGAATGATTTAGATGTCATAGTCTCTCCGGATATCTTGAACGAGGTTTTACAGCTACAAGACCATCCGGATGCTCCATATTCTATACCTATCATATGTACGCGAGGCTGCTTATTACGAATGAAGTGTACAGGAGACATCTTCAGCACTCAAATCAACAAGGGTGATCTGCCGTTACGCTACAAGTTTCTACTACATGTTCTCATTCAGTGTCTTTGCAATAGACGTGCCGGATACGATATGGCTGGCAATGATCTAGTTGGTTTCATGGTGGCATTGGTGCTAAACAAACCGTTTAGCATCTCAAAGTACATCTTCGCCAATATGAAGGAAAATATGATGAGGACTGGAGGTAGAATAACCAGGAACAAGTTCTGGATGTATCCGCGGTTTCTTCAAATGAGCATGAATGTTCAACATCCTGGTCTTCCTAAAGCCGACAACGACATTCTGAAGATAGAAGCAATGAACTTGTCTTAGCAATAGACGTGCCGGATACGATATGGCTGGCAATGATATAGTTGGTTTCATGGTGGCATTGGTGCTAAACAAACCGTTTAGGATCTCAAAGTACATCTTCGCCAATATGAAGGAAAATATGATGAGGACTGGATGTAGAATAACCAGGAACAAGTTCTGGATGTATCTGTGGTTTCTTCAAATGAGCATGAATGTTCAACATCCTGGTCTTCCTAAAGCCGACAACGACATTCTGAAGATAGAAGCAATGAACTTCAATTCATTGAGGATAATCAAGAACCTTGCAGCCAAAAGATATAAAGAAAGCGATCCTCCAAGGAAGTTGATCGGTGCACTAGGAAATCCTGATTACGTTGCTCCTGAAGATGATAAATGGCGTCACAATGACAGCCAATCAGATGACGAAGAGCCGGAGTTGAAAAGAAAAATGGTTGAAAAGTTTGGTCCAGATCCAGTTGATTCTGATATGTCAGAGAGTGATAGTGATGACGAAGGTGATGGTGGTGGCGATACAGGTGCCGTTGGTGCATCTAGTGCTGGTACAGCTGGTGGTACATCAGCAGGTGGCAATGACGAGTCTGATTCTGATTCGGATGATCATCTAATCGAGCCTGGATACGAAATGTATCTAGATGAACGTGGTGTTAAAAGATACAGGAGGATTAGGCAGGAAGATGATCCAGAATACGTTCCTTCAGATACTGAAGCGGAACGTATAAAGAAAAGGAAAGCTGAGAAAGCTGCTGAACATCAGAAGAAGAAGAAAGCTAGAAAATACTTGAGTACCTCTGCTCGGCAATCTGTACCTCAAGAGCCAGTTCAAGAAACTCCTGTGGTATCTTCAGCTCCTGAAACTCCTGTGGTATCTTCAGCTGCTGAAACTCCAACAGTAACTCCTCAGGTTGTTCCTCAAAGATCAATGGCTGCTGCAATTAGAGCAACTACTTCTCAGCCTAGTGCTGACCGTCAAAGGATATTCTCTGAAATGTCTCAAGACGAGAAGAACAACTTCTTATTCTCTCAACTTGAAGCGGCTGCAGATCGTATTCAACGGCAAACTGACTTTGTCAGGATCACAAAAAATGATCAGGTCAGTCAATTGGTGGAAATAAATCAGTTGAAGTCCACTGTTGGTCAACAACAAACTGTGATAGAGCGCCAACAAGCTGAGATTGATCTACTCAAAGCTGAAAATGTATGTTTGAAAGCTGCAGACGAAGAGAGACAGAGAAGTAGTTCTATACTTCAAAAGCTGGCTGAAGATCTTAAAGGAAGATGTGACTACATGAAAGAGTGGTACGAGTCATGATTTACAGCTATACTTGATGGAGCTAAGAAGATAAATGCTGGCTATGAGTTTCTTCGAAGTCGGGTTGCTACTCTGTGGGATGATCGATGTAAGCAACAAGAAGTTATGAAGAAAAGGGATGATGATCCTGAATATCAAGGAAATCCTGATTTTTCTACTACATCACAGCAGCCGACAGCCGCTACATCTTCTGAAATCGTTGTTGTTCAGCCACCAGCGATCGAATCTACTCAAGGAACCTCTTCTGGAACAGTTGAAGAAATACAACAGATTGAAGGTACATCTTCTGTTCCTAGCAGTGTTGATCTTGCATTGCAGGTTGTTCATCCATTCACTAGGGAATTTCTTGAAGAAGGAGAAATTATCGAGGATCTTTCACATGAGCAATTGCTTGCTCTACATGCTATGAGAGAGATTGATGATGCAGAGATTGAACGAATGCCTAGTGAACCCGAATCTACTAATGTTGAAAACATTGTGTAACAACTCTCATAAAAAATTAATAATTAGGGTAATAATTATCCCATAAGAGAGCCCTAATTGAGACACCCAAGTAATTCTGCATTAGCCCTAAAATTTTCAGAACAATCGGAATCAGGATCAGGGCCCCTAAAACTCAAGGGGGGCAAACCCTAGTCGAATAGTTATCTAAATTAAACGTTGGGACAATCTGATTTGTCCAAATTATTGATTCAGCAAGCCTAGTCCCGAGCCTAGGCAGCCTATAATTAGACTGCTTAGCTTACGGACCGTAAGGGATCAGGCATACGGTCCGTAAGCGAGTTCCAAAAATTAGTATAAATAGCAGACATTGGCAGTCGGTTTATGCTGCTCAAACGACGTTCAAAGTCGAATTACACACTGAGTTATACTCTGTATACTCTTAAAACACACACTGGTCACGAAGTGCTGCCGCAATCAGGGTAATAACTCGATCGCTATTACGATTCAACGTCCGATCGATTATAACTATCCAACGATTGTCCGAGTGCTGCTCAAATTGAGCTTGTACTTTGATTATTCGTCGTGATTTCGACTTGAATGTTTGAGTGCTGTTCGAAATTCGGACTATACTCTGTCATTCGTTGTGAATCCAATGAATTGTTAAGTATTGCACTTATTAATCGTTGTGAGGGTTTAATCTCGTGAATTGACGTAACTGCTGTATTAGTTACTAACCCGGTTGTGTGTGTGCATTATTATTTAAATTAGGTTAATCACAGGCAAATCAGTAAGGCTTATATCTTGCTCGTTAAATCTGCAATGTGAGTCATTCTCTTTTTATCAACTGTTTTACAATACTCCAAATTTATTTTCAAAAAGTTATAATTACAGGGACTAAGTCGTGGATATCTTGATTTATTGGTTAGTGGGGTATTGTGCACATTACTATTTCTCCCAGTTAGGTTCATTGACCTACTAGGGAGGAACGTCACTATTAGAGTTCATTGACCTAATAGTGGTATGACCATCGTCACCATTGTGACTTGTCACCATTGTGACAGAAAGCCAGATAAAGATAAGATAGGAACCATTGTAATCGCTCTTATGTTGTAATTTATAACTATGGGTCATTTCCTAAAACCTGAATGAACTCACTCAGTATTTCCCCGCTGACAAAACCTTTTTCAAACATGTTTCAGGTGATATGTTGTGAGCAAAGAAAAAGAAGTGCTGTGAAGCACTCCCCGCTTAGAAAAGTGGCTCATTGTAAATAAATAAAAGAAACATGTTTTGAAAATAAAGATTTCCCAGAGAAATCACATCATTGTAAATTAGGGGATTTTATCCCTCAGTTATAAAACGGGCAGTTTTAAATTATTAAAAGATCCTGTTTTATAAAGACTTCCGCTGTCGCCTAAAATTTAAATACCGCAGGATTTCTGTCCCGCGGCTCCTAAAACGGGTCAAACCGGGTCAAGGGCCGTGACAGAAATAAGGTGGTATCAGAGCCACTTCTCAAGCCACTGATTTAAGCCAATTATGTATTTAGAAAATACTTAATTTCCATTAATTGCTATTTTGTGATTATTTGTTTATTTATCTGACTAATTGTGTACAGTATGAGCAGATCTTTATATGCTAGTCAATGTAGCCAGTAATGCAAATTCTTAAATAATTTGACTCAAGTATTAGTACCTTTATTATCTACAGTCTAGAAGTCTTATCAAGAAAATCATAAAATTTACAAATAAAACCTCGTGTGATGTAAATTTCAGTTATTTTAATAGTACCCAGTAGGAACTAATATTTAACAAGTTTTCTATAAATTTTATGAATTCTGACTATGTCTATTTTGCTAAACAGCATGAGTAACTTGCCTGAGGCTCTTCAGAATTTAAATCTCTATCCAATAAGAGTAGAGGTTTCCAGAGATTTCAATAGATATATACCAGACATAGAAGAACCTATAGAATTCGATGCTTTACCTCTCGAGAAACCCAAGCCTAAGGAAATAAAAATTGGGGAAAGTTCTAGGCAAATTGAAAAGTTACAATCTCAGGAAGAGTTAGATTTTATAATGGCAAGCTATAATACTATTAAGCCTGTTAATGAAAATATTTTTAATCGCTCTCTTCAAACACAACTACCAATGAACTTAGAACCAGCTATTCCAAACCCTTCAATCCACTCAGACGAATGGTTGATTAACGAAATACAGTTACAAAACCATCCCTATAAGCTTTTTCCTCAGTTCAATTCAAAAGCTTTACCAAATCCACCAATAAGTAACGAGAATACAACTGAACTTCGCCTTGGTGAAGAACTAATGGACAATGAAAATAGGATCCAAGAGATTGGGGGACAGATCTCCTGGAAATACGATGAGAGGGAATACCATTACTAGAATATCATCCGACCACAGGATAGGGGATCTATAGAACTGTGCTTGTATAATAGTAATAGCAAAAAAATCAACCTGTAAAATCATTACAAGGTAAAAATGTGTATTGATGTCTCCTATAAAATATAAAAATAGGAATCAAGAAATCGATAATTTGGTCATATGTATATTGTGAAATTTATATGATGATTTTAGGTATAATTGTTGATACTAATAAATTATATATTTATATATATACATTAATTATCAGATGGAAAACGCGAATAATGAACCAGTTAATGATTCTTAGCAACAACCGGGGGATCAGTATATGACTAGGCAGGATATAGAAAATATTGTTGCTCAAGGGATAGCCAACACTATTCCAACAATGATAGCTCAAGGGATAGCCAACGCTATTCCAGCAATCGTTGCTGCTGTTAAAAATCCAATAGAACCACAACAACTCGTTCCTAGCAAACGTATTTCTGAAGATAACTTCAGTAATAGCGTAAACGGAGGCAATGATCATGTTAATCATGACAATGAACCACAACAAGCGCCGCTCCCTAAGAAAATGAAAGTTGCAACGCCTGGTTGCACTTACAAGGAATTTCTTGCTTGTAAACCATCTGAGTTTGCAGGCAATGAAGGAGCGATTGCGGCACTATGTTGCTTAGAGAAAACTGAGGCAGTAATTGCCATAAGTAAATGTGCTCAGGATGATCAGGTCATGTACGCATCAAATCTTTTCAAAGAAGGGGCGCTAGAATGGTGGAATACGGTGTTACAATCAAAAGGAAGAAGGATGGCATATGCTATGAAGTGGGAAGAATTTAAGAGCTTGGTAGAAAGAAAATTCTGTCCCGAATATGAAAAGGAACAAATGACAAACAAGTTTCTAACCCACCGGATGGTGGATGTAGATTGTCGAAAGTATACTACGACATTCTTCGAGTATGCTCGAGTAGTACCAACCCTGGCTTCGCCAGAGCCGGTACTTATTTCTCGATATATTTGGGGATTGATTTCTGAAATCCGTAACATCGTCAAGGCTGCAAAACCTCGCACGATTGATGATGCGGTGGATTTAGCCAATACTCTGACTGACGAACTAGTACGGACAAGAGAAGAAAATAGAAGGAAGGAAGTAGCCCAAAAGATTACCCAGGTAATCCGTTCGGGTAACCATAACGATTTCAAGAAAGGAGGGAATGGGCAATCTTCCACTAGTCCATTTTGCAATTTTTGCAAAAGAAAGCATTTTGGAAGATGCAAAGGATACTGCAATTTTTGCAAAATTCCGGGGCATCAGGAAGAAGACTGCAGGAGGAAGAAATTTTCAGTTTGTTACAACTGTGGAGAAACTGGACATCTTAGGCCAAATTGTCCAAAACTAAACAAACCATCTGATACTAAAGCCAAACCTGTAGAAGAAGCAAAAAGGAATGCAAGAGCCTTTCAATTGACTGCTCAGGAAGCAGAGCTCATTACAGATGTGATGGCCGGTACGTCCTAGGTTACAACGTTTACACAAAAAGTATTATCTGACTCTGGTGCAAACCAAAGTTTTATAAATACTTCATTCTGTCAAACTCTTAACCTATCATTAATCGAACTTAGGCAAATCTTTACAGTCGAAACAGGCAAAAAGGAAAATATAGAACTCTCAGGTCATAGAATTCTTCACCAATCTAATTCCTATGAAATTAGCCGAGTTTGATGTTGTGTTAGGAATAGATTGGTTAGTAAGCCAACCCTGCTCGAATTCTCTGTGATAAGAACTTCATAGAAAATCGAGGCACCCGCCGGAAAAGTATTTATGATTACAGGAAATTAACCACGTAAGGTCACATGATGAATCATGAAGGTATTCACTTAGATCCTGCTAAGATGGCAGCAAATTACTAAAATGGAAGATTTCGCAATCCCTAAATGGAAATTAGGAATTTTGTAAATTTAGCCAGATACTATAGGCAGTTTATTAAGGATTCTCTTAGATAGATATATCCCTAACTAAGCTAAAACAGTTAATTCTAAATAAGAACCTAAACAAAAAGAAGCCTCTAGCATAAATTAACAAATATTCCAATCCTAGCCTTACCAGAAGGAACAGAAGATTTTAAAGTATACGGTGATGCTTCAAAGCTAGAATTTGGATGTATGGTAATGCAACACAAAAAGGTAATTGTGTATGCATCAAGGCAATTGCAAAAGCACGAAGAAAGCCATACCACTTGTAAACATAAAAAATTAGAAGCCACAAGTTACCCTTAAGATTAGGAAACATTATCTAAGCAAGTTTACTATCCATATGGGTCATAAAAATTTAAGATACATATTTGAGCAACAAGAATTAAACATGAGGAAAAGGAAATCCTCGGTGACTACGACTGTGATATTTAGTATCACGAAGGAAAGGCTGAAGACAGTTAGAAGAGTTATACAAATAATAAACAAGAGTCGTTGGAGTTTTAAGTTGGAGACAAAATGCTATGGAAAGTATCTCCTTGGCAAGAAATTATTAGATGTGGTAAGAAAGGAAAGCTAAGTCCAAGGTACGTAGGACTACTTTCAATGATCAAACGTATAGGACCAGTTGCTTATTGTTTACAACTACCAGAAGAGTTAGTTGGAGTACATGATGTATTTCATGTATCCAATCTCAAGAAATGTTTATCAGACGAATCCCTGGTAATACCTCTTCAAGATGTGGAGGTAAATGAAAAACTGAAATTCGTGAAGAAACCACCACAGATAGAAGATAGAAAAGTCAAGTTTCTTAAACATAAGCAACTAGTACTAGTCAAAGTCAAATAAAATTCAAAGAGAAAACCATAATACACTTAGGAACTGGAATTAGAAAGGAAGCAAAAGTATCCTTATTTGTTCCAGTAAATCTCGAGGACGAGATTTTTCTTAAGGTGGGGAGGATGTAACAACTCTCACAAAAAATTAATAATTAGGGTAATAATTATCCCATAAGAAAGCCCTAATTGAGACACCCAAGTAATTCTGCATTAGCCCTAAAATTTTCAGAACAATCGGAATCAGGATCAGGGCCCCTAAAACTCAAGGGGGGCAAACCCTAGTCGAATAGTTATCTAAATTAAACGTTGGGACAATCTGATTTGTCCAAATTATTGATTCAGCAAGCCTAGTCCCGAGCCTAGGCAGCCTATAATTACACTGCTTAGCTTACGGACCGTAAGGGATCAGGCATACGGTCCGTAAGCGAGTTCCAAAAATTAGTATAAATAGCAGACATTGGCAGTCGGTTTATGCTGCTCAAACGACGTTCAAAGTCGAATTACACACTGAGTTATACTCTGTATACTCTTAAAACACACACTGGTCACGAAGTGCTGCCGCAATCAGGGTAATAACTCGATCGCTATTACGATTCAACGTCCGATCGAATATAACTATCCAATGATTGTCCGAGTGCTGCTCAAATTGAGCTTGTACTTTGATCATTCGTCGTGATTTCGACTTGAATGTTTGAGTGTTGTTCGAAATTCGGACTATACTCTGTCATTCGTTGTGAATCCAATGAATTGTTAAGTATTGCACTTATTAATCGTTGTGAGGGTTTAATCTCGTGAATTGACGTAACTGCTGTATTAGTTACTAACCCGGTTGTGTGTGTGCATTATTATTTAAATTAGGTTAATCACAGGCAAATCAGTAAGGCTTATATCTTGCTCGTTAAATCTGCAATGTGAGTCATTCTCTTTTTATCAACTGTTTTACAATACTCCAAATTTATTTTCAAAAAGTTATAATTACAGGGACTAAGTCGTGGATATCTTGATTTATTGGTTAGTGGGGTATTGTGCACATTACTATTTCTCCCAGTTAGGTTCATTGACCTACTAGGGAGGAACGTCACTATTAGAGTTCATTGACCTAATAGTGGTATGACCATCGTCACCATTGTGACTTGTCACCATTGTGACAGAAAGCCAGATAAAGATAAGATAGGAACCATTGTAATCGCTCTTATGTTGTAATTTATAACTATGGGTCATTTCCTAAAACCTGAATGAACTCACTCAGTATTTCCCCGCTGACAAAACCTTTTTCAAACATGTTTCAGGTGATATGTTGTGAGCAAAGAAAAAGAAGTGTTGTGAAGCACTCCCCGCTTAGAAAAGTGGCTCATTGTAAATAAATAAAAGAAACATGTTTTGAAAATAAAGATTTCCCGGAGAAATCACATTATTGTAAATTAGGGGATTTTATCCCTCAGTTATAAAACGGGCAGTTTTAAATTATTAAAAGATCCTGTTTTATAAAGACTTCCGCTGTCGCCTAAAATTTAAATACCGCAGGATTTCTGTCCTGCGGCTCCTAAAACGGGTCAAACCGGGTCAAGGGCCGTGACAGAAATAAGGTGGTATCAGAGCCACTTCTCAAGCCACTGATTTAAGCCAATTATGTATTTAGAAAATACTTAATTTCCATTAATTGCTATTTTGTGATTATTTGTTTATTTATCTGACTAATTGTGTACAGTATGAGCAGATCTTTATATGCTAGTCAATGTAGCCAGTAATGCAAATTCTTAAATAATTTGACTCAAGTATTAGTACCTTTATTATCTATAGTCTAGAAGTCTTATCAAGAAAATCATAAAATTTACAAATAAAACCTCGTGTGATGTAAATTTCAGTTATTTTAATAGTACCCAGTAGGAACTAATATTTAACAAGGAAATCCTGATTTTTCTACTACATCACAGCAGCCGACAGCCGCTACATCTTCTGAAATCGTTGTTGTTCAGCCACCAGCGATCGAATCTACTCAAGGAACCTCTTCTGGAACAGTTGAAGAAATACAACAGATTGAAGGTACATCTTCTGTTCCTAGCAGTGTTGATCTTGCATTGCAGGTTGTTCATCCATTCACTAGGGAATTTCTTGAAGAAGGAGAAATTATCGAGGATCTTTCACATGAGCAATTGCTTGCTCTACATGCTATGAGAGAGATTGATGATGCAGAGATTGAACGAATGCCTAGTGAACCCGAATCTACTAATGTTGAAAACATTGTGTAAAAACTCTCACAAAAAATTAATAATTAGGGTAATAATTATCCCATAAGAAAGCCCTAATTGAGACACCCAAGTAATTCTGCATTAGCCCTAAAATTTTCAGAACAATCGGAATCAGGATCAGGGCCCCTAAAACTCAAGGGGGGCAAACCCTAGTCGAATAGTTATCTAAATTAAACGTTGGGACAATCTGATTTGTCCAAATTATTGATTCAGCAAGCCTAGTCCCGAGCCTAGGCAGCCTATAATTAGACTGCTTAGCTTACGGACCGTAAGGGATCAGGCATACGGTCCGTAAGCGAGTTCCAAAAATTAGTATAAATAGCAGACATTGGCAGTCGGTTTATGCTGCTCAAACGACGTTCAAAGTCGAATTACACACTGAGTTATACTCTGTATACTCTTAAAACACACACTGGTCACGAAGTGCTGCCGCAATCAGGGTAATAACTCGATCGCTATTACGATTCAACGTTCGATCGATTATAACTATCCAACGATTGTCCGAGTGCTGCTCAAATTGAGCTTGTACTTTGATTATTCGTCGTGATTTCGACTTGAATGTTTGAGTGCTGTTCGAAATTCGGACTATACTCTGTCATTCGTTGTGAATCCAATGAATTGTTAAGTATTGCACTTATTAATCGTTGTGAGGGTTTAATCTCGTGAATTGACGTAACTGCTGTATTAGTTACTAACCCGGTTGTGTGTGTGCATTATTATTTAAATTAGGTTAATCACAGGCAAATCAGTAAGGCTTATATCTTGCTCGTTAAATCTGCAATGTGAGTCATTCTCTTTTTATCAACTGTTTTACAATACTCCAAATTTATTTTCAAAAAGTTATAATTACAGGGACTAAGTCGTGGATATCTTGATTTATTGGTTAGTGAGGGTATTGTGCACATTACTATTTCTCCCAGTTAGGTTCATTGACCTACTAGGGAGGAACGTCACTATTAGAGTTCATTGACCTAATAGTGGTATGACCATCGTCACCATTGTGACTTGTCACCATTGTGACAGAAAGCCAGATAAAGATAAGATAGGAACCATTGTAATCGCTCTTATGCTGTAATTTATAACTATGGGTCATTTCCTATTACCTGAATGAACTCACTCAGTATTTCCCCGCTGACAAAACCTTTTTGAAACATGTTTCAGGTGATATGTTGTGAGCAAAGAAAAAGAAGTGCCGTGAAGCACTCCCCGCTTAGAAAAGTGGCTCATTGTAAATAAATAAAAGAAACATGTTTTGAAAATAAAGATTTCCCGGAGAAATCACATTATTGTAAATTAGGGGATTTTATCCCTCAGTTATAAAACGCGCAGTTTTAATAATAAAAGATCCTGTTTTAAAAAGACTTCCGATGTCGCCTAAATTAAATACCACGGGATTTCTGTCCCGCGTCTCCTGAAACGGGTCAAACCGGGTCAAGGGCCGTGACACATTGAAGAAATTGTTTTTGAGGGAAATGAGAAGAAGTCCGCGTATGTGCGTCAGGACGGGACTGAATTCGCCCCTTTCGATGAAGAATGGCTAAAAGAGAATGTGGAAGTCATTGATGAGCATTTAAAGAACCGTGATACATCTGAAAATGCCACAGATGCGTTCTCCGCGTGGCGACAACAGTTCTTATCGAAGGTTTCCAAGCCGGTGCCAGAGGCTGCTCAAGTTGATTACTTACGGTTCGAGAAAGCGAAGCCGAGTGGGCGAATCCTCTGTTGGATGTTCATCAAAGAAATACATTGCGTCGCCATCAAACGGGAATTTGGAATTCAATACTTTCGGTCGTTGCTGAGCATACTATCTTTGCCTTTTTTATGATGTGGCAGCATTGACGAAGATTGAGCTCATAAATCGCTCAAACTTTGATGGTGCAACTTTATTTGAGCGACTGATAAAGATGAACAAGAAGTCTGGCTGGAAAGACGAGTCGTACAAGCCTCAGTTCCCTATTTATCAACAAATCAAGTTTACTCTTGATCCGGCAACCAACACTGGCAGATACAAGCTTGTTTATGAGCCAGCGAAAGTGGTGGATAAGATACCCTTGATGCCGATGAAGCAGAACTTTCTTGGAGAAATGAGGTTATGGTGTTATGACTCCGATACGCACGAGGCAGTGATTGTTTTTGATGGCGATCGTGAAAATTTCAAAATGTTGGATCCGATGTGGATCGTTAACATGTCCGCGTCTGACATTGACAAGTTATATCGGCATGACATTTTCTATGAAGACAAGGACGCGCATCAAGCGTTGAAATTTCAGGGTGTCGCTTGTTTCTGCTACTACCGGGGAATTCATGCGGGCAGTTCGTGGTCCGAACAACACTGAAGAAAGTAGATTCGAAGACCGAAGACGAGTAACAGACAAGGGGGAGTTTGTTGGTGCACCTTTTTGTGTCTGTAACTAGTCTTGTTTGTTGTTGTATTTTGTACGGTCTTTTGTCGTTTATCGAGTCTGTATTTGCCGTCGACCAAGTCAGATATCCTCCTATCCGCTTGTGTCCGATTTATTTTTTCTCCTTTTGGTATGTAATGATATATGAACAATGCATGTTGCATATAAGGGTAAAAGGGTAAAACTGTCTTTATGTTTGTGTTTGTATAAGTTTGCTGCAACTGTCTGTTTGCAGCAAACAGTTCAGCATGTGCAGCCTGTGACGAAACACTTTGTGTTTCGTCGAACACATAACGACGAAACAGGCTATGACCAATTCATCTCGTTTCATCGTGATCTGCGACGAAACAACTTTGTTTCGTCGACTTTTGGGCTTCTTCAGGCCCAAGGACTGGCCCAATGTTGTTTCGTCGAGCCCATTGTTGGTTTCGTCGATGTCTTGGCCCAGGCTGCTATATAAACACTGTCTGGTTTCACTTTGAGACTAGATGAGAGCATACCCTTGAAAGTTATTCTGTCAAACTGTGTGTATCAGTTGATCTTGGTTCTCATCCCATTTAATCAATAGATTGCGTTTCATTGGTTATACCGTGTGTTGTTATTTACTGTGTTTGATTTGGCATAGTTACGGGGATTCCGCACCCGTGACATTGTTTGTTATAAACAAGGGTTTGGTTTTCGTTATCGATCCTCAGATTTCGGGACCTACAGAAGCCTTACATATTATGCCAAAATTGAACCCTAGGTCTTCGCGGACAACCTCAATCATTAGGAGGGTCAACAACCACGGTGAAGTACCGTGAAAACCACCTTTATCATCGTTGCTTCGTATTCAACAACCATCACTATAGAGAAAGAGTACTAAGACAAAATAAGAAAGCTGGTATAACCAAAAAAGGTGAAGAATGACCTAGGGATCTGGTGATAAGGAAGAAGGCAATGGACTGAGGGAAATAACCAAAGCGATGATCATCTGCTATGGAGAAAGAGAGCATCTGACCATATGATATGGGGTTTGAATTTTGAAAGTGGATGAGATCGAAGCCACGTGATATCTACTACTAATGTTGGTATTTAGGAGTTTATTATATTATGCAACTAGGTTATTGTCCCGTGTAATACACGGGGTGGATCATAATTATAATGTGAAATGAAAAAAATATGTTCATAATATAATCTAAGTATATATAATATAGAGTAATATGCAGACCAAATATGAAATAAATATTGAAGTTTCCATAGCCATTCATAATAATATGATCTGTTATTTGTTTTAGGATTTGTCATAGGAACTTAAAATTTTGTACCACTACTAATATTTATTGTGACATTTTCTTGTTCAAAGGTAATGTGTCTGATTTTATTTGATAATAGATTATTCTGACGGGTTAATGTTGGCATAATATTTTATTTTCTACCATCCAAATATAATTTCCTCACTTTCGCTATCATTAACATTAATATAAGGTATGCTCGTATCCAAAGCTATAAACCAATACGAATTGTACGAAATAATTACTTTTATCACAATTAGTAAGGAAACCAATAAAAACTATTGATAATGTAATATGTCCCATACCATTTGAAATGTCTGAAAAGTGACTTCTAGACAGATAAAAGTAATGTAAATGAATAGACAAAAATTGAATCAGTAAAATCAATTAACTATAGTTGAGAAAATACTATGGATAGTGTAATACTTTACATGTACAATTGAACCAATGAAACATATATATACGTGAAAAATAAAAATTAAGACATTGGACACCATACGATAACTAAGTAAATCTAAATTTTAAAAAAAAGTTATGACATTCCGAATGTGAAGATACCTTTCACAGACCTCTACATCTTAGTTACAATAGGAAAAAAATGTGTATGCTAAAAGCTTACCTTGTTTTAAAACACATATATCTAACTTATCTAAAAATATATGATGTTTTCTATGTTACATAGATAATATGCATATTACTTATTTGACATGGTAAACTTATTAAAAAAAACATGATTTGTTCTTCTATTTTGATAGCGATAACGTTTTGAATCACGTGACAAGGCCCAATAAAAAATGGTCTCGTTTTTAACAACTGGACTTGAAATAATGGGTCCAAGGCAATATCTTAATCAACGCCCACGGATCACAACTAACAGAAATTTGAAAAGATTAAATAACGTGCTTAGAATATATAATAACTATGAATCCATTTGTTTAAAATAAATATGCTAATTATCCTTATATAAAAATTTTCAACGTTTTGAACAGTAATTTTGTTTTTTTTAATAATATTATAGTTATATATATATATTAGGTAGAGGATCCTGTAAAAAGTGCTTAAAGTATGAGAAGTGTATTATCACACTATATATAATACTATATAACACCATATAAACACCGTATAACAACATGTGACACCATATATACCATATAACACTATGTAACACTATATATCATTATATAACAAATATAACACTATAGTTTGTCTGATAGCATGTCTATGATAGATGTATAGTGTTATATTTGTTATATAATTTTATATAGTGTTACATAGTGTTATATGGTATTATATGGTGTTACATATTGTTATACGGTGTTTATATGGTGTTATATAGTATTATATATAGTGTTATAATACACTTCTCACATTTCTCACACTTTAGGCCCTTTTCACACCATCCTTACCCTATATATATATATATATATATATATATATATATATATATAGGGGAAGGTTCGTTTGAGAAGAAAACTTAATTGAGAAGAAAAAGAACAAAGGGTAATTTTGTAAAACATTACAATAGCTTTTTCACTTATCTCATTTATTATCATTTTTGACTAATTAATTAGTCATGAAGACTAGTATCCTCCACACTAACTTTTTTTGCCTACACACATCAAAAGTTATCTTACATATTTCGAAATTCATCCTACACGTTGAAATTTATCTTACACAACTCGTAATTTATCCTACACAACTCGTAATTTATCCTACACTTTAAATTATTATTTTTTATTTTTTTTAAATATATATTTTGAAGATAAGTTACAAAAAGTTTAATGTAGTTAGCTATTAAAGAGGAAGACTACAAATTAATGACCTATGTACATTTACCAATGTACCCTTATAGTAATGTTAAATACTTATATTAAATGAAGTGAAATAAAGCATTCTTATTGGTTGAAATTTCTTCTTTTTTCTTCTTACAAAAATTTTCTTCTCATTTGAACTCTCCACTATATATATATATATATATATATATATATATATATATATATATATATATATATATATATAGGACAAAGATCCGATAGGAACCATATTTTATTGCGAGAACCGCGAGAACCAATGTGAACACAACCAAAAATGCCTAAAAATAGCTAAAAAACACACAAAAAAAAATTTATATTTTTTATAAGAAAAACGCTACTTTTAGTAGCAAAAAAAAATATTTTTTTTATTTTTTTTGCTACTAAAAGTAGCGATTTTAACATAAAAAATATTAAAATAAAACAAAAATTTTAGATTTTTTTTATTTTTTATTTTTTTAGATTTTTTTAGGTTTTTTTGGGGTTTAGTTTTTAGCATTTTAGCTTGGGGGGGTTAGGTTTTTGGGGGGTGGGGGAGGGGGGATTTAGGTTTGGGGAGGGGGGGTGGGGTGGGGGGGTTTAGGGTTTTTGGGGGTTTTAGTTTTTAGCATTTAGCTTTGGGGGTTAGGTTTTTTTAGGGTTTTTTTAGATTTTTTTAGCTATTTTAGGTTGTGTTCACATTGGTTCTCGCAATAAATATATATATATATATATATATATATATATATATATATATATATATATATATATATATATAGGGTAAGGATAAATTGAAAACCCACTTGAGTTGAATAAACCCTGAAAACCCAATAACAACCATTGATCATACTTTATGGATGGCTAGGATTCACTTTTGCCCATAAGTTGCTTTTTTGTCTTTTTGTCTCATTTTTTTAATATATTTCATGTACTAAAGGGTAATATTGGAACATTACTATAATTTCTCTTACAAGAGACATCCATCATATGACAAACAGACATCCATCAATTTTTTAATATATTTCATGGCTAGGATTCTTTTTTACTCGTATATTTTTTTTTGGTTTTGTAAAATATTGTTTTTTTGGTTTTGTTACATGTGTTAGGATGGCTAGGATTCACTTTTGCCTATAAGAAACATAGAAACGTAACATATAATTTTTCTATGATCAAATGTTACATAGAAACGTAACATATAATTTTTACATGATCAATTTTACGTCACATATGTAACAGCCACTTTTGTTTCCGTAACAGTTACTTTATTTTTACAATAACCTGGAAAAAATGTAACAACACACTTTGTTTCCGTAACAGTTACTTTATTTTTACAATAACCTGGAAAAAATGTAACAACACACTTTATTTTTACAGTAATTTAAAAAAGTGTAACAATACACTTTATTTTCTGTAACGGGCATTATTTCTGTAACACAAAAATGTAACAAACATTTTTTCTTTGATTGTAACATTTTTTATGTAACACAAAAAAATTAACAGTCATTTTTTTCTTTGATTGTTACATTTTTTATGTAACACAAAAAAATGTAACAGCCATTTTTGCTTTGATTGTTACAAAAAATGTAACGGGCATTATTTATCTAACACAAAAAAACGTAACTGGCATTATTTATGTAACACAAAAAAATATAACATGCTTTTTTTCTTCGATTGTTACATTTCTAACACCCGGTTACATAGTGTTACATAAAAAATGCCTAGATCTTGGAGTTTCATAACTAAGACGCAAAAAATTGTTATGAGAATTGTTACATCAAAAATATAACATGTATATAAAAAATCTAACTTTATTAACAAGAATCCAACAACAGCATATTTTTTAGATTCAATCATCATAACAATAAACAAGAAAGTAACTTAGATTTTAATCCAATACATAAGAACTTAAATCAAATTGTTTCCATTTGTTCAGATCTGAAAACAAATTTTATACAAAAAAAATGAAAAAAATCAGTAATAAAAAACAACATATCCAGAAAACAAGAACTAAAAAACATTCATCTTCTTGAACAAAAAAAAAATAAAAAAAAGTTACAGATCTACAAAAAAACAAAAAATGAAGATCTATAAAACACAAAAAAAAAAAAATCTGAAAAAAAAAAACCCCAAAAACAAACATACTTATGGATCTGGAGGATCTTTAAGATTTGGAACATCATGTTCAATATTGAACATCTTTTGGATCATCTTCAACATCGAACCGTTATATGGAATATCATCTTCAACATCGAAACATCTTCAACCGGATCTGGAGCATCTTTTGGATCTGGTAGCATCTTGGAACTGGATCATCTTTTTGGATTTCGGATCTGAACCAGATCTGAATCTGATGTTGTATGGAACACCCGTTCGATCTTCTGATATTCTCTCCGATCTTCACTGCCTCTCTCACAGTCCTTATTGCCTCTCTCTCTCTCTCTCTCTCTGATCTTCTCTCTCTAACCATCTATCTCTCTGGATTTTTAGGAAGTAAAATATGTTCTTCAATTCATTTTTTGGGAGAAATGAGATGTGAGAGATTTGAAAACACATTTATGTTACAAAAAAAAAAACAAAAAGACTAAAGGTGATAGTACAAAGTACAAAGTACACTTCATAAATCAATGCATGAGATTAGAAAAAGAAGAAAACAGGAGCCGTCACTTTTTACATTAAGTCAACAATAGGGAAAATGACGAAATTGCCCTTGTCTTCATCATTATACATAAGGTGATGTGGCTCAATCCTAGCCACATATGAGGGTTTACTGGGTTTTCTTAACTGGGGTGAGTTTTCTCATTATAATTAGCCTATATATATATATATATATATATATATATATATATATATATATTTAATACTTTTATTATTTTTATTATTTTGATATTATAATAATAATAATAATTTTCTTACTTTTTAAGTTGAATAAGCTTTGTGTCAATCCGTACTTGTATCGAAAATATATGTATGGTCCAGTTCGTTGTTATCGGTATATGAAGGTAAAAACCGGCACGAGCCTGGTACATACACGAATGTAAAAACCAGCACCAACCTTGTACAGAAAACCCCAAAAGTCAGTACCAAAATGATTTTGAAAATCTTTTAGTTCGGGAAATTCAGTAATTCTACCCGGTACCATTTGCTCATCTCTGATCATAGGTACCGTATGAACAACAAGGGTATCATGCAACGTTTTTTGTTGATTTCTTCAACTTTTAATGGTTTCTTTTTTCAGTTTTAGGGGTAGGGATAAGCTCGGTGCCAACCGATATCGATACCGAAAATACCGGTTATGGTAACGGGATATGAAGGTAAAAACTGGTTGGCGCCAAGAGTCGGTACCGAATTTGTACTTAAGATCTTTCGGCTCGGGAAATTCAGTACCGATACCCAGTACCATTTGCTTATATCTGACCACGGGTTACATACGAAAAAAATCTTTACCATAAAATTTTTTTGATTGATTCTCTTTATGTTATTTTTTTGTGTTTTTTTCTATATCTTCTTTTTATTCTTGTCATCGGTTTTGTGCGCAACGCGCTCGCAGTGATTTCAAAACACATGTAAACACAGACGAAATAACAAAATAAGTTCGCCGCAACGCGGTGATTGTGAAAAAACCTAGTTGTTAATATATCTACTGAAATGCAATTTTTTTTATTTGGAAATATCTAGATATCTTTATGAGTTAAATGCCATTTTAGTCCCTATGGTTTGCGCCATTTTGCCAGTTTAGTCCAAAGGTTTCATTTTTAACCTGTGGGTCCAAAAAGGTTTCACAGTTGCCATTTTAGTCCACTTGGTTAACTTCATCCATTTTTCTGTTAACGAGAAGGCCAATTACGTCATTTTGTATGTAATTCTGTTAACTAAAAGGGCAATTCAGCCATATAAAATGACCGAATTGGCCTTCTCGTTAACAGAAAAAATAGATGAAGTTAACCCAGTGGACTAAAATGGCAACTGTGAAACCTTTTTGGACCCACAGGTTAAAAATGAAACCTTTGAACTAAACTGGTAAAATGATCCAAACCACAAGGACTAAAATGGCATTTAACTCTATCTTTATTTATTATAGAGTTTTAAATAATTGATATAAACCGTTGATTGATACATAAACATTCTGAGTGGTCATTGGAGACTATCAAATCTTACTATCTTTTATATGTGTTAAAAATCCTGTTAGCAAAGCTAAGTGAGTTTACGACTTTATATTATACCATAACTTAATCCAAACCAAAACATATAAAATCAATAATCCGTATCAGTGTATAAATATCTTGTTACAATCAAAATAAAATTTTAATATAATATTCAAAAATCTTTTTAATTTAAAAATTAAAATTTATCAATAAAGTATTGATGCCCTCATTGAATGACATGTATCCCAAATCAGGTTTCTTTTATTATATAGTATAGATGAACACTTGTATATCATGTTTTATATATTACAGATTTACAAGCTAAAGCATTATATGTTTTAAATTTTAAAAAATGTTTCCCACTTAGTTTCCGCCCTTTTTCATAGAAGGTTTGTTATGATGTATATATACTAACATGTGACGGAATATTCAGGTGAGTCAAACTCATGCTAATAAAGAGCATATATATCTAGTCATTTTTGACTTTGTCAAATAATATCTATACAAAATCGAAATATTCATTATAAACTAAACTGAGTCAAACCGATGCTAATAAATAGCATATATCTAGTCATTTTTTACTTTGTCAAATAATATATATACAAAAACAAAATATTCACATTGGTTGTTGGAGTTATATAATATAACTAATATTTAGTCATTTAATTTATACTATAACATATCTTATAGTTTCTAGTATAATCAATTACAAATATGACATAACTATTCGATAACGGTATAACCAATAATTTGAACTCTTAAAATGATTATATAAATTTATTGATTTACTTATTCTACTTCTTTGCAATGATCACCCGTGCGTCGATATTGAACAAGACAACTACCGAAACGTCGACAAAAATGTGTAGGTCGTCATGCTATCTTTGGATTTTTTTAAACAATATAGTTTATAAGATATGTCAAGAATAAGTAAAAAAATTATAAGTTTGTTGTGGAGAGATGAATTGTAACTAATTATCTATAATTTTATTAAAACCTTAGGGATTTAAGTGTAATAAGTTTAGGGGCTAAAAAATAAATAGTGTTTAAAAGTCCAAACTACCCTCATTTTAGGGGTCTTTCTATAAATAAAGGAGGGGAAAGTTCTTATTTTTGGGGTATCTTAAAATACCATTGCCTCATGCATTATAATATAGTATAGATAACTTGGGACAATTCAAAATGATCTTGTATACAGTTTTACATGTCTGTCAATACATATGGGGTCTGGTGCAGAAACCGAATAACATAATAACATGATTAAGCGGCACGCCACTTTACCCCACAAAGGGGTATCCCCAATATGGGTAAGAAAAACATTTTATAATAGCATTAGGATATGTCAGGTGTATGCCTACACCCCGTGCTCAGTCGTGGCCATTAGTAACTTAAATGAGCCGAGGATATCCAGGACACAGTCGCGTTAACCCCCAATATTTAAGTTATCAGACAAAACAGATTAAAAAGAGTCAAGGAGATTTTGTAGTCACAATCCGACATATGATCCCATACCCGACCAAGCGATAATAATTTACCGTATCCCAAGCCCGTATAGGGAAAATAGGTTAAGAGTATTTACCTAGCTAATTATGTCTTACAATGCAAGAAATAATAAGCACAACCATTAACAAATAAACTAAGGTTGGTTGTAATCTACCGGAAGGCCTAGTCTGGAATGATGGTATAAATAACCAATTAGAATGTCAACGGTTGTGAGTGCATATGTATATCGCTTCCGTCAATCACGTATCGTAGCTATCAAATGAGACAAGACAGGATTTTATCTAAGGATCATACCTTAGTCATCTAGGTCCGCAGGGATGGAGATCCCAGATCCGCACGGACCAACAGCGCGTAATTAGGGTTTGGTGTGTTACGCAGGTTCGTGCGCACGGACTCAGCAGGTCTGCACCAAATTATGTCCATCCGCATTTAACTCTTGATCCGCGCATAGATGAGTAGATCCGCAGATGTTGGTCCGTGAATGTTGTGCATCCATGCGTGGTTATAAGTGCGGACCTAGGCAACCTATATGTGTGTGTGTGTGTAGGGTCTTGTTCATTTGCAACTTTGAGTGACAGAGAGGGGAAACTCTGTTCGTTTGTTTTCGTGGTATTATACTGATTATCAATCAATAGAAAACATATTATAATTAGCTTGTTCTTATCTACTCCACTCTCGTACTTGGATTCCACACAAGATATGAGATCTACGCATTCAATGATGTATCGGAATCGATCCTAACACGCACGTTCAAGTGGTATCAGAGCGGGAGATTCATTGCAAGGACGGAAGATTCAAGAAACAAGTTGAATTCATCCAAATCAGAGCTGAATTTCATCATTCTTCTTCTACTCATCTTCTAAACTTCTTTTTGAATTTTAAAACTCAGATTCACGTTGAATCCAGGGATAAAAACGTCTGATTTTCAAACATTTTGTGCGAAAATACATTTTAAACAATCCTTCAAAGTTTCAAATCAAAATTCAAACAAAATCATCAAAAATTTTCTGAAAATCCTTGAAAAAATGGTTGGGTATTACGTGTTTGGTTAATCACGGATCTGGGGTTATTGAAGTTGGTTCGCACGAATCTATACTAGTCAGTTCATATGAATCAACTAAACAAAATTTCACAAAATCTGATCTTGGTTCGCACGAACCCACAAGTGTCCATTCGCGTGGATCTGGAACCCCCGTTCGCGTGGATCAAGGCTGTTCAGTTGTTTGGTTTTCAAAATTGTTTAATCAAGTGTTGATTGTTTACAGGTAATTTTCAATCATTTCAACATCATGGAAGAGGAGTTCTACATTGAATTTTACAACGCTTTCACATCCGAAACTACACCCACTTCAAAGAGCATATCTAATGCTATCTCAGAAAGTTTGAAATATGATAATGTGTATGGAACTAATCAAAGACCACCGAATCTTATGAATATAGAAGATTATAACGCGTGGAAGGATAGATTTATTAATTGATGAAAGCATATGCTCATGAGTGTTGGTTCTTGTTAGAATTCAGATATAAAAGACCTTTAAATGATAAACAAGAAGAAATTCCACTTAAAAACTTAGAAAAGGAAGATAAAAAGGTATTTTCTGATGAACAAAGAATGATTGCCTTGATACAACAGTCAGTTAGGGATGATATTTTTTCGTTTCTCCAACATAATGAATCGTCAAAATCCATTTGGGAAGCACTGAGAGTAAAAGCTGAAGGTGGAAAGGAAATCAAGAAGAACAAAATATCATTATTGAAGAAAGAATTCAATTTATTCAATTGTCTGAAGGGAGAGAATGTCCGACAGATGATAGCACATTTTTGTCATCTGAAAATTGAACTTGAAAGATTTGGCATTACAAAAAAACAGAGAAGAAATCATCGACAAACTGATCAGGGCATTACCTCATGTAGATGATTGGCAGACATTTGTCATGGTGATACTGAAAAACGACGCAAAGTTCGATGAAATCACCTTGGACTCGTTGATTGAGAAGCTTGAAGGACATGAGCTAGAGCTTCAAAAACAGAAAAAAATGAGCAGTTCAAACTATCAGCAAAATGTGAATCTTTATTACAGAGGAAATATGTTATCAACCAATCAATCGTCGATGATTGGTACTGCTTATAGTGTTGAAAGCTCAAAAGATTCACCAAAAGGAAATTCTTTAAGTAATGATTCTGGATATCGTTCCTCTTCAGCATCAAACAAAGGAAATCCCGATGTGATTCAATGCAACATTGCCCTAAATCAGAAAAATTCTCAAAGCATGAATGCTGATACTGCCAAACAACAGATGGTATTCTTAGCATCTATTCTGGAATCATACGAAAGTCTGGTGGCGAGTAGAATTGGCAACCAGTGACGAAGGAAGACTATGACTAGATAGATCCAGAAGAGATGGAGCTTATTGACATTAGATGGTGCATGTCTAGTGTCATCAGGAGAGCACAGAGATTCATGGACATTACCGGGAGGCAATGTCTTGAAGGTCCAAACATGAAACTGGGATTTGACAAATCCAAGGTTACGTGCTTCAGATACAAGCAGAAAGGACACTTCAAGAGAGAATGCTCAAACCGGGAGGTGAATGAAAACGTCAATCCATTTCGTGATGATTACTATCAAAAGGAAATCTACCATCGCACCAATGAACAATCACCAAACCTGAATCAAAAACAAATTGATAAGGGGTCTTCCAGAGAAGGAAAGAAAGCTTTGGTGGTTACTCAAGATGACGAGGGTTTCAATTGGAATAGATACATTCCAAAAGAAAAACATGCATTGGTGCTGAAGTGAAATCTGTTCAAGTCAGAGAGAAACTATGAGAGAAAGACACATTGCAAATATCATATTAGATGAAATGTCTAAAACTTTTGAAGAGGCTAAGCGAGCAGGTAGATGGGATGAGAAGAGAAAATGTTACACAGATCCTCAAGGAAATCCGGTAGTGGATTCAAAGAGTGTGGATTATAATGCACTGCTTGATGTCATTCCTACTACTGAAAAACTTTATTCGAAGAAATTTGTGGATAAAATTATATTCCAAACATGGAGAAGAGGATAAAAGAGGTGATGCTTGCAAGTTTGAAGAAGATTGAGGAAGAAAAACTTGAAAAAAATGTTGAGAAGATGGTGGAAGAGTTGAAGAAGACGACAGAAAAAGCCATTGATGAAAGTCAACAAAAGATTGATGAGAATCAGAAGGAGACAACAGAAGAAGTTGTGATGCTAGAAAAAGTTGAGGTATAAACTCAAACTGAATCTTCTGAGTCGTTAAACAAGAATGAATCAATGGGTAATAATGATGAAAGTAATGAACAATCTGATAATAAAAATGAAAATGATGAACAGTGCAGGAAATGCATGGAAACATGTAGTGCCTGTACTGAAAAGGATGAAAACTTAAGGTCCAGAAACATTGAATTTACTAAAATTGAAAAAGTTTTCAAAGAAAAATGTAAAGAAATGTTTGAAAATGAAAATGTTTTGAAACAAAAAGATGAAAAACTGACACGAAAATGTAAGGTTCTTGAAAAGGAAAATGAAATTTTGAAACAAAAGTGTTCAGCAGATAGTGAAAATGTTTACAAAAAGAAAATGCGGTTCAAGAAATGAAAAAAGAATACGATGTAATGAAAATTTCATATCATACAGCAAAAGAAGCATATGAAACTTTGAAAAGTCAAATGAAACGTATTCAAGCTAGACGTACACAATATTCTGAAACGTCAACACTTCTTGAAAATAAATATAAAATAAAACAACAGGATGTAAATTAGTATATTGATGAAGTTGTTGAGCTTAAACGTAAAATGGCTGAATTAGAAAAAGAAAATAACAAATTACATAGTTATCATGTTTCTTCATATATTATTCTTGAACGTATTTTCAACATTAAACCGGATGATAATGATTCTGAAAAGAACAAAAAAAGAATTGGTTCAAAATAACATCAGGTTCCACCACCGTTTAAGAAAATTTTTACATTCTATGATGATGAGAAGGTGGCAAAAGCTTTCGACATGGTTGATCAATTGCTAGATAACATTGATGTAACTTACTCCAAATCTGATGATGTTGGTGATTCAGAGGTGGTGAGTAAGGTAGTTGAAAGCGTTTTGAAAGGGGATTCTACCAAAACTGATAAGTCCGAATCACATGATGAAGATGAGGAAAGTTTTCATAAGAATTTTCTAGAGAAATCAAAATCTGAGAAAAATGTGAATGATGATTCAATAGGATTGGCATATTAAATGATTGGATCGGACAAATTATTCTCAGATATTGAAGTTCTAATTCAAAATGTGATTGCGGAAAAGATTGACAAAGTTTTTAAATTGGTAGAAATTGAAAAATCAGAAAAAGATAAACTCTGTTCACGAAACAAGTTCTGAAGAAGAGAAAGGAATCCAATTTAGTCGACAGACTAATCAGGAATTCTATGCTCAAAAGAAGAAACAACAACAGGCCAAAGATGTTTCGAAGAAAACATGCTTTAAATGTCAACAAGTTGGACACGTTGGTCGTAAATATCCACAAAATCTGAAGCTTGTTGATATTGAGAAAAAGAAAGTTGATGTTGTGAAACAAAAGTCAACCAAGTTTGAATCAAAACAAACTTGTAGACGAAAGACACCCAAATTTGAGTCGAAACAGATTTGGAAACCAAATGTTGATTCATCAAAACCAAAACAAATCTGGAAACCGAAAGTTGATTTGTCAAAAGAAAACATTCAAAATGATTCAAGATTTTATAAAAGTAATGTTTTAAAAGGAAAAGTTTGGGTGGTAAAGAAACAGACTTTTGTTGCTGAGAAAAGGAAAATCGATTCGACCAAGAAGGTTGAAAATAAGAATGAAAAGTTTTTGTTAAAACTGACAAAGATTTTTCGAATTTGAATGATTGTATTGTGTCACAATACCCAAGGTCAAACAGGCCTGGGTTGCATTATTCAAGTAATTAAGTTGAGTGAATGTGCAGGTGCTCTAGAAGTCAGCTGAATGTCAACCTGGGCAGTGGAGCAGCCTGGCACAGGAGGAGAAGGATTCTTGTGGATGAAAAACAAGAAGTTTTGTTTGTTAATAAAAATAAATAAAACATAAACCAAAAACAAAATAAAAATAGAAAAACATAAAACATAAAAAATTATTTGTTTTTAAATTTGTTAAAATCAAAAATTTTTGAAAAATGTTGAGTGAATATGCCGAAACCCTCACGGCTGAACAAACAAAACTTGGTAAAACAAGTTCTTTCAAGTGATTAAAAAATGTCAAAAATTAGTTTTGTGTTGTAAATCATGGGGGTGATTAAAATGTTTTGGATTTAAATGTTGTAAAACAGAGAATGTGAAGCAGAAAATAGATGGCGAAATGAAGCTATCTAGTATCTACCTTGGTTTGTCAAATTTTCTTTAAATGTTTTGGATTTTAGGGGAAGTAAAAATTTTGAAAACACAAAAACATTTGAAAATTTGAAAAAGCCAAAAACATGAAAAAGGCAAAAAGAGTTTTGTGTAAAAAGAGGAAATGATAATACATCAGTAGATAATCACAGCATGCTAAAGAAATGGAAAGTCAAAATGTGATAAACGGTCTCACGGATGATATGCTAGTAGGTTTTTACACACTTAGTAGATTGATTTCGAGATATAAACATAAAATCAATAACTTTCTTATCTCGTGGGGAACATCTCTCGGATATATGGATTTAGTACTCTGAAATTCCGTTTGAGAGATTGCATGATTCTGAGATATTAGGTCTTTATACTTATTGATATCTGGGGTATTATACTTGGTCTTCTGATTTTGCGTTAGCAATGGCCTAGACCTCGTATAATGCTTTTGCACTTAATACTTTCCCTCTGCATAAAAATTGAAAAAATATCGAAAGATATATATCAAGTGCAGTTGTAAAGAAGATTCCTAAGTGGAACACACCTTAAGTCGAGCCTTTATCTCTTTGACTGAACGGAAGTTCTAACCTGAGCTCTCAAGGCCTCGCACTAACCCAGAGACAGATATCAATCAGGTATATTCACTTGTAAGACTGAATATAGGGAATCTTGATACAGGAGTATATTCTAAGGTGGGACACTTGAATAAGATAAGTTCTTAAAACATTAATCTCGTATCTTGAATCAATTGAAGTTTGTGTGAGAATTTAAGTGATCAGTATACTGACAATATAAGTGAATCGTATAGAACTTAAAGTTTATATAGATCAATGGTGCTAGTGATTTGTCATAAACTGATATGATCCTCTGATGCAAACTCAGTAAAAATATGTCTATAACTATTTCTTTATTGCATTTCATAACAGAAAAATCACAAAATGATTTTGAGTGTGTTTTAGCATAAACTTTGTAAAATACAAAAAGATTTTGTTTTCAATTTATGTTTCGAGAACCGATGTTGGAAAGCTGAGTTTCAAAATCTAAGTATGCTGAACATGTCTCAAAAAATAAACAAGTTCATTAATTTGAAACTTGAGGTTTTAAATTGAAAAATCAAAAACAATTCGTGAAAATCTCCAAGGTCATTAAGTTGGACTTGGTAGATAATCAGATGAATCAATGTCATTGAGTTGAACTTGATTATCTGTAAATCCTTGAAAACCCCTCACTGATACAAATCTGAAAAGGTTTGTAATGATTGGATGTTTTAACGTCAAATATAGAAGTTATTTGATAGGGGAGTAGAGCTGGGTAATTCTGGGATTTAAATTGTTAAAATATTTATGCTTAGAGCATTTTTACAATCCTGGGTGACATTAAAAACTTTAATTGTCAAAATATCTGTGTTTAGAGTCAGGTTACCAATCCTGGAAATCTCAAAAGTTTTAACTGTCAAATTAATCTTGTTGAGAGCCAGGTTTTTTATCCTAAAGTGATTAGAAATTCTCTCAAGTGTTTTGAAATATTGAGCCAGGTTTCGATCCTGAGAGCTTAAAGCAAGGGGGAGCCTGGAGAGAGAGTCTGACGAAAAGGGGAGCTGGGGATTCAAAGTGTAAAGGAGAGTCTGTCGTGCTGAATCTGTCTTCTAGAAGATTCAGAGAAGATAAAGACAAGCTACGAGATTGACTACATCAATATCCAATGGGGAGTCTGTGAGTACATATGTCTATCGTTTCCTTCAATCACGTATCATAGCTATCAAATGAGACAAGACAGGATTTTATCTGAAGAACATACCTTAGTCATCTAGGTCCGCACGGATGGAGATCCCAGATACGCACAGACCACCAGCACGTAATTAGGGTTTAGTGTGTGACGCAGGTTCATGTGCATTTAACTCTTGATCCGCGCATAGATGAGTAGATCCGCAGATGTTGGTCCGTGAATGTTGTGCAATCGTGCGTGGTTATAAGTGCGGACCTAGGCAGCCTATATATATGTGTGTAGGGTCTTGTTCATTTGCAACTTTGAGTGACAGAGAGGGGAAACTCTGTTCATTTGTTTTCGTGGCATTGTACTGATTATCAATCAATAGAAAACATATTATAATTAGCTTGTTCTTGTCTGATCCACTCTCGTACTTGGATTCCGCACAAGATACGAGATCTACGCAGTCAACAGTGTATCGGAATCAAATTATCCAAACACACACGTTCAACGGGTCCTATTCAAGTCATAGACTTGGACAGGTTAACTTAAATTATCGAAAACGGTACGATACGCTTGATTAAGCGATGACCTGAATAGAATGTAGTTTAAACTAACAAGTACTAAGACTTGTATAATATGGGTAAGCAATATACATTCTGGAATTTGAAATAAAATTGAAAGGTTTTGACTCGTTTCAGTAAACTTACGTAAACTAGTTACATACGCTCAACCGTACGCGTATAAGCGATCGGGTAACCAGATGAGTCATAAACAAGTTCCATATGCCATTATACGTTAAATATGTTACCAATCAGTAGGTAACCAAGGTTTTATAAACATTATGGTTTAAAACCAAAATATGCACCATAAGGGCATTTTAGTCATTATATAACATACTTTACTTTGAGAACTTGCATAAAAATCTAAGTTATGAACAAGTACATTCTGTTAAAACACTTTAATTATGTTATAATATTAGTAGATAATAGATTTGATATGATAATTATGGTTTAAAACCATACTATGCGCCAAAAGGGCATTTTAGTCATATTATAACATAATTTATGAACTTGTAACAAAACTCAGGTTATGAACAGATTTATAATACCAAAATATGTTAATTATAATAACATATCAGTAGGAAATTCGTTTTTCAAGTTCATCATTGATTAAAACCAAGTTTTATGCAAAAAGGGCAATTTGGTCATAATTAGGCATAATATAAGAACTTGTATAAAAACTCAGAATACGATTATGATCAAGTATATAACCTCAGAGGGTTATCATACATTATAATGTGATCATAATACAACTAAACTTTAGTAGCTAACTATGCTAAATCAGGTCAGAATCGAAAGTCAAAGCAGAAGTCAAACTGCTCGACTTTCAGTTGCGAACTAACACTAAAACTGGAAATGACGGGCTGAACATGTTCATGCATGTTCTAATATTAATTACTAATTGATTCAATTTCAAAAACATGGGTTATAACATTTAAAAGATCAATTTATAAAGTTTACGAAAAACTGCCTTTTGACTTTTTAATTAACATAACTTAGACCCGTCATTTGACCAAGTTAACGTGATTTCCAGGAGGTGCCCTTTTGAGGGATTAACACCTACCTAATTACGATCATGCAACCATGTTTGATTCGAACAATGGCTGGAAAGTCAAAGCAAAGGTCAATTTGCTTGACTTTCGGCTTAATAAAAGCTTATAAACTGAAAGAACAAGGATGGAGCACTTACAAGTGGTCCAAGAGAACGATTATAACTCAGAGGGAAGCTCCTTTTAAGTCAAGAACTTCAAGAGAGGAGGAGAGGAAATAAAATGAGAAGGTGCAAGTTTGAAAGTGTGATTTATGCACTATTTATACTTGTGGAGCTTGCACAAGATCTTTATAGGTGTTAGCAAAGACTTAGGATCATTACAAGTGTATAGGGACGTGTCAAGACCAGCTTAGAAGCTTAGTAGTTTGAATAGGTGGCATACATGTATGAAGACTTGGGCTCCAAACAAAACAATCTGCCAGCTCGGTCCTTACGTACCGTAAGAGTTCAAAGCTTACGGTCCGTAAGCTAACAAGAGCGCCCCTTGTTTTGTATTCTTTGCGGACCGTAGAGGATAGGACCTTGCGGTCCGTATCCGACTCTCAGAAATCATAAATTGAACATCTTGCAGTCCGTAAGCCAAAAGGCTATACGGACCGCAAAGGTCACTCAGAGGCTATAAAAATAGTATGTTGACACCTTTAGTCCCTCTACATTCACACTTTCATAAATTGGCAAAAATAGTCCCTATCGACCAACATTAGGCACAATTGAGCGTATGAACACGTGTCAGTATATTACTCGACACGAGATGTTATAGGTACCGACACATATGTTGTTAAACTAATTTCGATACAGTATAGTACGATACGACACAATATCCGTTTTCAATAAAATTTATATAGCAATGCTGAAAATATAAACATAGAACGCAAACCAACTAAACCGATATCAACTGAACAACATTGATACCAGTATTGATATTCGTTTCATTGTTTCGATCGATGTAAACCATAGCGAGTGTTTGTATGGTAACGAACCAAACAAATACTAATCAAATTCCCGCCGCAAAGCGCGGGGGAATCTTGCTAGTATACATTAATATAAAAGGCATAACTATATTTTATTATGTTTTATTAGTATTTATATTGTTGAATATATTTAATTGTAGTAAAATATATTTATTTATTAATCGTTCAAAAAAAATTAATTGTTAATGAAAACAAAATAGAACGAAATATTGCCATGTGGTAATCGTAGTTAAACATAATAACAATTAAACAAAATAGAAATTACTTGTAGTGAAATATATTAATTGTAGTTATCTATATAATATTTTTAATTAGTTATTTGTAAAGTATTTTAAATATAAAAAGGGAATTTTATTAATATTATATTTAGGTAGCATGGGGAATTGGCATGTCGCATTTGTTGAAATGATTTATTAGAGTTTATATTAGATTAGATAATATTGAAATTAAAATTGAGAGAATTTATAACAAATAATGATTAGGATAACAAAAATATTTTTAAATAAAATAAAAGTAAAATTATAAGATTGAAAGGAGATTGTCATGTGGCATTAATTTGAGTCTTTTATTAATATTTAGATTTATTGTAGCATCACTGTGATAGACATACATCAAAAGCGAAGTAATTAGGTAATCAATTTCATTGTGTTGTGAGTTGTTTGGTTGGTTCGATTATTATACTTGACCAAAGCCGAAACCATAGTCACTGGTTAGTCTATTTTATTAACCAATCGGTTTTCGGTTAATCACTTCGGCTTATTCGGTTAGATTGACGGTTTTTTGTTTGATTCATTTAATTTCAGTTAATAGCAAAAACCAAACTTAGGCTAAAACTTTTGCTTAAAAATATATGAAGTTGAGGTATAAATACATGAAATGAAAATATAAATATATGAAATGGACATATAAAATATGAAATATATGAACCGGATGTATAAAAGCTAGAAACATATGAAAATATGAATGATTCGGTTCGGTTCAGCTAATTTTGGTTAAACAAGAGTACAAAAAAACTGATAACCAGTTTTTGGTTAATTCGGTTTTCAGTTTTTAGTTAATTCATTTTTTGGTTGATTTCAGTTCAGTCTTGTCTGTTTTTTGATTTGGTTTAGGTTAACGATTTAGTTATTGCTCACTGATAACCGTTTTGGTTAGTAACCAATAATAGCGTGTGATGCGGTGGGAAACACAGATGTTGCCACAGTGTACATTGTGCGGTTGGTTAGATTATTATCCTCAACCGAAATCAAAGTCATCGATTACTCTATTAACCATTTGTTTTCAGTTAATCGGTTTGGTTTATTCGGTTAGATTGAAGTTTTGTTGTTTGATTCATTTAGTTTCGGTTAATAGCCAAAACCAAACTTGGGTAAAACTTTTGATTAGAAATACGTGAAATTTAGGTATAAATACATGAAATGATGTATAGGTACATAATATGGAGGTATAAATACATAAAATGGGGTGTAAATATGAAATACATGAGCTAAAGGTATAAAAGCCAGAAATATATGAAAATATGAATGGTTTTGTTCAGTTAGTTTTGGTTAAATGTGGGTACAAAAAATCGAAAACCGTTTTTAGTTAATTCGATTTTCGATAAATCAATTTTTGGTTGATTTTGGTTCGGTTTCAGTTAACGATTCAGTTATTTTTACTCATGGTGTGCGTGAAGCGTGATATGATTTTATTAATATTTTAAGTTCGTTTTACGCATTATTCAAGTTTTAAATTTATAAAGCACGATATTTGTAGTAACACTAAACCCACACTAGGGCAAGTGCACCCATCGCGAGCGTAGTATAGTGTTGGTAAGATACCGAGGTCGTCCAAGGACACAAGAGCTTTTAATACCGGTTTATCGTCAACGTATAATCGATCTAAATTTTTTTAAAAGAGTTTTTATAGTTGAAAATAAATCTAAAAAGTAAAGATAAATAAAATGAAAAACAAATAGACAAGATAGAATCACTTGGATCCAACTCATCTTTAATGTATCCTTTGATGATTTTCGCACTTTCAGACTTTTTAATAGATTATCTTAGTTATAGTAGTAGGCCCCTCTTTTGAAGGTGACTTTACCCTCAACCCAGCGGTTTGAGTCAGTAGGGATACAATCCCAAAGGGTCGGAATATTGAAAGATAATTAAAACAAGTTATTAATGCGAAAAGTGGCAGGCCCCTCTTTTGAAGGTGATGTTACCCTCGGCTAAGTGGTTTGAGTCAGCAAGGATACAATCCCAAGAAGCCGGTTTAATGTTTTAATAGTAGTTTACATACGAGGGGTTCAAGCTATTCGCACCGCCGCCATCCAATACCTTTGGGGCATTGAAGGAGGTCCTAGTAAGCTTGAACCAAGTCCTCGCAGGATCTGTACACTGAAAGAGACAAGAACTTTACCAAACCACCCTTCTAACCCTCTTCCAAGTAGTTAACGTGCTTCATATAGACCGTAAAGACACGAATGAGCAAATCAATGACATCATGAAGAAATTGTAAAGAAAATTCACTTTCAACATAAGAAACTAGTTATTAAAGTCATTAATACATACCCAATTAAAAAGTGCCGAAAGATTAAAAATCAAAAGTAATACATTAATGACTTGTCTTCACCAAGTAATGTAAGAGATTAGCCAAGAATGGCCTTTGATTGACAAGAACTCTTACAATCAATGTTGGATCCCAAGACTACTACACACTCTAAAGATCATAGATGGATGATGGTGGTGGGTGTTGGTGTTGTAGTAGTGGTGGAGTGGTGGCAAAGTGAGAGAGAAGTGGTTTGCCAAGGGATGCCTTATTTGAAGTGAACCAAGCATCCCTATTTATAGTCAGAACAGTACCCCGGCCACGGCCCCGTGTCTACTGAGCACGGCCCGTGGCCAGCTTCTTCTCCTCCTTCATTTATTGCATCGGTTAGCAGAGGGCCCCACGTGACCCCGTTGCCTCTGGACACGGCCTCGTGGTCAACTCTTTGTTGTACTATCAAGATTCTGCAAATCTAAGAGTTGACCACGCCCCATGGTGAGCTGGGCACGGCCCCGTGGTGGGCGTAGAAGCTTCTGCAGGTCTTGTATTTTTGTGTGAGGTCTGACCACGGCCCATGCATGGCTAGGCATGGCCCCGTGGTCAGCTTCTGTTTTCTTGTTTTTGTCTTGGGATATGTTGCCGAGGGGTCGGGCATGTCACGTTATTCCTTCTTCTTGTATTTATGTTGGTTATTGCTTATTTGTTCCTTTTGTTCTTTTAAGCTCATTTGGTCCTGTAAATTCCAAAGAAAGAAAGAAACGCGTTTTTTCCAACATTAGTACCAAAAAGGGTTGGTTTTATGCCTTTATTGATGTAATTTATATGTTGCATTTTGTACACGTCAACTAACGCCTTAGACACTGTTAATCACATAACATATCGATTTTTTAATTAAAAAACTATAGTAATACTATACTCACATTAAAGAGAATAAAATACTCGTTTATATGGTGTAATTTGAAAAAAAAAATATATTAACGTACCAAAAAGTTATGACCGTTTAAAAATCGTGGGAAGGGGGAGTTAGTTTTTTATAAGGGGATAAAGTGTAACTACTAACTTATTATCTATAATTTTGTTAAAGATGAGGGATTAAAGTTTAATCTCGATGAGAGGATTAAATTGACGGTATTTAATCACTTGACATTCTGTAGCTATAAACATTCTGGGATAATGAGTAAGTACGTTGGGCTTTAATCACTTGTAGACTAAGGCATCATCTACATGTACCTTTTAATCCACATGTCAATACTGACCTAGACAACTATCGAAAGGTATACAAAAATAAGTAGGTCGTCACCATACTTTTGGATTTTTTTAAAACGTTATAGTTTATAAGATATCGCAAGAATACGTAAAAGAATTATAAGTTTGTTGCGGAGGGGGAAAAGTATAACTAATTACCTATCTTATCTATTCTTTCTATAAAAAGATAAATTGAGCTGACATAAGAAAAGCTGAGGTGGCAGCCATAGAGGCTCTCTAACAATGTCTTTCTTATGTCATTATTGCATCATAAGTCTTAATATATAAAATTACTTTAAACTACATTAAACCTCTGTTAAAGCAAAACCTCTGCCATCACTTAAAATACATTCCTTTAGCAGAGGTTTCATTAAAATGGAGGGTAATTTGAAATTTAAAACTCATAGGGATATGTAATTTGTATTTAATGCACATCAGAGCTTCAAATTCATATAAATTCCATCTTCTCTCCACTCTCCATTCTTCACTTTCAGCAGACGAATTCAAAATTTGAGAGGGTGCATTTCTGTTCACATCGGTCAAGCCGGAATCCAAGTCAGCAACTCATGCTGGGAGCTCTATTGTCTCGAAAACGTTCTTCTGGTTAGATCTCAAACCCTATTTTTTTCGAAAGTGAGACCGATGTGAATGATTTTCAATCGTCACTTTCACCGGCAATTATCATCTCTCTATTCAGACTTCTTCCGTTATTGCAGGTATAAGAAGATGAAGATGAATATGCTTCACAGGTACAAGCTCTTTCTCAACTTTGCTAACGTTGGTGAAGAGTTACCTAATTCAGTAATTTGAGAATATAATCAATATAATTACTTGTGAATATGAAGGAATCAAGTGCCGGTGAATGGATTTTGAAGCTGATTGTAAGAAGGATGATGGAAACGCTAGGGTAACTTCTATACAACTGTCACAACCCCTGACCCCACCCTGGGAGCGGGATCCGTGAACCAGTCAGATGGTATCGGTGTTTATTAAGTACGCAGCGGAAATTTTTTTTCATAAGGATCGTAATTGGGAAATAATTTCAGAGTTAATAAAAACACCAACTTTTGATATTAAATAAATGGGCTAAAACCCATATTCAATTCAATTGTTTTTATAGGGATAAACCCAAATAAATAAAACATAAATTTCTTCTTTTATTCAGGTATTTATAACCACTTTATTTAAGCCTTCAGCGCTCCATAGCTGGCTTCTATTATCTTTACAACAAATTACCTGAAACGCGTTTTGAAAACATTTTATCAGCAAGAAATAATGGCGAGTTCATTCCATTTTTATAAAAATATATTGTTATAATTTACAGCATCAAGGGTTTTTACATTTGTTTATATCTACCAAAAGCTCAATCAGTATTTGTCACATGATGGCAGTTCCAATGTGACAATGGTCATATCACTCATTAGCTCACTTTCGTCCAACAGTGAATGTTACTATATATATATATATATATATATATATATATATATATATATATATATATATATTATATCTTACTATTATTCAAAGGTATTTGCCACTAGGCGATTCCCGTGACGGTGGTCATATCACTGTTGATCATTCTTTCAACTAGTGACTGTGGTCATATCACTGTTGATCATTCTTTCAACTAGTTACTGTGGTCGTATCACTGTTGATCATTCTTTCAACTAGTGACGCTTATCAAATAATGTATACCAAACTCCACATATCGGTAGTAATTGCTGAATACATAACCCAACTATACATGTATAGTAATAGATTACTAGTTATATTATTATAAAACTGTTATTTTATGTAACATAACAGGGGTTAAAACTAATATATTTGTTATGTCACCTTATACATTTAATAGCTGTAATATAATATATCTAACATAATGTTATAAACATTATGAGAAAAAATTTTCAATAGTGATTCTTTAATATAACTAATGATCCAGTTTATTTTAATATGTTTATTAAATATATTTTCTTTAATATAACTAATATATTTTAATAATGATTAATAACATTTCAGTATACTACAAAGCTCTATTTTATATATACATCATTTAAATTTATTTCAATCATACATTAAATTTATAAGATATGTGAAACCGTGATTATCATGATTATGTTCAAGACGGGAGAGATTAGAGATGGATAAACACACTTCTTTGTATCAATCGGTAGTATAACATTACAAATCGGCCCGATTATATGATAACCGAACTAATACCAAAGGAGTATACATCCGGGGAGAGACCAAGTAGTGATCTCTCCCCCACACAATGAATATCACAGGGAACTCTCAAATGAGCTCCCCTTCTCTCTGTGCTCATCAGTTTCACACAGAAACTGAGAGGGGTATTTATACAAGACACAGACACAGACTTGACGAAACACAAATAACTCGACGAAACAACTTTTAGGCCAAACATTGGGCCTGAAGAAACCCAACAGCCGATGAAACAGGCTAAGGCCACTAAAGAGATGACGAAACACAATTGTGTTTCGTCATTTGATTCACAAATTCATCAAGTTCAACATAAGACAAAATAGTGACATCATCATGACATCACTAAGGTGATGTCATGGTGATGTGTTGGCGGGAAAGGCCGCGGAACTACATGCTTCGCGTGTCGAACTCTGGGGCGCACGACGGAGGAATGTCGTGACGTCGGGCTTGAGCCGGACCTAACCGTGTCGAAACCAAGTTGAACTGAGCCGAGTCGAACCGAGCCGAGTCGCGTCCACATAAAGTGTATCAACAATTTAATAATTTAATATAGTAATGTAAAATAATATTAGTCATAAGCTATTGCTGAATACATAATCCAACTCAAACTTTATGCACATTTTATTGATTACAGGTGGTACCATGAGAATACCCTATGACTATATCAACTAGTTATATATTATGGCTATAAATGATATCATTCATTTTGTAATATACATATGTGCATATATATATATGTGTGTCTATATATATATATATATATATAGGCAAAAGATCAAATACAAATAATCTTAACATACTAAACATACAAATTGAAGGAAAACCCAAAAAGACAAGGTGGTATTTTTGTAATTACCACCAACTATCAAAGTTACAACCAAAAATACCTAAAAAAACACAAAATTTTTTTAACATTTTTTATTAAAAAATCGCTACATTTCGTTAGCAAAAAAAAAAAAAAAAAAATTTTTGGCTGCTACTAAAAGTAGCGATTTTTTAATAAAAAATGTTAAAAAAAATAAAATAAAATAATTTGTGTGTTTTTTTTTATTTTTTTAGGTTTTTTGAGGGGTTTAGTTTTTAGCATTTTAGCTTGGGTGGGGGGGGGGTTAGGTTTTTTTTAGGTTTTTGGGGGTGGGGGGAGGGGGGGTTAGGTTTTTGGGGGTGGGGGGGGTTAGGTTTTTTAGGTTTTTGGGGGTGGGGGGGTAGGTTTTTTTTAGGTTTTTGGGGGGTGGGGGGAGGTTAGGTTTTTTTTGGGGGTGGGGGGAGTGGTTAGATTTTTTTAGGTATATTTGTAGAGTAACTTTGATAGTTATTGATAATTACAAAAATGTCACCTTGTCTTTTTGAGTTTTCCTTCAATTTGTATGTTTAGTATGTTAAGATTATTTATACAAGAACTTTACCCTATATATATAGTCAATGCATTATATTTTATTATAGCCCCATTAAATATAAGGATATAGTATTTATGGTGTTTTGATATGTATATAATTTTATAACACTATGGAGTGCACATACTTAATATACATATGTTTTATTAAGTTAATATATAGTGTTATATATTTAAGTTTCATTATAACATGTTATAATATACATAACCTGTATCCCTATGTATTTTACAGATATATAAATCAAAGTTTTTATAAATACATAAGTTAATATACATAGGGTTTTCAATTTAAGTAGCACATTTAAATATCTACACATTAACCTTATTTGTGCTACTTATATATATATAATTTTTATTTATACAATTATAATTATTTGTCATTATAATTTATATCTACTTGTAAAGCAAATAGGATTTTGAAAGCATTCCCACATACTGACAGTAATTTGTAGAATACAAAGACTCGATCACTGTAAATATAACTGAAAAACATTTAAGGTTCTGCAAAGCAGTTTGATAAAAAGAGAGAATGACTCACTTTGTAACTTTAGGGTTCAACTAAAAGTCTCCTGGTATAATCTTGGGTATAACTCTTAAGCTATTAAATAAAATATATAATGCACTCGTGTTTAGTGTAATAACCCAATTCAACTTTATCAATACATCACAAGATCAGAACCCCAACGTAGTTTACAAAGCATACCCTTTATCAGGCAGCACCTTAGCATTCGTTGATGGGTTCAAGATCGATCGGACAGGGTATCAAATCAGTGATCAGGGGTTAAAACACTTAAAACAGGGCAAGACTTTGGAGTATTATAGGTGAAATACTAAAGAAAAAAAAAGTAGAATTATAGAATCAGAGAGAGAGAGGGGGCAAGAGAGATGGAAAGAAAAGTGAGCAAAATGAAGGTTCAAAAGCCTTCTATATTTATACCGAAGGTTGAACTTGGAGAGCACGTATAAGTGAGATTCCTTCTTATCTTACTCTCATACATAAGTGAGATTCCTTCTTATCTTACTCTCATACACACGCACACGTGCACTTTCAATTTGAAATGTCTAGTTAAAATTTTATTAAAATTTTATTATTATAATTAATTCAGCTGCTTCACTCATTTATCGCTTATAACTTCTAAAATATGGCATTTTATAAAACGATGAATATGTCATTAGAATAAGAATATTTTTATCTACATTTTGACCTAAGTTTCATTAGAAACGGAGTAAGGTCAATTATAATGTATTTTTATAATTTAATTATTAAACGGATCCTATTTTTGTCTAAATATCTCAGATTTCTAACAGTCAACTTACCCGTAATCTACCAGTTTAATAATATAAGTTTTATATACTTTATTTTAATATAAAAAATAGAAATGTTACAACATTGATTGTAGAAGAATGTGAGATTAACTTTCCTGAACAACAAATCTTGAAAAAAAATGGATGGTTCATCCCAAAGCCAGTGCTGATCAAGTTTGACTTAAGATCTACCCAATCCCCTCAAATTCATCTTCTTTATAATATGATTTATGGTAGTCAAACACACTATGTTTGTCTATTAATTTGTTGTACACACCAACTGTTTGTAGAAAGTATAGATTCTATCACAAAGAGAAGGAGCAAAGGTTATCGTGAAAAATTCATATGAAGATTCTTCCGTAATATGTGGGGTTGCTTATAAGCTACCACCAAGCCACAACCTCAACTCACTATCTCTCTCTCTCTCTCTCTAAATTCCATATGAAGATGAGAACTAACAGCAGCTGAATTTTACAGTCAGTAATGTCTTCATCTCCACATATCTCTGAGTTACTCAACAGGTTTGTGTACGTGTGTGTGTGTGTAATTTCTGTAACAAGAGATTGTTTGTATTATGTCATGTGATAGCGAGAGCATAATTATTGTGCATTGTACTGCATGTGTTGATGATAGTGTGATGAGTTTATGGAACAATTCAGTTTGCGGCTACTGGAATAATTGTTGATTATGCAATTTTGATCCAGTATGTTTTTTTAATACTGGAGATCCCTATGTAAAAGTTTTCTAGGGCTCCAAATTGACAGTGAGGCTATGGTTCTGTTATTGATTATTAGTCTACAACTTGCATAACTGATTATTGTATTTATTTTCTTATTGTCTCTTTGTATTTCCTGTGTTTATTGTTACATTAATTATTTGTTCTATATATTATACTCTCCACACATTGGTGGAGATCATAGAGTAACCATTCTCATGGTATCAGGCCAAAGGTCCTAATCAACCCTATCCCTACTCTTCCCTCCCCATCTGATCGTCTTCCTCCTTTTCTCAGCCATGGCTGCTTCATCCTCTGATACTACTCTTCCTCACTCACTGACCCATATGATTACACTCAAACTTACTGCCAACAATTACCTTGCGTGGGTTCATCAAATGACCACAATCCTTAAGTATCAGCAACTTATCATGCACGTTGATGGCTCTTCCTCTGCTCCAACTCCCACCATCACCAGTAACGATAAGACTGTCGATAACCCAGACTTCCGAACTTGGGCTGCTGATGATCACCGCACCGTGATTCTGCTGAATGCTTCTTTATCCGAAGAAGCCGTAACTCTTGTTATCGGCCTTCCCACGGCTCGTGACATGTGGGTTGCTTTGGAAAACGCATATGGAAATACATCCATAGAGCGTGTTCATAATCTTCGTGATCAACTCCGGTTAAATCAGAAAGGTCAGAAGTCTGTTGCCGAGTATGGTCGTACCTTCAAGAATCTTTGTGATCAACTCTCGGCTATTGGTTACCCAGTTGATCCTGTTGACCAACTTCATTGGTTCCTATGTGGTCTAGGACCATCTTTTGAAAGCTTCTCCACTGCCATCCGCTCCACGCGCCCCGCTCCGTCATTCGCCGATCTTCTTGCCCGGGCTGAAGGTCATGAGCTATTCACTCGTGCTCTTCATGCTTCTCCTACCCCTCCGGTTGCGTTCTCGGCTCAAACTCAACGCTCTAACTCCTCTCCTAGGGGTCGCGGTGGTCGTGTGTCTCGTGGTGGTAATCTTGTCGGTTCTCGTGGTGGCCGTGGACGTGGTCGCCGACCACCTCACTGTCAATTATGCCGTCGTGACGGTCATTATGCCAACCTTTGCCCCAATCTTGCTACTTATGCATCTAATGTTACTCCTACTGAAGACACCTTAGCAAATGCATTCCTATCCCAATGTGATATCAATGCTCCAGATTGGGTTGCCGATACCGGCGCCACCGATCACTTGAATCGATCTACTCAAAATATTCAAAACCCATCGGCTACCTCAGGTACTTCATTTGTCACCTTTGGTAATGGAAACTCTCTTCCTATTACCCACAAAGGTCACTCATCTTTATCTCCTAATATTATATTAAAAGATATCTTGGTGGTTCCAAATATCACCAAAAACCTCTTGTCGATTAGCAAACTGACTAAGGATAATTGTGTTGATGTTTTGTTCTCTTATCCTCATTTTCATATTCAGGATCGACACACCCAGCAGGTTCTAGCCCGAGGACGATGTGAAAACGGGCTCTACATCCTTCAGCCGGGTTCTCATGCTTTTGTTGCTTCTTCAATAAAACCAAAGGCTTCCTTTGAAGTTTGGCATTCCCGGTTGGGACATGTCCATTTTGATATTATTACTATGTTAAAAAATTATGGACTTTTATCTATTTCGGCTTTGTTACCTAAACCGGTTATTTGCTCTCCATGCCAACTTGCCAAGAGCAAACGGTTACCCTTTAATAATAATGATAAACGTGCCGTGCACCCTCTTGATATTATACATTGTGACTTATGGGGTCCCTCGCCGGTTACTTCCGTTGATGGTTATCGTTATTATGCGGCATTCGTGGATGATTATTCACGCTTTTGTTGGCTCTACCCATTAAAACTAAAATCTGATTTTTACAATATCTTGGTAATATTCATAAAGTTTGTTCAGACACAATTCTCTCGAAAGATAAAAATCTTTCAAAGTGATGGTGGTACAGAATTTGTTAACAACAAAGTTCGGTCATTATTTGAGGAGAATGGAACGTTTCATAGGATATCTTGCCCATACACACCACAACAAAACGGGCGTGTTGAACGTAAACATCGCCATATAGTCGAAACAGGTTTAGCCATGATGTTTCATGCTAAACTTCCATCCCATTATTGGGTTGATGCCTTTTCGTCTGCTATCTTCATAATTAATCGTTTGCCCACCCCCATATTAAAAGACAAATCTCCTTTTGAGGTTCTATTCTCTCAACGACCAAATTATGACATTTTTAGAGCTTTTGGTTGTCGAGTATTTCCTTATCTACGGGACTATTCGGAACACAAACTTGAACCAAGGAGCATACCGTGCATCTTCATCGGGTATAGTCCTACATATAAAGGGTATCGTTGTCTTGACCCCACATCGTCCCGTGTTTACATCACTCCACATGCTCGGTTTAATGAAAACGTGTTTCCTTATCATGGCACCAGCAATGACACTTTGACTTCAGACCTTCCCTTAAGCACCTTTCTAGACAACTCCTACCCCACCTCATCATCTAAAACCCACTGCCCCAACATACCATCTACACCCACTTCACCTAAAACTATACCTCCATGCACTCTATGCATTAACCTTTCCCCACCAATTTCCACACCCACACACCCTAACCCCATAGAACCCGTCACACCACCCTCACCGCCATCACCACAAACCCCTCCTGCTCCGTATACCCCACCCTCACCCGTCTCTCCAAACACCGCCACAACTTCCGACGACTCCATACCCGTACCACCACCGCCACCCCCACTCCCCACCCATCCTATGATTACACGCGCTAAAGCTGGTATTTTCAAGCCTCGACATATTGCCGACTTATCTTATGTCATATCTCATCCTCTTCATCAGGCTCTTTTTGCCGCTAATGACCCTAAACATTTTAAAACTGCCCTCAAAGATGAGAAATGGCGTCTCGCCATGCACAAGGAACTTGATGCTCTCACTCGTAACAATACTTGGTCGCTGGTGCCTCGACCCACTAATCGCCATGTTGTTGGATTGAAATGGCTATTTCGAACCAAATATCATTCTGATGGCTCGATTGAGCGTCATAAGGCAAGACTCGTGGCTCAAGGCTTTAGCCAATTTCCTGGTCTTGACTATTCCCACACATTCAGCCCGGTGGTGAAAGCTTCCACCATCCGGATCATACTCTCCCTAGCTATTCTTAATGATTGGAAACTTCATCAACTAGATGTCAATAATGCCTTCTTGCATGGTCATCTAAATGAGTGTGTATATATGGAACAACCACCAGGTTTCGTTAATTCTAGATTCCCCGATCATGTGTGCAAACTTAACAAAGCCATATACGGGCTCAAACAAGCTCCTCGCGCATGGTTTCATTGCTTGAGCACCTTTTTAACCACCAATGGCTTTGTATGTAGTCGTGCCGATCCATCACTATTTATATTCAAACGGGGGACATGCATTATGTACCTGCTTGTGTATGTGGATGATTTAATTCTAACGGGGAATCACATCAGTGCCATTTCGTCCTTCATTCGACGCCTCCATAATGAGTTTGCAATAAAAGATTTAGGACAACTCAATTACTTCTTGGGTCTTGAAATATCTTACACTCCAACGGGTTTATTTCTAAATCAATCCAAATATGCCTCTGAGATTCTATCTCGTGCTCACATGTTGGATGCTAAACCGACCTTTACTCCGCTTGCTTCTAACATCACTTTCACTGCTGACGGTGAGCCATACTCGGATCCTACACACTATAGATCGATTGTCGGTGCTTTGCAATATCTCACCATCACACGACCCGATATATCATATGCTGTGAATCAGGTCAGTCAATTTTTGCATGCCCCTACGACTAACCATTTTCAGGAAGTTAAACGAATCTTGCGCTACATCAAGGGGACTATTACTTATGGCCTTACTTTCTCAAAACCGACACATTCCTCACTTGTCGGTTTTTCGGATGCTGATTGGGCCAGATGCTTAGAGACGAGACGCTCCACTTATGGGTATTCTATTTTTTGGGGGGGAACCTTGTGTCATGGAGTGCTAAGAAACAACCTACTGTCTCTCGCTCCAGCTGTGAATCGGAGTATCGAGCTATGGCAAACACGGCAGCAGAAATCATTTGGATCACTCATTTACTTCGTGAACTTCATGCTCTTCCATGTAGTCGTCCCACGCTTCTTTGTGACAACAAGAGTGCTCTTTTCCTCACTCAGAATCCACTCTCTCACAAACGGGTAAAACACCTTGACATTGACTATCATTTTATACAAGAACTGGTATCTTCTGGGAAACTTCACACTCGCTTCATTCCGTCCAAGCTCCAGGTTGCGGATATCTTCACCAAAAGTCTCCCAAGACCTCAATTTGAAGCCTTTCGGAGGCAGCTTCACATTGGTCCTCCACCGTCTCGCTTGAGGGAGGATATTAGTCTACAACTTGCATAACTGATTATTGTATTTATTTTCTTATTGTCTCTTTGTATTTCCTGTGTTTATTGTTACATTAATTATTTGTTCTATATATTATACTCTCCACACATTGGTGGAGATCATAGAGTAACCATTCTCATTGATGATTGAGTTTTAATTTGTTAGGTTTAGAAGATGAAAGGATGTATATAACCTGAGTTCACTTGTGTAGCTGTGTCTCTGTTCTTTTATTAGAAGAGATATTGTTTTTGTTTAGAGGTTTAAGTTGTTGATTTTTAGAAGATACGATAATACATATGTCATATGTGGATCCATTAATTTTGGTAATATTCTGAACTTCAGTTTAGTTTGTATGGGTGCTATAGATACATGGAAATCTGTTAAATGCATAAGGTGCAATCTAGCGTAGATGTCGTATCATGGTTGAAGAAGATCATATATACTTTGTCACACTGAAAACCTATCGTTTGCGTTTAAAACTTACATATTTGAAACCTAACATTTTTCTTTCCTTCTTATTAGGCCATGGTTCAGAAACTCACATGCCAAAATGTACAATGGTGATTTCACTAGACCAGCTTAATAACGCTGATTTATTTCCCCTCACCGATCTTTTCCACTCAAATGACTCAATCGCCCTTGAGACTATCTACTTGCTTTGCGGATCAAGCATTTGGTTAGACAAATGCACAATTTTATCATTAATGCAAGCTATCAACACAAGGCTTCGTGTAGTTGATATCCGAGATACACCACTAAAGGAGGATATCTTGAGGTGTATTTTGTGGTTTCCATCAGAAGAGGGGTCTTCCCCCGAAAATTGCATCCTCAGGTTCTCTCATTTATATTTTAGAAATAGTAGTTGAGAGTGTATTGAGGAAAAATGATACTAGCTATTGATTAATCATTGGAAATAACATTTAGTTATAATTAAATTGATATATTTGTAACAATATTTTGCAGTACTATCATGATCTAGAAACGGGACGGAAGTTCCGTTCCCTAAAAGATGTCGAGAGATGCCTTACAGACGGATCTATACCAACTAGATCAAAATCCAAGAGGCCTATATACTACAAAAAGGTCGTGTTATTCAAGCTTGTGATTATCTAATTATCCTACTTTCTACTTTAATGATAATGCTTATTCATAAGCCTGACCTGTCGGGTTAGGTAATGAGTCAACTAACGAGTTTTGAACATAATTCTAATGATTTGTTACAGATGCAAGATTTTGAAGAAGATCAAGATAATGAATATCGGTTGATAAATATGAACCCTGGAAGCTTTCTATCTACATCTCCCTTCCTCCCTGAAGGATGGATTGTGAAAGAAGTGCCCCCAAAGACCGGTGACCATTTCGATAAGGTGATTTCTTGAAGTATTTTTTTTATTGATGATAATAAGTTTTTATGGTGTTTTCTATATTGCAGTATTATTATGAGCCTGGGACTGGACACATGTTCAGATCTTTAACATCTGTTAAGAAACATCTAGCAACTCTGAGCTACAAATAGATTGGATCTTTGTGAGCTGGTCTTTGAGTATTAAACTGATTGTGAAATCAAGTTTAATGTGACCAAGCTCTGATACCAATTGTTAGGATCTGAGTTTGATACTTATGTTTAAAACAAATAAGAACAAACAACTTTATCAATTGTAAAACATATAAAATAATCACAAGTAGAGAATTATCATCAATAATTGTTTCATATCAGATTCAAATGATTTGATTACAATACAATTGACTCTACAAACTCCCCCTCAGCCTGATCACACAGGGGCGGACCTATTAAGGCCCGTGGGTGGGCGGCCGCACCCCTTGAAAAAAAAATTTTAGTGTTATTTTTCGCGAAAAATCTCGACCGCACCCCTTGGAAAATTTCGACCGCACCCCTTGGAAAAATCTGACCGCACCCCTTAAAAAAAATGTTAGAAATTTATATAAAAAAAATTTGTGAACACGGATTTAAACCCGATCCAATTATGTAAACAAATCTCTTTAAATAAAATTTGTATTCCTATAGCCCAACATCAAGCCCAATGGAATAAGGTTATGGTAAAACCCAACCCAAATAACAAAATCAATTAACAAAACATAACCCAATTACCCAAATAAACCCAATCGGCGACCTTTCATCTCTCCCGCCCTCCCCTCTCTTCTGCAGCGACCAAGACTCTCTTTTGAAGCGACCAAGAAAGAAGAAGGATCAAGTTGATCCGATCAAAACAGGCTTCGATCGACCACCAGGTACACTCGATTTTGTTCTTCAAATCTTCAATAGTTTTGAATTTTGATAAGGTTTTTGAATTTTGATACTTGATAGAATGATAAGGTTGTAGTATTAAAGTTGCTGTTGTAAGCAAGTCGGCAAGTCGGCGGTGGCAAATGGTTTACTAAATGTTGCTGTTGATTTATATTTATTAAATGTTGCTGTTGATTTATAGCCACAAGTCCACAAGAAGTTAAATTTAGTATTTAATAATAGATTGTTTATATTGGGTTGTTGATAAAATATTAAATTAAATTGTTATTGAATGTTTGATAAACAATGAATATCAAAACACACATCCGATTGTTGATAAAATATTAAATTGTTTATTTTGTATGTGATTAATCCGATTGTTGATAAAATATTAAATTGTTTATTTTGTATGTGATTAATAGGCACAATGAGTAAAGATGTTATGGCGCAATTTCTCAACAAGAGGAAAGCGGATGAAATTGGATCATCTTCCGATTTTGTTGATGTGAATTTAAGTGATAGTTGTATATGTTATATAGAGAAAGACTTGCTTAAGAAAGTACCTCTAGATGATGTTTTGGATAGATTTCAAAAAATGAAAACCCGTAGGGCGACTTTTTAAATATGTTTGTAACAATATTTGACGTGTTTTTGATGATTATATAAATTTAAGTTTGATGTTCTTTTTTTTACATGACCCGACCCGACCCGAACCGGTTTTTTTATGTATATATCTAGACGCCTAAAAGTTAAAAAAAAATCCGCACCCCCATGAAAAAATTCCTGGGTCCGCCACTGTGATCACATACAAAGTTGTTCGTATAAAAGAGAATGGAATGTGATGAATAGATCTCTAACATGTGAGATCTATTTATACAGGTACAAAAGGTCTGTTTGCAATCAACTGACGTCACTCTAATAGTGACATCTAACATTCCTAATGAAAAAAGATTCCACAGATGTTTGCAAACATCTGTGGGAACCTAACATCTGATCTAACATACTAAACATCTGTTACAAAGTAAAATAGTATTACATAGATGAAACCGCTGATCTTCAAACCGTTGTTGCTTCATATCAAACATCTGTTTGGCCTGAACAAATGTTTGGTCTTCTTGAACAGATCTTTGCTTCAACAGCACTTGGTCTTGATCAGTACTTGGTTCTTCTTCAACAACGATTTCCAAGGCTTGAACAGATGTTAGCATGTCTTCAACAGATGTTCTGTAGGTCCAACAATAACTATGTTGTCAAAAGCCATTCAGGGGCGCGCCTAGGCCCTCAGGCGAGGTGAGGCACATGGAAAATGATTTGCTGCAATCCAGGCGCTTTAGCTACCTTCGAGCGAGATTCCGGCCAGATTTTTGCCACATTTCAGTCAAACTCCGGCAAGAATCCAACCACATCCTGAATGTTTTGTTAGTTCAGAGCGAAATTGTCTGAAACACCCAAAATTACCTAAAAACACCCAAAATGACCTAAAAACCTGCCTAAAGTAGCCTTAAACAAGCATAAAACATGTCTAAACCCCCAAAAATGGTTTGTTATGCTATGAGCCTTACTTATCTCTCGTTCTCACTTTTTAAGCGTCTTGCGCATAGGCCAAATTTTCACCCTTTGTGCCTTGAGTGTGCCTTACGCCTTTCACAACTATGCTAAATACTATAATAAATCTGATTGCCTATAATTAGCTGAATAGACATATCGAAATAAATATCCTTGCAAAGTTAATTAGTTTCTTGTTTTCTATATCGCTCTAAACTTCTAAAATGTTATATTACCTCAAAATATTAATTTTCTGTATATCATTAGCTAGTTTCTATATTAGTCGGATTTGACAAAACTTTTGAACAAACCACTACTTACGTTTTTAAATAATTGCGAACCAAATTGAACAATTGGTTCGATAGCCAAAACAACTAAGTTTATGGTTTAAACATGCTATTTTAATAATCAATGTATTTAGCTTGCATTATTTTTAGAGTAAATTGCAAAGATTGTTCTTTATCTTTATACCTATTTGCAGGCGATGTCCTTTATGTTTAAAATTGACGAGTTTTGTACTTATTGTTTCAAAATCTAGCACTATATGTCCTTTAACCCTAACCCAGTTAATTTGATCACATGAGGGCATTTTTGTCATTTAACCTTTAAAAGGACTAATTATGTTAATAACTTCAAAAAACAAAAACTTTAAATACATAAAAAAAATTTAACACATATATACTTACTATCCAGCCCACCATAAACCATCTTCCACCACCATCCATAAACAGTCTACCTCCACCATCCAACCCACCACCACCACTTACCACCACATGTTGCCATCACCTCCCAATCGTAACCCCCCAGCAACAACTAACAATCAAACCCATCCATCTCTCTCTCTCCTAAACCCTTTAAATAGTTCCTCTATCAGCATCCATATCAAATCCCCCATCAAAATCACTAGATTAACACAAGAACACCAATTAAAGTTAAAACCCAAATCAAATAAACAAACATAAAATCCACAATTACCAATAAAATCTCAACATCTCAACAATAACCCGTCTTGACACTGTTTGTAAGTCACATATCTGGGGTTGGGGTTCCGTCATATCGACGGTGGAGATGAAGGCGGCGATGTAGATGAGGTGGTTCTGGTTGGGTGGTCACTTGGAGATGGTGGTGTATGGCGTTTTGATGGTGACAAAGGGGTGGAGGTGCACATCGGCGGCGGTGTGGGGATGGTGGTGGTAGAGTCATGATTGTGTGATGTTGAAATCATGTAGATGTCTCATCTATTCCCTATCTATTCCCTGATGTTTTGCGAAGAAGTATAGCAACAAATCGTGTGTGATCGTGTGCGTTGTGGGGATGATGAACCTGGTAATTTTTAAACCCTAATTCGTTAATCACTGATTGGGTTAGTTTTTAGGGAAAATTGGTTTGAGTTTTACAGAATCAAGTGAAATTTTAGTTGGTGACAATTGTGGTGTGATGGTGATTTGGAGAGTGGTGGCTAGAGGTGGTTGTTGGTGGTTAATGGTGGTGGTGGAGGACAGGCAGAGAAAGATAGAGGGCAAGAGAAGATTTAGAGAGAGGGAGCTAGAGAGAGAAGTAGATAAGGTTGTTGTTTATATACATATATTCTATTAATTTTGTATATTTATTTTTGTTTTCTTTATTAGCTTTTTTAAATAAAGCGGTAAAAAGACTAAATTACCCTTGTGTGAAATGATTAACAGAAAAAAATAATCTGGGTTAGGGTTAAAGGACATACAGTGCAACATTTTGAAACAATAAGTACAAAACTCATCAATTTAAACATAAAGGACACCACCTGCAAATGAGTATAAAGATAAAGGACAATCCTTGCAATTCACTCTTTTTTTTTTTAAATATATAAATCTATAATCTATAATCTATAATCTATATCTATAATATATAATAAAATAAACCTGATTTGGGACACATGTCATTCAACGAGGGCATTAATAATTTATAGATAAATTTTAAATTTAAAATTAAAAAGATTTAAATATTTTCATATTATAAATTAGTAACATGTTAGTGTATTATGTAATTGTACTTTAGGCATAGGGAGTATTTCAAAAAAAAAAAAAAAAAGTTGGCCTTTTCACTTTTAGTTAAAAGGTTTTCATTTTTTTTGCATTTTAACCTCATTATTTTTTTTTTACTTTTACCCAAAGTTTTTCAACTTTTTTAAGTTAACCCATAAAGATTTTTTGTTTACAACTTTGATCTCTCATACTCTTCATATTTTTCAAATTTTTCGTTATACGTTTCGTTCTACATTTTGTTAGTGAATACGCTGCGACGTGCGTGTGCGTTCAATGTTTTTGTCTATTTTATTTCCATTTGACAAGCCTGTTGCAATACGTCTTTATTTCCCTATTTGGCAGGTTCATCGCAACGAACGAGCGTCCTAGATTTACTTAGTTATTCTTATCTATGTTTTACGTTTGAGTCTAATTTTTTCGCATTAACACGACGACGCAACAGATGTGCATGGTTCAACGATCTTAAGTATGCTTTTCGTTCGGTGTTATTGTTTCCTTTTATGTTATTTTGTTTTAACCTGTTTTTTAGTGTGTGGGTGGTCGCTAGCAGTGATATGGTATTGGTACTACTTGACATAGTTTACGCCCCCGCCGCAACACGGCGGACCTTAATACTAGTTATATTTGAATTTTATCTTGATTGTAAATCTAAAGTCTAATATAAATTTCGTAATAAAAAAATAAAACAATAGTGAAACTTAAGAATTTAATAAAAAATTAATGCTTAATCAAAGAAACTAATAGATAAATAAATAAATAAAAAGACTTATTTGACAATTTTATATAATTTTTAAACTAATCAGCTGATGTCGAGTGTTTTCAACTTTCAGCAAGTAGTCTTCAAAGCCCAAAGAAAAGCATTTCAAAAAATATTAAATGTTTTATTAAGTTTTCAATTGGGTCATGAATCGAATTTTCAAAAGCCCAACTAATTAAATGATAGAGTTAAATATGATTTTAGTAAATGTGGTTTGGTCATTTTACCAGTTTAGTCTAAATGTTTGAAACGTTGTCATTTTAGTTCAAATAGTTTTAAACGTTGCCATTTTAGTCCACTCCTACTAAATATTATTTAGTTTAATATCTTATATTATAGATAATCCTCCTACTAAATATTATTAGTTTAATATCTTATGGATAATTATTATTTAGTTTAATCTCATTCTCATTTATAATATTATTTACTTGAATTAATTATATTTGAACATTTTGTTTAGTCTGGTATCAAATAGATTTTATGAAACTTAAAATAAAATTAACTAATATTATTTATCATTTATACATTTACGGAGTTTTAAATAAAGGGTTAAATTTATTGAGACTTCGTTAACAAATTTTGCAACAACAGAATAATCTATTTTTATCATGAAACCCAAACACGGGGTTTTTTAAGGATATATATGTTTTATTATTTAGTACAGAAAATTACATTTATTCAAACCGTGTAATGCGCATATTTTTAAAGATGTAATTTTTTATTATTTTTAAAGATGAATAAAAGGTAGCAACATTTTTAATTGAAACTAAAATTGATTAAATTGGTTTGTATGTAACATTCTAAGTAGGGCTGCTCAAATCGCTCGTTGCTCGCTTGGAAAATGCTCGGAATATGCTCGCTCGGTTTGGTTCGATTTGCAAATGAGCCAAGCATGAGCAAAGGTCCAATCGGCTTGGTTCGGCTCGAATTAATTTTTATTAATATATTACATATGTAATTACATATGCACACACAAATTACATGTATATTCATATTTTATATATACCGCTCTATTAGATTGGACCACTATACTCAAATATACAATTATATTTATCCATACTAGCCTAATCAAACCAATAAAAAATTTAACACCAAATTTAAAACTAAAACTCTAAGTCGTGAAACAACAATATTTGACATCTTTCTCTCATCAATCGTCAGTCGTCAATCATAAATCGTCTCTCGCTCTTACCATACGCCACAATGCGACAATTGTTCTTTGTTGTATATTCATCGCCTCACCTGTCTCAACCAGAGCCTCATCCTCAGACGATCCGGCCTCTCAATCTTAGTGTCATCCTCGGACAGTTGAACCTTAGTCGTGACCCGATAGCCGAGACATCAAAAGAAACACGCTAAATCTATGGTTGTCCAAATTACTCGTCGTTCGCTTCTTGCTCGCTGCTCGGTCAGAAAATTACGCTCTCAAATATACTCGTTCGGATGTCGCTTGGTTGTAAACGAACCAAACACGAGCAAATATTCGCTCGGTTCAGATCAACTCGTGAACTAACCTAATTGTTAATTGTAAGGAACCCTAATTCTTCTAATTTTGGGATGAAAACAAAACGTGATCAACACTACACACAGCAGAACAAGTATCCAACGACACATTGATCAAAACCCTTCTCTCTCATCTTCTTCCCCAAAACCCTCTTCAATCCCACTCCGTAACAATCCAATTTCTTCAATTTCCCCTCAAATTTCACCTTTTCTTAATACATATGCCCAAGAAAAGCGATTCCTGAAAAGGGTTTTTAAAATCATATCGAATTTTGTTGTTGGATGGCGTCTCATAGTTGGAGAGATGCCTACAGTGGCATGTCTAGTGATAATATAAAGGGTTTGGTTTTAGCATTGTCTTCAAGTTTGTTCATTGGTTCTAGTTTCATCGTTAAGAAAAAGGGTCTCAAGAAAGCAGGTGTTTCTGGGATTAGGGCAGGTAATTTTACAGAATTTTGTTGATTATTATTTGTAATTGTTGACTACTGTTGTTGTTCTAGATTGTGGATGGATGATCTGTTTGGTTTAATTATATTGGAATCAGTTATGTGTCACTTAGGTTGTTTTATTGTGAACTTGTTGATCAGTTATTAAGTTTGTTGTTTTAAAATGAGGAAATGCGATGATATTGAATACTTAATGGCTTTACAACAAGTTTGCAAAACACAAATGGGTCTGTTGTTTGGCTGTATGATAGGATCTAACTTTATATTCTTTTTTGACATAGTTTGAATACAATTACGAAAAACAAACATGAATTAAGATTGCGTGTCATTTCAAATTTTCAATCTAGTCTTGGTTGACTGCGCGATCCATTTTCGAAGCAAAATCACGGATGTCTGACAGTTAAAATACGCACGGCTGTCTCGAAATGTTAGTGCAAGTGTTAGTAATCTTAGTTTAAAAAGCGCGAGGTGTGGTCAGGCGAGAGAGCCGTCTCACTTCCGACGGTGTGAGGTGACAGGGGTACATGAGGCGTAGGTCAAATTTTCTTGAGGAACGTGCATGAGGTGTGCCTCTTGTACATTTGCAGATTTTGTGCATCGAGAGATTGTAGACATAGCTTTTCGAAACCAAGTTAGTAATATTGATTTGCAACGCACAATTCTGCTTTTACCGCCCGCTTAAAAGCTTTTAACTTGATTCTTAGGTTTCCGAATCTCCTTGTTGCATTACCCTTTCCTTCATGTTAATCAATTATTTGTTTTATATAGTAGTTTTTTTCATAGTTATTAAAGGCGCTAGGCGCACTCAAGGCGCATAGGCCTCGCCTGGGGCCTAGGCGCAAAACGCAAAAAAAGCGAGCGCCTGAGAAAAATAAAGCGCATAATGAAATAAAATTAAAATATATTATGTATTAGAAAAAGTAAAACTATTCTTCAAACAAAATAAACAAAGTCTATTATATAACACCTTATATCATCTATTTAGTTCCAAAAGTTCTAAAATATTAGTGTAGAAAAGTAGTTTTCCTTGGATAAAAGTAGAAATCTGGCTAAAATCTTGTCGGGATTAGAGAATTTGGACGGAAACTCTCCGGAATCTAGGAATCTCGCCGGAATGTGCGTCTGAACCATCACCTGGAGAATTAAAGCGCAATTTCTTCTACTTAAAGCGCAACTGCCTCGCCTCGCCTGAAAAATGGGCCTCGGCGCACGAGGTGATGGCTTTTAACAACTATGGTTTTTTTATAGTATATTTGTTTGAATCCTCAAAATAAGAAAAAACAAAGTATTTCATATTTCATAAACCAACTCATGTTCGAATATAGAATATATAGGGTGATTTTGAGATTTAACACTTCCCATTTCTATCATTTCTAGCCTAACGCACTTAAATTTTTCTTCCTAACTTATTTCTCTGTTTTTGTCAGGAAGTGGAGGATATTCTTACTTATACGAGCCTCTATGGTGGGTAGGCATGATAACAAGTAAGTTTGCTCATTTGACATCGTTTAATATCTAATTTAAAAGGTAACATAGTTAATATCGTAAGTGTGTTTGTTTAATGTTGTTGACTTGTTTCTACAGTGGTCGTCGGGGAGGTTGCAAACTTTGCCGCCTATGCATTTGCACCAGCTATTCTGGTTACTCCTCTCGGGGCACTCAGCATTATAATCAGGTATAATTTAACTTCATATGTTTTATTTATTCTTTCTACTTTGCATGCGAGTAATACATTATTATTTTCCGTATTTCAGCGCGGTACTTGCACATATCATTTTACGTGAAAAATTACATATTTTTGGGGTTCTTGGCTGTGCCCTTTGTGTTGTGGGGTCCACAACAATCGTTCTACATGCTCCACAGGAACGTGCAATTGAATCAGTTACAGAAGTATGGGATCTTGCTACAGAACCAGGTAACAGCCGTAATTCAGTAAAATTGTAATTTTTACGTGTTTGTTTTTGTTTTCGTTTTCATTTTGCCCTCTTCGGCTTTCGACTTTTTATTGCAGCTTTTGTTCTGTACGGAGTGCTTGTGTTAGTAGCTGTTTTTATACTTGTGGTACATTATATCCCCTTATATGGTCAGACACACGTAATGTGCTACATTGGAGTTTGTTCATTAGTAGGTTCTTTGTCGGTATGTATCTTTATTCGGGTATTTTCTTTTTCTCTTTAAAATTAATTTTCTTCGTTTAATTAGTGTCATTTTTCTTCTACAGGTGATGAGTGTGAAAGGTCTTGGTATTGCTTTGAAGCTTACGTTTTCAGGAACGAATCAATTAGTTTATCCTCAAACATGGGCTTTTACCTTCTTTGTTCTTCTTTGTGTCATTACTCAAATGAATTATTTGAACAAGGTAACAAATCCTCATCGCCACACCACAGTTGTCATTCAACCGAGAGCGTATTAAAGTTGCTTGTTGTCTAAGGCTGAACTTTTAGTTTAATAATTCGACATGTGTCAACGAATATATTTTGTTGCACGTTTTAATGCTTTCTTGTTTGTTTTTGGGTGCAGGCGCTTGACACTTTCAACACAGCGGTCGTCTCTCCCATATATTACGTTATGTTCACAACTCTTACTATCATAGCAAGTGTGATCATGTTCAAGGTAATTCGTTATCAATAATCAAGTGATAAATTTCTGAATTATATTTTTGTAGCAGTACTTACCCTGGTTAAGAACCTCAACCGCACCCTTTTTATATATATATATATAGGGTAAGGTTCATGCGAGAACCACCTTTATTGCGAGAAATGAACCAATGTGAACACAACCTAAAATAGCTAAAAAAACCTAACCACCACCCCACCCCCCAAAAAAAAACCTAACCCACCCCCAAGCTAAAATGCTAAAAACTAAACCCCCAAAAAACCTAAAAAAATATTTAAAAAAATCAAAAAAACACAATTTTTTTTTTTTAATATTTTCAAGTTAAAATCGCTAAAAAAAAAAATTTTTGGCTACTAAAAGTAGCGATTTTTATAAAAAATATTAAAAAAAAAAATTGTGTGTTTTTTAGCTATTTTTAGGTATTTTTGGTTGTGTTCACATTGGTTCTCGCGGTTCTCGCAATAAAGGGTGGTTCCTAACGGGTGTGAATCACATAAATACATGCATCTATTGCTCTGGATGCAATACATAAGGTGATTACGTAACTGTATAAGCGCTCATTCTCTCTCCCACTATATATGTCATGCATATGTACGGTGTGCTTTTGTAAATCGTAATGTGTAATGAGAGGTGGAAAGAGAGTTTGGTAACCGTCTTGTATATCACAGTTAAAACAATAGGCATAAGTGTTTATGTAGTTCTTTACTTTAACTTAGCCCTATATATGTGTGCGTGCGTGTGAAGAATGCATCTTTTAAGTTTTTTTTTTTTTTCTAAGCAGGATTGGGACGGCCAAAATCCTACACAAATTGTAACAGAACTTTGTGGGTTTGTGACGATACTTTCTGGAACTTTTCTTCTTCATAAGACCAAAGACATGGTAGATGGTATGTTTGTTCGTCTTTTTGTTTCCATCTTAAGATCTTATACGCATAAGCCCTGTGTTGACCTAGGATATGTTTTGTCTAAAACTTTTTATAGTTGTGTTAAATACGAATAAAAGAGTTATATTACATCAATAAAATAATAATCTCTTGAACAAAATTGGTTTACTAGGTTTTATTCATTAAAATTACACGTTTGAGGAATGGAAATACCTGAAACATTTAGGGCTAGGGGATTAATTTAAACTTTTCGTCCAGGTGGTATTGGTATACCCTCGAACCTGTTTATAAATATATTATTATGCAATCTTAAGCTACATAGTTATTATAGGTATAGTCAAGTGTTTGATATTTCAAGTCGGTATTTTTGGTGAGTTTAAGGGTTATAGGACATGAACTTTCCAACAGGTGATTTTAAACCATAAATGGGACACAATTTAACGATAGACTGATAGTATGATACTGGGATCTGGGATTATCAAAACCCGTTCCATACCAAGGCCATTTCTATATTTAACGTTTGCCGACTTTGACCCAGGTTCAACGCGACTTCCAAAACATATGGATGAGGAAGAAGGCATCCCTTTGAGACGACACGATTCTAGTAATATGAGGGTACAATAATGTATTTGTGTGCTTCCTTTTTTTAGTATACCACATTGTATCTTTACCCTTGGGTTTTTTTCATCATGTAGTGGTTGCTTATGTGAATTTTGGCCATGTAAGTTAATAATAACAGGTATACAAAATCCAGCGTATCGTTTCTATATGTATTCGTCCCAATTACCGAGCGCCAACGTCCCAATCCTCTGCAAACACCAACGGTCGTAACGGTTGTGTCAGAGAGGACAAACCGAATATTCCTTAATAGCGACGTCTGGCTCAAGGCCCATCAGTCCATCTCCTTCTCCACACTCTTCAGCTATAAATATCAGCTTTCAGCCACAGGTTTAAGGATCCACTCCCACACATAACACACACTCATTTATTTTTCTTAAAAGATACTTATTCTCACGCCAGAGGGTGGTTACAAGGAGGGAACCCCCCCCCCCCCCCCCTCCTTGTAATGAGTCTCATGGCGAATCATATTTCAGTCATTGATTGAGAAAAGAAAGGATTAACCTTTTTGACGTCACCTCTCGCTCGAGGATAAACCCTACAGTTTGGAATTGGTGTTTCTTCGTAAGAGAAATTGTATTAATTCATCTATGAACTAGTGTTAGGCCCTGTTTGGTGAATCAGAGCCTCTGATGACAGAATAAGAGGCTCCACTCCTCTGAATGGTTCAGTGACTCAAATCTAAATGGTTAAGAGCTTGAAATCCCCATTCAGATGTCGAACCAAACACCAAAGCTGTCGAACCAAACACCAAAACCTCTGAACGAATCAGAGCCAACCTCTGATTGATTCCATTCATATGCCATTCAGATTCAAACAAACACGGCCTTAGTTTAATTAGCATTTTTCCGTCTTTATGTGGGAAAAAGAGCTGATTATTATTAAAGCAGTTTATTTAATTTAAATAAAAATCAATGTACAATCCTAAAACATATAAATTAGGTAAGGTGAGCACATGTTGTGATGGAACCAATAGGTTTATAATCAGAGTTCTACTTACCATCTTTATTGCGTGAAGATCCATAAGTACGCTAGTGAGTAGTGATGATGTGGAATATATCTATACTTTCAGGCCCATTGGCCCATTGAAGACCAACCAAAGGGAAGGAATCCAAATGAAAAATCCGACCGAAAGACACCATTGTTTTGGTTCTTGTGTCAACTTTTGAGCCATTTTTCATTTTTCAGAGCCATTTTTCATTTTGATTTCAATGGAATCAACCAATTGATTTGTTTTTTTTAACGGCTAATTTCTTTAATTCCATGTCGTCTATGGGACTTGAACCCAAAACATTTCTCTTCCCAACCTAAGTATTTTTAAAGGCTTTGCCTTTGCCATTGGATCATCACTCATTAGTGACCAATTGATTTGTTTACCAGCTTTATTTTGTTACCCATAATTATTTAATAGCTATTAATCGATTTTACCAACATGTTGCAAAGCAAACTTTAACTCTAGTTCAATTACGATTTTTATGTAATGATATATCTATGTTTTCTTAAATATAGTTTACTTTTTATTTACATATATTGATTATAGTAATCATTTAATTTTTATACATTGATTTTAATTATTTTGGTAATTAAATTTATAGAAAAAATGGGCAATAATGTGGAAAATGTAAGGATATGTAAGAATGTTTGTATGGTTGGAGGCGAAATTGAGGTTTTTAAGGACAGAAAGTGATGGATGTGATATTACGTCAGCCTACACGGATCGTATAGACCTATACGACCCGTATTAGCCTCTGAAAATGAAATTAGCTTTCTACCTTTATAAACGAAGATGGGAGCCGAAGCATTCATTGTTTCTTTCAATAAACAATTCCACCATGTCTTGGTTCGACCTCAATTATGTTTTTGGCGTGTCGTCCGACAACACGAGCACGTATATTCCGGAAAGCAGTGTGGCATAGTATTTTTTACTTGTTTTGTTTGTTTTGTTTATGAAATACTAACCACGCTGTTGTTTTAGGATGGGTAGGTTGTCTCTGATTCTTACAATGGGAGAGTAAAAGATGATCACGCGGAGGAGTTCGTGTCCGGCTTTCGTTCTTATCACAAGGAAGCCAGACCAGAACGAGGTAAGCATTTATTTATTATTTTGTATTATGCGTTAAATTTACCATTATCTTTTACCCGTTGGTTTTTTTAGTTTACTATGCCTAGTAGACCATTGTTGCCAGACCTGAACGAGGTAAACATTTATTTACTTATTTGAATTAGGTGTTAGACTTACCGCTATATTTTAACCGTTGGTTTTTTTCCAGGTTATTATGCCTAGTGGTGATTACGGTTACGGGTATCCGGGTTATGCCTTGTACGGACAACGAAACTATGGCAACAACTTTTTCATTAGTGATGCTTACCCCATACAGCAAGACGTCGGTGAGCCTTCTTACGTCCAAGAGTCATTGGTTGACACGCAACACGCATAACAAGACATTGGTGAGCCTTCTTACGCCCAAGAGTCACTGGGTGACGAGCAACCCGCTTACCCGGAAGTTTCGTACAAAACTGAACACGTGAGAATGATATATATTTTGTTAAAAATACTATAAATGTTATATATTTTTTTTAAAATGTATTATAAATGTTATCTATTTTTGTAAAAAAAATATTGTAAATGTTATATATATTTTTCCATTTATGATGTTTAGGATTTTATGTCCCGCGATAAGTTAGAAGTTTGGGTCAAACAAAGAGGTTTAGATAACGGATACGTTATTGTTACTAGACGGTCAAAGAAACATTGGATATGGCTCCAATGTTGCCGTAATGGCGAGCATAAGAGTAAGGCCACGGTTAGGAAAACCGGCAACAAAAATATGGATTCCCTTTTATGGTGATAGAGTGTCTCGACCAAAGTCATTGCACTTGGCGGATAGATTATCTACACAAGAATTGTACCACGAAAAATCAACACAGCCCTTCTGAATATTTGGAGGGTTGCGCGTATGCCATGAGACTCACTCGTAATGAGTTTAGATTGGTGCAAGAGCTGACGGACCAACGACGTTGAGAATATATTTTTTGTCATGAAAAGTCCTTTGAAATGTGCCCGCATGTGCTTGTGATTGACGTGACCTATAAAACTAATATGTACAATCTTCCATTTTTTGCAAGTTATGGGTAAGACGTTCACAAACCAGACCTTTTGTGTTGCGCATGCATTTCTTTCAAACGAGCATGAAGTAATGTACGTTTGGGTCCTGGAGAGGATCAGGTCTATGTTGCACAAGTGTATGGAGCCACGTGTAATTCTTACAGACAGAGACGAAGCTCTACTAAATGCGTGTCTAAAAAATATTCCTAAAAGTACACAGATATCTTTGCAGGTTTCACATTTTACAGAATATCGTAAAATATTGCAAGAACTCCTTTACTCAATCAGAATGTGAGGTCTTTACTCATTCATGGAAAACAATGTGTGATTCTCCGAATGAGGAATTATATGGCTATAACGTCACCATCCTTCATAAACACTTAGTCAGCGACCAAAGTGGACGTAAGATTTTTTTTTTAATTTGTACATTCATTTAAATAGATATATAATTTGAATATGTTTTATATTTTCAAATGTTTTTGTTTACCTGTAGGATAACTGGTTAAAGACATCCCATCAGAAATTTGTATGTGCATGGACCAATCGAACGGTCAACTTTTACCAAACTACAAAAAACAGAGCCAAAGGCCACACATGCTGATTTAAAAAGATAGCTTACTTCACCTAAATGCAGTCTGGATACCCTGGTGAAAAAGGTCGACACTTTGGTATTAAAACAGTACTCACTAATAAAGAAAATATTTGGAAGAAAGTAACACCAAGCGAATGAACAACCACCTTGCGATTCCTTTTTTATGTAACCTACTTCATAAAGTTTCCATCCATGCTCTTAACCTACTAGAAAACAAGCTAAAACAGAGACTGTCCACCTTGTGTTCATTTAGATCAACATGTGGCTGCCAATTGTAGGCCATGGATACATGATATGAAGGTTGTGCATTCGACTTACTGTCAATGTGTGAAGTTACCAACTCCTTGCGGAGTGGTAAAAATAGAAAGTGGCCAGCAGGAAGCAAATGAATGTTATATATCAATCCTTGGCAAAATCCTGGCAGGGATAGCAATCAAAGTACCAAGCACATGATATCCTGAAAGCAAAAACACAGGATGTTAAGCAGGTATCCCTAGATCCAGACATCCCAGATATCACGGTGCTTGTAGGAACCAATATGTGACACCCCGTTGAAACACGCTAGCTTGGCAGTGGCTGCCTTAACTTTCGGGACGAAAGTTCTTAAAACTTGGGGATAATGTGACACTCTGGGTTTTTCCGAACGAACATCTTGTAATATCTTTGTGTACATATATGTTATTAAATGGAAACGTGACTTTTTGCATGATATGTGTTGTATGTATGTATTATATATATATATATTATATACGTATATATGTAGGTGAGTCGAGACCACGACTCGAGACCACTCGGTCTCGAGTGGGCCTCTTGGGCCGTAACCGGTTTGGGCCGAAACCCCCTAGCCAATTTAGAAACCTTATATAAAAACCCCAAACCTTTCCCCACTCCTTCATTTGTTACACAAACACATACACTTCTCTCTCTCTCACTAGAAACCCTCAACAACACTACTTTCTCTCCTTAATCTCGGTTCAAGCTTGGAATCAAACCGGCAACAACAAGGGATCTCGGTCAAGAAATCTCGGTCAAGATCATCATCACTCGGACACTTCATTTTCTCGGTTCCTTTCCTTTGTTTCGGCTCCTTCTTCTCAACCGGTTAGTGATTATTTTTATGTGTATAGGATTTATGTGTATTAAATGAACTAGAAAGTGTTTAGTTAGAATTGTTATGCATGATTTTTAGGTTGATTTGTGAGTTTCACTATATGTGTAAACCATTATGTGTAAATACTTGGTAACATGTTTAAAAATGGCTAAAGAATGGTGGTTTAAGAATGATTATGGCCAACCGAACTATGTTCAAGGTTACAAAATGTATGTTTTCTTGTTCTTGCATGATGATCTTGATAAAATATGTGATTTTGGTTCATAAAAATGTATGATTATGTTAAAGTGAAAACCCTAAAAATTGATGAACTTGTGATGAACTTGTTGAAGATGACTTGAAGGTTTAAAAAGGGCAATGTTTGATCCATGTTTACTAATGGTCAGATTAGGAAAATTGTTAGTTAAAACCTTATTGGTTGTTTCCTGATTTGGGCCTGATTACATAGTACAATTTAGCCTGATATGTCTGAAATTGCACGTGAACAAGAAAAGGACAGCATTGCGACTCGAGACCACACGGTTGCGACTCGTAACCACAGCATGACGACTCGAGACCACACGGTTGCGACTCGTAACCACAGCATGACAACTCGAGACCACACGGTTGCGACTCGTAACCACAGCATGACAACTCGAGACCACACGGTTGCGACTCGTAACCACAGCGTGACAAGCCAAGACCTCCTGGTTGCGACTCGAGACCACCTTGTTGCGACTGGGCTGTCCACTTGGGTTATTGGGCCATAATGTGTGTAATATGGGCTACCTGTTGACTGGACTATGTGTTGCTGTTTGAATGTGTGAATATTAGGGCCGGCCCAATAACCCTATGACTGTATGTAGTATGCATGATACGTGTTAGTTATGTGTAGATTTTACGTGATTTCTTGTACACCAAACCTGATCTATACTGGTAACCATGTTAGGACGTGGTGACCAACGTGTTTGACAAGTAACCTAATCTGCTGAGCAACCCAAGGTGAGTTCACACACTAAAAGCATGCGTCCCGCGGAGGGACACGAACAAAATACCAACTTTGGGAAAAACACTTTGACCCATTACTCCGGGGGAAAACAGAATGGGTAATTACTATCTCCGGGGGAGATACGTTTGGATATTATTTATAAATCACAACTAGCCATGCTAAACGAAACTCTATCACTTTAAGTCCCTGCTTACAGTACCGATTAATCGCCGGGGGCGAACGGGTTATTAGTTGATAGCGCTATTAGGTTTGACAACCTCACACCGTGACCGGGGGAGATCGGGCGTGAACTAGTAGACCTTGCAACATGGTCAATGACGATAGACATTGACTCGGGGCACAACAACTTTCCGTCAACAGTTTCGGTATCTACAGTTTAGTGAGCTTACAGATGGGGTAGCTCCCCACAACGTGATTATAAATGCTTTATCTAAACAACTTATGTTTTTGGTAAACTAAAACTGGACAACTAGTGAACTCACTCAGCATTATTGTTGACCCCTTACTGCATGCTTTGCAGGTAACCAGTGACTGAGGAGCTGCTGCTTGGGGATGTGTAGTGTTCGTCAAAACCCGTGTGTTGGGTTTAATTATCTTGAATTAAGAACTATCTTTAAAACTATCTGGTTTATGCTTCCGCTGTTTTGTTAAACTAATTATCGAACTTAAACTACGATGTTGCTAACTACTTGGGTAGCAAATATTTCTACTATTACTAAATGCTCAGTATAATTGGTGGCTGGATCCTGGTCAGTCACGCCTCCAAGCGGTGGTGTTCCGCATGTGGATTTTGGGGGTGTGACAGATTGGTATCAGAGCCATTGGTTATAGTGAACTTGGTTTTAAAAAAAAAGGGGAAAATCTTTTTGGGAAAAACCAGACTATAACCTGTGACTCGCGACGACACTACACTCCAAGTGCAAGGCTCAACACATTAGATCTCATAGCTCGGACTAGTGTTTACTTGTTTGCTTACCTTATGTTTTCTGTTTTGCTATACGTACTAGTGTGCCTAATTAGATAGATACACCTCTCTCTTCTATCTCATTCTCGCTACATTACGACATCACACTCATACTATGTTTTCTGATTATGAAGACAATGAGTGGACGTGGAAGAGGAAACATCAACATGACTCAGGCTCAATTCATTAACCTGCTTAACACGGTGGCTGCAGCTTTCGCAGCTCACCCTGGAGGTAAACTCGATATCCTAGGATGTTTAGATCCTACCGCCACAACGCCTTTTATCCCTAAATCTATACGCTTCGCTTCTCACGAACAGGTCAGCATGCACCTGCGCAACCACCCGTGTGTACTTTCAAAACATTCATGGATTGCAAGCCTCTCCCTTTCAACGGCACTGAGGGTGCCATAGGTCTTCTGCACTGGATTGAGAAAGTTGAAGCTGTCTTTGCTGTCTGTGAGTGTCCCCCTGCGAATTGGGTGAAGTTTGCTACTGCTACACTTGAAGGAAACGCGCTTTCCTGGTGGAAGGCGCAAATTCAGATGTTTGGTTTGGAAACTGCTAATGCTACTGCGTGGGAGGATTTCAAGGACATGATTAAGGAGGAGTACTATCACCGGGATGACATCCACAAACTTGAGAACGAGTACTATGCGCTTAAGATGGTTGGGTCAGAGATTGAAACCTACACCAAGCTGTCTAATGACTATGCTGCTCTTTGCCCAAACATGTCTCGACCTATGTATCGAAGAATCGAGTTGTACGTCAAGGGCTTGGCTCCAGAAATTCGAAGCCATGTAACTTCAGCCAACCTCACTACCATTCAGCCGATCGTTCGACTTGCTCACAAACTCACTGATCAGGCCGTGGAAGAGGGCAGGTTGCCCAAAAGGATCAGTGCTACTGTCGGAACTTCTAGTGACAACAAGCGTAAGTGGGAAGGAAATCAAAGCAAGGATACTAACCCCACCCAGGCCCCAGCACAGCAAAGGAAAACTGAAAACAACAAGGGCATTCAACAGCAGGGTGGCTATCGCGGTAACCACCCCAAGTGCAACAAGTGCAATCGACATCACAGTGGGCCTTGTGGGAAGAGTCAGTGTCAGCGATGTAACAAAATGGGGCATGAGGCCAAGGACTGTAGGAGTCCACGTCCCGCGGGGCAGAACCAGCAGCAACAACATCACGGGAACGCCAAGGGTTGTTTCCAGTGTGGAGCTGAGGGGCACTATAAGAAGAATTGCCCTGAACTGAACCAGAACCGCAACAACAATCAGGGAGCTGGAAACAACGATCAGAACAACAATGTTGGGAATGGTGCAAGGGGAAGGGCTTTTGTGATTGGAGCTGGAGAAGCAAGGAATGACCCCAATGTCGTGGCGGGTAAGTTCCTACTCGATGATCGTTATGTTTCTGTATTATTTGATTCTGGAGCCGATGCTAGTTATGTGTCCTTACGTGCTAGTAAGAAGCTTAAGCGTCCACTTTCGTTACTAAGTTCACATCATATCGTCGAGTTAGCTAATGGTAGAAACATCGAGGCCTCACATGTTGTCAAAGGCTGCAAACTAGAATTGTCCGGTCAGATATTTAGTATCGATCTTTTCCCTGTTACTCTTGGAAGCTTCGACGTTGTCATTGGTATGGATTGGTTATCCAAGCATCGCGCTGAGATCCTCTGTCAAGAGAAAGCAGTTCGTATTCCCCGCCGTTCTGGCCGACCCCTCGTTGTACAAGGTGGCAAAGGCGGAGAAATCTCCGGCGTTATCTCATTCTTGAAGGCCCAGAAGTGCTTACGAAAAGGGCACACCGCTATCTTAGCACTTGTCACCAACACGCAGGAAAAGGAAAAGAGGATTGAAGATTTTCCACTGGTGCGTGACTACCCCGAGGTTTTTCCTGAAGAACTACCTGGACTCCCTCCCCACCGTCAGGTCGAATTCCAAATCGAGCTAGCTCCCGGAGCAGCGCCCATAGCTCGTGCACCTTACCGACTAGCCCCCGCAGAATTGAAGGAACTCTCTACTCAACTATAGGAACTATTAGATAAAGGGTTTATCCGCCCTAGTTCATCACCTTGGGGAGCACCGGTACTCTTTGTTAAGAAGAAGGATGGCACGTTCCGAATGTGCATTGACTATCGTGAGCTGAACAAGGTTACCATCAAGAATCGTTACCCTTTCCCGCGAATCGACGACCTATTCGATCAGTTGCAAGGATCGAGCTACTACTCTAAGATCGACTTACGATCGGGCTATCATCAGCTAAGGGTCCGTAATGAAGACATCTCCAAAACTGCATTCAGGACTCGTTATGGTCACTATGAATTCCTTGTCATGCCCTTTGGAATGACCAACGCGCCCGCGGTATTTATGGATCTCATGAACCGAGTGTGCAAACCTTACCTCGACAAATTCGTAATTGTGTTTATCGACGACATCCTGATCTACTCGAAAAGTCAAGAAGAGCATGAACAGCACCTACGCCTTATCCTCGAACTCCTTCGCAATGAGCAACTGTATGCCAAGTTCTCGAAATGCGACTTCTGGCTTCGAGAAGTCCATTTCCTTGGGCACGTGGTTAACAAGGATGGAATTCACGTCGACCCAGCTAAGATCGACTCAATAAAGAATTGGCCTACTCCTAAGACTCCGACCGAAGTCCGCCAATTCTTGGGACTAGCAGGATACTATCAAAGATTTATCATGGGATTCTCAAAGATTGCCCAGCCTCTCACGGCTCTTACTCAGAAGGGTATGGTTTATAAATGGGGTGAAGCTCAGGAATCCGCATTTCAGAAACTAAAGGATAATCTCTGTAGTGCTCCTATTCTCTCGTTGCCTGAAGGCACTGACGACTTTGTGGTTTACTGCGATGCATCCATCCATGGGCTCGGTTGTGTGTTAATGCAACGCGACAAAGTTATTGCTTACGCCTCTCGACAACTTAAGACGCACGAAAGGAACTACACTACGCACGACTTGGAACTAGGAGCAGTGATCTTTGCGCTTAAGATATGGAGACATTACCTGTACGGTACCAAGTGCACCATCTACACCGATCACAGGAGTCTCGAGCATATCTTCAAGCAAAAGGAATTAAACATGCGACAACGTCGATGGGTCGAACTCCTGAATGATTATGAATGCGCCATCAAGTACCATCCGGGCAAGGCCAATGTCGTGGCAGACGCCCTCAGCCGAAAAGACACTACGCCCAAGCGCGTGCGAGCGTTACAACTTACCATCCAGTCTAATCTCCCTACCCAGATTCGAAATGCTCAGACTGAAGCTCTTAAACCGGAAAACATCAGGGCTGAGTCCCTGCGAGGATCGAGACAACGACTAGAGCAAAAAGAAAACGGCGCTTACTATGTGGCAGGGCGCATTTGGGTTCCACTTTACGGAGATCTGCGAGAGCTTGTGATGGATGAAGCCCATAAGTCCCGTTATTTAGTACATCCTGGTTCAGATAAGATGTACCACGACTTAAGGACCACTTACTGGTGGCCTGGCATGAAAGCCCACATAGCAGCTTACGTTAGCAAATGTTTGACCTGCGCGAGAGTCAAGACTGAGTATCAAAAACCAGCAGGCCTTCTCCAGCAACCCGAAATCCCGAAGTGGAAATGGGAACAAATTTCCATGGATTTTGTTACGGGGCTACCTAGATCCCAACGCGGGAATGACACTATTTGGGTGATAGTAGATCGATTGACTAAGTCTGCACACTTTCTGGCCATTAAGGAAACGGACAAGTTTTCTACCTTGGCAGAAATCTATTTAAAGGAAGTAGTCTCGAGACACGGGGTGCCAACTTCTATTATTTCCGACCGAGACGCTCGTTTTACTTCCGAGTTGTGGCAAGCTATGCACAAATCCTTTGGCTCACGCTTGGACATGAGCACCGCTTATCACCTACAGACGGATGGGCAGTCTGAACGCACCATCCAAACCCTGGAAGACATGCTGAGAGCATGTGTGATCGATTTTGGCAAGAATTGGGAGAAGCATCTACCGCTGGTGGAATTCTCCTACAATAACAGCTACCCCACTAGCATTCAGGCGGCACCTTTTGAGGCATTGTACGGTCGTAAATTCCGATCACCTCTTTGCTGGGCGGAAGTCGGTGACAGTCAAATCACAGGCCCAGAACTGGTGGTAGATACGACGGAAAAGATTACCCAGATCAGACAACGCATGGCGGCAGCTCGTGACCGTCAGAAAAGCTACGCTGATAAGCGTAGGAAACCACTAGAATTCCAGGTCGGGGACCGGGTTCTACTTAAAGTCTCACCCTGGAAGGGTGTGGTTCGTTTCGGTAAACGGGGCAAGCTGAACCCGCGATATGTTGGACCATTCGAAATTACCGAGAAAATCGGTAAGGCTGCTTATAGATTGAACCTGCCTGCAGAGCTGAGTGCAGTGCACAATGTTTTTCACGTGTCTAATCTGAAGAAGTGTCTGTCAGATGAAACACTCATAATTCCTTTCAAGGAACTCACTATTGATGAACAGCTACACTTCACTGAGGAACCGATTGAGATCACGGATCGAGAGATCAAAACCCTCAAACGTAGCCAAATACCTCTCGTGCGAGTTCGTTGGAACTCACGACGTGGCCCAGAGTTTACCTGGGAGCGGGAAGACCAGATGAAGTGCAAGTATCCCGAGTTGTTCCCAAACGAAACCCCCAGCACTGAAGCTACAACCGAATTTCGGGACGAAATTCCAAACTAACGGGGGGATGATGTGACACCCCGTTGAAACACGCTAGCTTGGCAGTGGCTGCCTTAACTTTCGGGACGAAAGTTCTTAAAACTTGGGGATAATGTGACACTCTGGGTTTTTCCGAACGAACATCTTGTAATATCTTTGTGTACATATATGTTATTAAATGGAAACGTGACTTTTTGCATGATATGTGTTGTATGTATGTATTATATATATATATATATTATATACGTATATATGTAGGTGAGTCGAGACCACGACTCGAGACCACTCGGTCTCGAGTGGGCCTCTTGGGCCGTAACCGGTTTGGGCCGAAACCCCCTAGCCAATTTAGAAACCTTATATAAAAACCCCAAACCTTTCCCCACTCCTTCATTTGTTACACAAACACATACACTTCTCTCTCTCTCACTAGAAACCCTCAACAACACTACTTTCTCTCCTTAATCTCGGTTCAAGCTTGGAATCAAACCGGCAACAACAAGGGATCTCGGTCAAGAAATCTCGGTCAAGATCATCATCACTCGGACACTTCTTTTTCTCGGTTCCTTTCCTTTGTTTCGGCTCCTTCTTCTCAACCGGTTAGTGATTATTTTTATGTGTATAGGATTTATGTGTATTAAATGAACTAGAAAGTGTTTAGTTAGAATTGTTATGCATGATTTTTAGGTTGATTTGTGAGTTTCACTATATGTGTAAACCATTATGTGTAAATACTTGGTAACATGTTTAAAAATGGCTAAAGAATGGTGGTTTAAGAATGATTATGGCCAACCGAACTATGTTCAAGGTTACAAAATGTATGTTTTCTTGTTCTTGCATGATGATCTTGATAAAATATGTGATTTTGGTTCATAAAAATGTATGATTATGTTAAAGTGAAAACCCTAAAAATTGATGAACTTGTGATGAACTTGTTGAAGATGACTTGAAGGTTTAAAAAGGGCAATGTTTGATCCATGTTTACTAATGGTCAGATTAGGAAAATTGTTAGTTAAAACCTTATTGGTTGTTTCCTGATTTGGGCCTGATTACATAGTACAATTTAGCCTGATATGTCTGAAATTGCACGTGAACAAGAAAAGGACAGCATTGCGACTCGAGACCACACGGTTGCGACTCGTAACCACAGCATGACGACTCGAGACCACACGGTTGCGACTCGTAACCACAGCATGACAACTCGAGACCACACGGTTGCGACTCGTAACCACAGCATGACAACTCGAGACCACACGGTTGCGACTCGTAACCACAGCATGACAACTCGAGACCACACGGTTGCGACTCGTAACCACAGCGTGACAAGCCGAGACCTCCTGGTTGCGACTCGAGACCACCTTGTTGCGACTGGGCTGTCCACTTGGGTTATTGGGCCATAATGTGTGTAATATGGGCTACCTGTTGACTGGACTATGTGTTGCTGTTTGAATGTGTGAATATTAGGGCCGGCCCAATAACCCTATGACTGTATGTAGTATGCATGATACGTGTTAGTTATGTGTAGATTTTACGTGATTTCTTGTACACCAAACCTGATCTATACTGGTAACCATGTTAGGACGTGGTGACCAACGTGTTTGACAAGTAACCTAATCTGCTGAGCAACCCAAGGTGAGTTCACACACTAAAAGCATGCGTCCCGCGGAGGGACACGAACAAAATACCAACTTTGGGAAAAACACTTTGACCCATTACTCCGGGGGAAAACAGAATGGGTAATTACTATCTCCGGGGGAGATACGTTTGGATATTATTTATAAATCACAACTAGCCATGCTAAATGAAACTCTATCACTTTAAGTCCCTGCTTACAGTACCGATTAATCGCCGGGGGCGAACGGGTTATTAGTTGATAGCGCTATTAGGTTTGACAACCTCACACCGTGACCGGGGGAGATCGGGCGTGAACTAGTAGACCTTGCAACATGGTCAATGACGATAGACATTGACTCGGGGCACAACAACTTTCCGTCAACAGTTTCGGTATCTACAGTTTAGTGAGCTTACAGATGGGGTAGCTCCCCACAACGTGATTATAAATGCTTTATCTAAACAACTTATGTTTTTGGTAAACTAAAACTGGACAACTAGTGAACTCACTCAGCATTATTGTTGACCCCTTACTGCATGCTTTGCAGGTAACCAGTGACTGAGGAGCTGCTGCTTGGGGATGTGTAGTGTTCGTCAAAACCCGTGTGTTGGGTTTAATTATCTTGAATTAAGAACTATCTTTAAAACTATCTGGTTTATGCTTCCGCTGTTTTGTTAAACTAATTATCGAACTTAAACTACGATGTTGCTAACTACTTGGGTAGCAAATATTTCTACTATTAATAAATGCTCAGTATAATTGGTGGCTGGATCCTGGTCAGTCACGCCTCCAAGCGGTGGTGTTCCGCATGTGGATTTTGGGGGTGTGACACAATATCCCTAAGGATATTCAAGAAGAATTGACAAGATTACCGAAGACTAGAATGTCCACATTCGCTTGGAAGCACAAGGATATGACAAGTATTTCTAAGGATATCATTACACAGAAACTTGGTATTGATAACTCTTTCAGGCCTATTCACTAAAAAAAAAAGGAAGTCTGCACTCGAGAGGAACTTGATCATCCAAGAAAAAGTAGAAATACTTTTAAAGGCAAAGATGATTAGGGAAGTCAAGTTCCTAAGATGGTTGGCTAAGGTGGTGGTGGTCCAAAAAAATAATGGGAATTGGAGAGTCTGGGTTGATTTCACAGACCTCAACAAGGCTTTCCCCAAAGATCCTTTTCCTTTGCCACACATCGATTTGATGATGGATGCAATGACTGGTCATGGAATTTTAACCTTAATGAATGCATCATCAGGATTCCAACAAATACAAACGGAACCCTCAGACCAAGAGGAACCAGATTCATGACACCCACAGGTATAAATTTTGATATAACTATGCCATTTGGACTAAAGAATGCATGTGCAACGTATCAGAGATTGATGAACATGATGTTTAAAGAGAAACTGGGGGACACCATGGAAGTCAATATTTATGACATGGTGGTCAAGTCCAAGAAATCTGACGTTCATCTCCGGGATCTCAAAGTAGCCTTCGACAACCTGGACCAGTATACCATGAAGCTAAATCCTGCCAAATGCCATTTTGGAGTGGGGCCACGAAAGTTCTTGGGATATATGGTCAGCAAGAGAGGAATAGAGGCTAGTCCAAAGTAGATCAAAGCTATTCTTGATCTCAAATCCCCAGCCAATACCAAGGATATCTAACGATTAAAAGACAGGATGTCAGCCCTCAACAGATTCATCTAAGGATCATCCAATAGATGCAATGAGTTCTATGATATCCTTAAGAAGAACAAGAAGTTTGAGAGGGGAGAAAAACACGAGGAAGCCCTTCAAGCTGTAAAGAAGTATCTATCATCAACACCCCTGCTCATGAAACCTGATAATGGAGATCCACTTTCCTCAGACCTAGTGGTATCCGGGAATGCTGTAAGTGTTGTCTTAGTCACAGAACATGAAGGTCAGCAATATCGTGTCTAATATATAAGTAAGAGTCTACTAGATGCAGAAACCAGGCATTCTCATCTTGAAAAATGTATTTTGGCTTTGATAATGGCTTAAACTAAATTAAGACACTATTTTGAAACACACACAATCCACACTAAAACCAACTATCCTATAAAAAATGTGTTAACAAAACCAGAAATGTCGGGTCGGATGGCTAAGTGATAGTTTAAACTTAGTACATATGATTTAGTATATGAGCCTAAAACTGACATAAAATCCCAAGCACTAGTAGACTTTGTAGCTTATTTCAGTACGATTTACAACACGAAGCAGATTTAGAGGTGCAACAGTTGGGAGAAAACATGGGTAAATGCCCTTTATACTGATGGTGTTTCTAATGGTAGAGGAATAGGCTTAGGGATAGTATTGAAATCGCCATAGGGGGACATAATACCCTGGCCATATCTTGTGAATTCCTAGCTACTAATAACGGGGCAGAATATGAGGCCTTAATAGCATGATTACAATTAGCTAGAGATATGAGAATTAAATATCTTCAAGTATATATTGATTCATTGTCATTGACTAATCATTTTCATGGATCTATGAAATGAAGGGTGAAAAATTAGCCCAATATCTTGAAATAGTTAAAAAAACTTAGCAAAATGTTTCGAACTATTTAGCATTAAATAGGTACCCATGAAAGAAAATGCTAAAGCGGATGCTCTAGCTAATCTTGGAACAACCTTCAGGATACCAACTGACATTAGTATTCCAATCATCCATATCTTGAAACCGACGACAAGTACACCAGAAGCTCAAGATAATGTGGTGCTGAGCACGGGAGAACTTGAAGTGTCGGATCCTTGTCAAGATCCCGAATCTTGGATTGTTCCCATCAGGAAATATCTCCAAGATGGGGATATCCCTAAGGATGAGAACCCTAGAGCATTCAGGATGAAAGTATCTCGTTACACATTATTACATAATGTTCTTTATAGAAAGTCTATTGCAGGTCCATACTTGAAGTTCTTGGATGATTCTAAAGCACTTGAGGTTCTAAAGGATATCCATGAAGGTATTGTGGAAATCATACTGGGGACAGAGCTTTATTTTCAAATGTACTAAGGACAAGATATTACCGGCCTACAATGAGAAAAAATGTCATGAGTTATGCCCAGAAGTGTGATGTTTTTTAAAGACAAAGCAATATTCTTCACCAACCTACTAAACCATTATACCCAATCATATCCCCATGGTCATTCATGAAATGGGGAATATACATAGCCGGTAAATTGCCAAAGGCTTCAGGAGGAAACGTTTTTATGTTAGCAATGACAGTCTCCTTATGTAACGCTTCACATTTCTGTATTTTTTCTATTCAGAAAGTTGTATTCACATTTCTATTTTAGAAACTTGTATTCGTATTTCATTTCCAATATTGTAATCCGAGACTTTGATCCTAATGGAAATTCAGTTTTATACCCATACATGTTACATTTCATAATTGTGTTTTATACGCAATCAATCTTCAAATACGTGTTTATACGCAAAACTGAGACTTAAAATACTTTGATATATCAATCATGCGTGCATCATACTCATACGATACTTAAATACGCTTAGAACACCTAAAAACAAGTTAAAATACAAGAAAGGTTTGGTCGCGTTGCGCGACGAGGCTCATTTTTAGCAGATATTTTTAGCCAGCCGGATTTCACCCCTTTCCACCTCCTTTCTCCCCTAATCACCTTCCAACCTCCTTTAAACCGAAACCCTAATCCTTCCCTATAAAACCAAGCCTCCTCTATCACATTTTCACTTTCGACAACTCCAAATTAACCACTCCAAAATCATCAAAAAATTCTCAAGTTTGGGCATAAAGTTTCAAGTGTTAAGTGAGATTTCAACTCACTTTCTTCTTCATTTCTTCTTGTTTTCTTCTACCATTCCACCCGAATAATCTCTAGGAATGTTTCCACAAGGTTACCATGGTAAACTAAGTTGGAACATCACCATATTTGAGGTCTAAGTTGGATTAAATTTTGTTTTTATGAAAATTTTATCTTATGCAACTTTTGCTTAAGAACATAGACTCAACCTTGTTCCCAACCAAATTGCATGTTGATGGACTTGAGTTGGGGCTTCATTTAAGAAAGATTGAGGTACAAACACTATAACAACTCTAAACCGACACCCTCGAATATTTTTCTGACACCTTAAAATATTTTAAAATATCTCAATATGTCCTAAAACACACCCCATACGTGAAAACGGGCCCTGAATACCTTAATTATTATTAAAATTAATTAAAAATGGAATTTTTGGGTTTGAGGCGGGCCGCGTAAGCCACATCTCAACCCTTACGTGGGCCGCGACAAGGTGATGGCTGGCACGACCCCAGGCCACGTGGCCCAACTCCCGGCAACCCTACCTGCTGACCCGGACAAGCTATGCCGTTGACTCCGTTTGACGTGGGCCGCGTAGGCCCTTGTCTTGTTTTACACGGGCCGCGAGAAACCCGAACTCAGCCCCTATAAAGCTAGAGCTCGGGCCTTCAGTCGAATTCGTTCAAACTTTCTTTCTTTCTCTCAATTTTACGTAGTATACACTATACTCGGGCATAATACCCCCCTAAATAACGAGGTTCTGCTCCGTTGTAAGTATCATAACCCCTGGATACGTATTAGATACTCTGCCTGATTGATCTAGGGTTCCGTAACGGCTGTCGTGGTTCTGCCCGACGTAGTCGTTGGAATGTCGTCTCGGGGAGGGTATTGCTAATGTTAAAATGGGTTATTATACTAACACGTATGCATTTGTGTAAATTATAGATTATTCCCAGGAAGTCCTTACTGAAAACCTAAGACAATAATGTGAGTAATCTCCTTTTTGCAAATTGTTTTGGCAAAACCTCACTTAATTAATTATATATTAAACAGTTATTGAGTATTTGTAAGGATACAATTATCGTCGGTATGTTGGGGTTTTGTATACAAAATTTGTTACTGGAAGGGTAATATTCCACAAGTCGGGTCTGACAGTACCGTGGGTGGGAATTGGTATGACTTGGAAACAAATATAATTGCGAGACCGCCCTCAATACTGTACAATGGTTTTTATTAAAACTTGATTGAACTGGGATTCACTCACCAGTATTTCCCACTGACAAAATGTTTTTAAACACGTTTCAGGTAACAAAATGTGAAAGCCAATTAGAAGCCAGCTGGACAGCACTAAAGGCTTGGAAAAGTGGCAATAAAGTTACCTAAAAGAAATAGATGTTTTTACTAAATAAAAATACGATTTATTCCTATAAAAATGTGTATACTGAAAACTTGGGTTTTATCCCATGTGTTTAATATTATGAAAGTGTGGTATTTTACTCTGATAAAATATTTTCTAACTACGTTCCTGATGTAAATTCTGCTGCCAAATTAGACAATAACAGGATACCACCAAAACTGGCCGCGGCCGCCCGTTCCCGGGTTTGTAATAGGCGGGCGGGGGTTGCGACAGAAGGTGATATCAGAGCTAAGCCACTGATTCAGCCACAGAAGTGTTCTGCTGACACCAAAAATTCAAAGTGTTAGGAAATAAATTACGGGAATACGTGCATAACTGTATTTTCTTGTTATGTGTTATTTGACTATTTGTTAGTTTACGGTATGAGCGACCAAGGACCATCTGACGCGTACCGTCAATTGTCTGGTTCGCCTAGAAGCGAAGGTGCCTCTTCTCAGCCTGCCCTCTCGGGGTACTCTGCTGATACGGAAGAAGGAATATTCGTATTTAAGGCTCAATCTGAAGAGCCATCTCCTCAGAAAAAGAGGGGATGGTTCAGTAGAGGAGCACAGAGAGCACTAGCCATAGCCAAAAGAGAAACCGATGCTTATGCCCAGGATATGCTTAATAGGGGCATAGCCAATATTCACGTCTTAGCAACCACTGCAGCTGACCCAAACCTGGAACAAATGTTAGCACCCCAACCACAACCACCAATTCCTGACCAACCAATGGAGATAGAAAACCTTGAAAATCAAGTAGAAATGCATGATTTGAATCCGGAGGAAATACCTAGGGTACCTGCACCAAATCCCTTAGACCCAAATTACGACCCACGGTGGGACGACAATAGGGACTATGTGCAACGTTACCCGATACACGAAGACATGCCCATGCCGAACCTAGGAGCCTACCCAGGGTTAGATCCTCTAGATCCCTATTACGATAATGATGTATTCATTAGAGAGATTCTGGAAAATCCTTACCCATACCAGGCCCCTACACCTCCATACCCGGAACCCGCACCCCAGATTCCGAACCTAGTCCTAGAACCTGCACCCCCAATGAATGCAGAAAACGTAAAAGAACTTAGGACATTTGGTGAGGAAATTTTAGAAAATAGTGAAAGGATGAGACAGGTGGGAGAGCGACTTGTTTGGAAGTACGACGAGCGCAATATGGATTTCTGGATGAAACCATATCCGTGAATGTGATGGTAGAGATGGTGATAGTAATAATAATAATATAATATGATAATATATGATATGTGTGTTTGAAAAAAACTACGGATGCCTATTACTAGTAGTGTAGCTTTAAATTTCAGTCGGTATTGTAATTTTAATTTCAGTACTGGTGTGTAATAGATGCATATTATATGAATAGAGTAAAAGTCGCAATGATCGACGCTTTTGACCAAAGTGTATGTCATGTGATTGGCTATGTTAAATATTATATGTAATATTAATGTGTGGTAAATGTTTAAAATTCAGATGGACAACGAAGTGAACCAGGAAAACCAGAGTGATAATCACCCGAATAGCGATAATCTGAATAATGAGAATCCGAACAACAATAACAATGGAAACCAAGTGGATAATAGTGCCATCCAACATATAGTAGCACAAGGAATCATAGATGCAATGCCATTTATTATTCAAACTGTTAAGGAAGCAGAAAATAAAAGTAAGCATAGTAGTAAGCAACCAACTGAACCTGAACACAACGTAAACAATGGACCCGTACTTCAAGTGCCCATTCCCAAAAGAAGAAGAACCATGTCATACGGTTGTTCTTATAAAGAATTCTGGTCTTGCAAACCAATAGAATTCTCGGGCAATGAAGGACCCATTGCAGCTCTATGCTGGATAGAAAAGACTGAGGCTGTTTTAAAAATAAGCAAGTGTGCTGAAGAAGACAAGATAATGTTTGCTTCCAACCTGTTTAAGAACTCAGCTTTAGAATGGTGGAACACTATCCTCCAGTCAAGAGGAAGTGATAGGGCATACAACATGGAATGGGAGGAATTTAAAAATATTGTAGAAAGGAAATTCTGCCCTCCCAATGAAAAGGAACAGATAGCTAATAAGTTTCTGAACCTTAGGATGACCGGAGTAGATAGTAAGGGTTATACTACCACATTCTTTGAATATGCTAGAATAGTACCAACCCTTGCATCAACTGAACCGGTATTAATCTCCCGATACATCTGGGGATTAATTGGAGAAATTAGACATGTAGTCAAGGCAGCTAGGCCCCAAACCATAGAAGAAGCTTTAGAACTAGCAAATACCTTGACAGATGAATTAATCTGTACTAGAGAAGAAGACCAGAGGAGAAACATAACCCAAAGGCTTACTCAAGAATTCCGTTCTGGAAATTCTAACCGTAGGAACATAGGTTCTACCTCTACTCCATACTGCAAAACCTGCAGAAAGAAGCATTCAGGAAGATGCTCCACTCACTGCAATTTCTGCAAGGCACCAGGACACAAGGAAGAAGATTGCAGGAGCAAATCTAGTAATGGACTGTGCTTCAACTGTGAGAAAAAGCTCACATCAAGCCAAATTGTCTGAAATTGGATCCGGTTGCGAACAACAAGAACACTAAAAATGCTAGAGCATTTGTTCTAACTACAGATGAAGCCAAGATGATTCCGGACGTCATAGCTGGTACGTTTTTAGTTAATGATGTTTTTGCTGAAGTATTATTTGACTCTGGTGCAAACCAAAGTTTTATCAATACTTCGTTTGCAAACTTCTAAATCAATCATTAACTAAACTACCACAAGAATGTCTAGTAGAAACAGCAAATGGAGAAACCGCTAGGATTTCTGAAATCTTGCAGGGGGCAAGAATAGAAATTTTAAATCAAAAATTTATTGCAAACCTTTACCCAATGAATCTGGAAGGATTTGATATTGTATTAGGAATGGATTGGTTGATAACCAATAAAGTCAGTATTTTATGTGACCAAAAGTCAATTCAAGTAAATTCACCAAAGGGTGAAAAGATCACAATTAAAGGTGATAAACCATTTAGATCCACAAAATTCATCTCTGTGATGAAAACTGCAAGTTGTATAAGAAAAGGATCTATAGTGTATTTGATTTCTATAATCACTAACACTAAAGGAAAAGAACTAAAAGACATTCCAGTAATGTCTCAGTTTTCAGATGTCTTTCCAGAAGAATTGCCAGGGCGACCACCAGATAGGGAAGTTGAATTCAGAATCCATCTGCTACCAGGAACGACACCGATTGCCAAAGCACCTTATCGTTTGGCACCCATCGAAATGCAGGAACTGAAGAAACAGTTAGACGAATTATTGGAGATAGGATTCATACAGCCAAGCTCATCGCCATGAGGAGCACCTATTTTATTTGTCAAAAAGAAGGACGGATCAATGCGTATGTGCATTGACTACCGTGAATTGAACAAGGTCACGATTAAGAATCGGTACCCCTTACCAAGGATCGATGATCTGTTCGATCAACTTCAAGTGGCTCGATTTTTCTCTAAAATCGATTTGAGATCAGGATATCATCAATTAAAGGTACAGGAAGAGGACATTCCTAAAACCGCATTTAGAACAAGGTATGACCATTATGAATTAACTGTCATGCCATTTGGTTTAACCAATGCCCCAGCTGCATTTATGGACATGATGAACCGAATATGTAAGCCATATTTGGATAAATTCATAATTGTTTTTATTGATGATATTCTAATTTACTCTAAGAGTAAAGAGGAACATGCAAAGCATTTGTACACACTTTTAAGTCTATTAAGAAAGGAAAAGCTTTACGCTAAGTTTTCAAAGTGCGAGTTTTGGTTAGAACAGGTACAGTTTCTTGGACACTTAGTTAACCATGAAGGAATTCATGTGGATCCAACAAAGATCGAGGCGATTACCAAATGGAAAACCCCTGAATCACCAACCGAGGTTAGAAGTTTCTTAGGATTGGCTGGTTATTATAGAAGATTTATTCAAGATTTTTCTAGAATAGCCATTCCCTTAACCAAGTTAACCTGTAAATCCATTAAGTTTGAATGGTGACCAAAACAGCAAGAAGCCTTTAGAATCCTTAAGCAAAGACTAACCCATGCACCCATACTAGCGTTACCAGAAGGAACTGAAGACTTTGTAGTCTATTGTGATGCTTCTAAGTTAGGTTATGGATGTGTGTTGATGCAACGTCAAAAGGTTATAGCTTACGCATCTAGACAACTTAAGAATCATGAAGAAAATTATTCAACCCATGATTTAGAATTAGGAGCCATAACTTTTGCTCTTAAGATTTGGAGACATTACCTTTATGGTAGTAAGTTTACCATATTCACTGATCATAAGAGTTTAAGGTATATTTTCGGGCAAAAAGAATTGAATATGAGACAAAGATGCTGGATGGAGATACTTAGTGATTATGATTGTAATATCCAGTATCATGCAGGGAAAGCCAATGTAGTGGTTGATGCTTTAAGTCGAAAATATCACGAAAAGCCAAAAAGAGTACGTTCTCTTAAATTAAATCTACAAGTAGATTTAAATGATCAAATTAAAAGAGCACATGAATCAGTAATCAAAGATGATACTAAAAAATTAAAAGGAATGATTAAGGAATTAGAACAAGGAACAGATGGAATTTGGAGATTCCATAAAAAGAGAATATGGATACCTAAATTAGGAAACCTACGTCATCGTATATTAGAAGAAACCCATAAGTCCAAGTATACGATGCATCCAGGAAATGATAAGATGTACTAGGATTTAAGGAAAAATTTCTAGTGGATAGGAATGAAGAAGGACATAGCAGCTTAAGTTTCCAAATGTTTAACTTGTTCCCAAGTTAAAGCTGAACATCAGAAACCCTCAGGTTTATTACAACAAATAGAGATGCCAGTTTGGAAATGGGAATTGATAACAATGGACTTTGTTTCCAAATTACCCAAAACAAGAAAAGGTAATGATTTTATAATCTGGGTGATTGTAGACAGGCTAACTAAATCAGCTCATTTTCTACCAATGAAGGAAACTTTCAGTATGGAACAATTAGCTAAATTGTATGTAAATGAAATCGTTTCATTACATGGAATACCTTTATCTATTGTGTCTGATAGGGATAGCCGTTTTACCTCTCGTTTTTGGTCAAGTTTCCAAAAAGCAATGGGAACTAAGTTAAATCTAAGCAAAAGCTTACCATCCTCAAACGGACGGACAAAGCGAAAGGACAATTCAGACAATGGAAGATATGCTTAGAGCTTGTGTAATTGATTTCGGAGGTAATTGGGACGATCACTTACCGTTAATAGAATTTTCTTATAATAACAGTTATCACACAAATATCAATGTTGCACCATTCGAAGCACTTTATGGACGAAAGTGTAGAACCCCAGTCTGTTGGGCAGAAATTGGGGAAAAGCAACTATCTGGACCTGAAATAGTGCAGGAAACAACCGACAAGATCATTCAAGTCAAGGAACGACTGAAAGCAGCACGTGATCAATAGAAGAGCTACGCTGATAACAGACGTAAGCCGTTAGAATTTCAGGTAGGTGACAAGGTATTGTTAAAAGTCTCTCCTTGGAAAGGAGTAGTCAGATTTATCAAGAGGGGAAAGCTAAGTCTCAGGTATGTTGGACCTTTTGAAATTATTAGAAGAATAGGACATGTAGCCTATCGGCTACAACTGCCAGAGGAAATGTTTTTTAAACGCGTTTCAGGTAATAAAATGTGAAAGCCAATTAGAAGCCAACTGGACAGCACTGAAGGCTTGGAAAAGTGGCAATAAAGTTACCTAAAAGAAATAGATGTTTTTACTAAATAAAAATAGGATTTATTCCTATGAAAATGTGTGTACTGAAAACTTGGGTTTTATCCCATGTGTTTAATATTATGAAAGTGTGGTATTTTACTCTGATAAAATATTTCCTAACTACGATCCTGATGTAAATTCCGCTGCCAAATTAGACAATAACAGGATACCACCAAAACTGGCCGCGGCCGCCCGTTCCCGGGTTTGTAATAGGGGGACGGGGGTTGCGACAAACACCCCCAATCTAATGAACCTAAGTCATCAAGTAAACTTACTAGTCACAAAGTGTCCAAACTACACCAAGTCTCCAAACATTACCATGTTTGGAATGCACTAGTCTAGTTTGAGTTTTACTTGGTTACTTGATGATTTAGATGATTAGTTACTTGTACATTCTTTATTGACCAACCGAAATCATTAAGTTGATGATTTTGTGCTTTGAATCCATACAATGAGGTTAAATGGATGAAATTTATTCTACCTCCATGCATGACCCTATATGACTTGGACACTATACTTATATATATATATATATATATATATATATATATATATATAATGATATTAGAACTGAATCATAACACCAACCAAACTCATGGTTGGATGTTATATATTGTGGTCATTGTCATCTTGGACTAAAGTTCCTCAAACTATGGATTCTAATGGGTGAATCGGTACCCATCAAAACATGACCAAAATAGTGTCCATATGAGTGCTTTAGAAAAGTTGTAATCTACTTGCAATATACATACTTATATACTACTTTAAACGCTTAATCCCTACTCAATACCGAACTCCATAAACTCAAACGTCTCGTTCATCCTTGTAGGATAATCTCAGCATTTCCTAAACTCTAAGACTCACCGTTCGTGTTTTTGGAAGCTTTTGCAAACCACGAGTATACATGACCCACTTTTCGTTTTCGCACTTTTGGGTGCAATACATATTACCATATTAAAACTCACACAAACACATATATGCACATACGCTCTTCATACAAACGAATCCAATATACATGCTTTATGCGTTTATACTTTAGGAATACATGCATGCTAAAAGCCATACTTGCAATATACTTTGTCATTAACTTTGTACAAGCCTACCTTAATATGTATAGCACCATAGGAGTAGCACACCACCCATTGATGAGTCAATGTTAAGTAATACAATCGAATAAACAGTCTTGTCGTTGCGACAAAAAGATTACACTAGTGGAATCTTTGGGTTGACACGTATGTGATGCATTCTAGTTCATGTTATGTTTATGCCTTCATATACGTTTTTGCCATGTGGATCTCATAAAAAATTTATTATACATATGCTAGTACACTAAACTTGTATACTCACCAATGCATTTTTGTGTTGACATGTTACTTTAATATATATTGCAGGTTTGTGATAATGATGCGTTGAAATAATCTAGTAGGATGGCTAGAAATGCACCTAGTATATGTTCACCCTTCATATGAAGTGAAGGGTGAAAAATTAGCCCAAGTATATGTTCAATACAATGTTCGATTTCAATTTTTAACCACAACAACCAATCTAAATCAGCTAAAACCAGTCCTGAACCAATACCAATGGGTTTTCATATAAAACAATCCATTTCTTACCATTTTTCGTCCAATTCCTTGCAAATTTTATCCAATTACACACAACATCTTTGTAGAATTGAGCCTATTGCTCCCATACAACTTGAAATTCCCTTAGTCAGATCTTGTTCTTACGTTTACATGTTACACACCATTAATCCTATATTTTAACAAGTATGAAGTGTGAAATCCATCATACAAGCTAGATATAGTGGACATACAGATAAAAAAAACGTTCCATAATTATCTGGACAAAATTTGACAGAGTTTAACTCAAACATATAAGATCAGAAAATGTAGACATATGCCAAAGATTATGGTCAGTCGCATGCCAACTGCTATTTATAGACAACATTAGTTGTATGAGTCATACGACTTATTTCATCAAACAAATGGCTCATGCGACTACCTTACATCAAACAAATAGTCCATATGATTCAGGTCTTGTGCGACTAAACATCAAATCGTATGACTCATACGATTGGTTGCATCAAGACACAAAACTCTAATTTAACACAGAACATAAAAAACGTAACCTATACACAGATCTAGATACTTAAAACTAGCGTAATATAGTCTAATAGACTTAAAACTTCGTGCAGCTTATGTGACCTACACCTCCTTCCTTCTCGTGACCATAACATATAGTCTAAGAAACTTAAAACTTCATAAAGTTACACCTCACTCGCGTTTTTTTTCTATATTTCTTTTCCAGTAATAATAAAAAAAAAAGATTTGTTAGGTGAGGCCATCTTGACAATTGTGCCTACCTTGAGTATTGTAATATCATTGTACACTTCCAAACAATATGTCACTATTACTTTTTAATGACTCTAGGAACCCCTTTAAGAGACTTTTTCAACTTCATAAGTTACACCTCACTCATATAATTTTTACTGTCAAGCATCTTCAAGTGGCGCCCACCGTGGGGCTGCGTTGCTTAGAACATGAAACTCTTGGTAGTTCAGCCCATATGTTCCTAGGTTCTTTCTAAGGTCGGGAGCAAACGTTCTTGGAAAAATAGCTCTTAAACCTCTCTCTTGCCACTTTACGCGACACCCGGTTCCGATCCTTCGCTTGCAACCCCGGTTTCAAGGTTCCATATCCCTCTCTACGCTATAGTTTGCTTAAAAATATACTTGATATATGCAACAATACCTCCGAGAAATTGCATACATAAGCCACAACTTTGAAGTGACAAGTATAAAGACATACACGTACCCGATTTGTAAAGCTATTTCTTCCCATTCAAGATGAAATTTATTTAAGCATTATGGTGGAGGGTATGATTCATGTTGGATTGGTTCTGTTTAAACATAATGGAAAACATGAAAACATACCTGTCACCGCAGACAGTGCAGTGGAGAATCCAGTGAGAGAAGACGACATGGAGTTCGACATCTTTCTCAAGGTGATCTGGTTCCTCCTTAGGGTGCTGACTGATGATGGTGACTAAGAAAACCGAAAAGGGTATCGGCCGTAGGAGAAGGAGGTCGAACGTAATGATGTTATGCTTATGGGGTATCTCTAATTGTGTAACTGTCTAACCCCTTAACCTCCACATAAGTCTCCTTATATAAGCACCCAGGAGGAAACCTAATTAGTTAATAAGGGTAATATGGTCCATTAACAATTACCAACTAATTATCTTAATAGGTTATTATATATTTTGATCTATATTATGTAAATGATTATAATGGCTATAGATTAAATATTAATACATAATATATTTAATCTTACATTCTCCCACTTAGCCGAGTAATCATTTACTATGAGTATTAGATAAGCCTGATCAGGAGTTAACACTCATTTTAGCCTTAAACAAGTACTATAGCAGAGAAATACAGCCGTTGAATCATTATGCGACTCAGGGCCCCCATTAATCATACTATAGCCTTAATTTAAAACCTAATCGTCATGATCAAAATACGCATAAGCCCTTTGTTTGATTTGTAACTTTATTTGTCTATATGCCATTATACCGGTTGAACATATACTAACAGACATACAAAATCAAACTGAGAAAATTTCATTAATCATAAACATAAGCTAGTACAATATGCTTAAATAAGGTCTTTACTAAATCCCATATTCCGAACATGTTCTTCGTAAACCTTAGGAGGGAGACCTTTAGTCATCGGATCCGTAAGCATATCTTCAGTACTAATATACTCGATACAAAGATTATTTTCCTCAACTCGTTCACGTACGAACAGATGTTTTGTATCGAGATATAAACCAGGTCCAGTCGAACTGTTACTGTTCGAGAAACTAATGGCAGCTGAATTATCACAGTAAAGCTTCAATGGTCTATAAATGGAATTAACAATTTTGAGTCCAGTGACCAGATTTCTAAGCAACATTCCATGACAGGTTGCGTTATAAACAGCAATGTACTCTGCCATCATTGTGGAAGTTGTGGTCAACTGTTGTTTATGACTCTTCCATGAGATAGGGCCGCCTGCTAACCTAAAGATATAGCCCGAAGTGGATTTCTTATCATCTTTGCATTTGGCAAAGTCAGAATCAGAATAACCCACCACTTCTAAATAATCACTTCTTCTATAAGTCAGTTTATAGTCTTTCGTCCCTTGCAGATATCGATGTACCTTCTTAGCTGCTTTCCAGTGATCTAGGCCAGGATTAGTCTGATAACGGCCTAGCATTCCAGCAATATAAGCGATATCTGGGCGAGTACAGACTTGAGCATCATCAAGCTCCCGACTACTGACGCATAAGGTATCTGGCTCATTTGCTCCTTCTCAACCTCTATTGTCGGACACTGGAATGAACCGAAAACATCTCCTTTAACTACTGGAGCGACGGAGGGTTTGCACTGTTGCATGTTGTAACGTGTAAGGACACGATCTATGTAAGCCCTTTGGGACAATCCTAAGATCCCTTTGTGTCTATCTCGATGAATTTCGATGCCAATGACGTAAGAAGCATCTCCGAGATCCTTCATGTCGAAGTTATGTGAGAGTAACCGCTTCGACTCATGCAACATGTCTAAAATATTACTTGCCAATAGAATATCATCTACGTAAAGGACAAGTATAGTAAAGTTGCTCCCACTCATCTTGAGGTAGGTGCATTGATCCACTTGATTCTTCATAAAACCTTGCTTCTTCATGACTTCATCAAACTTGAGGTACCACTGACGTCATGCTTGTTTCAACCCGTAAATGGATTTCTTCAACTTACAGACTAGATGCTCCTGACCTTCAGGTTTAAAGCCTTCAGGTTGTTTCATGTAAACATCTTCGTCCAAGTCTCCGTTAAGGAAAGTGGTTTTAACGTCCATCTGATGCAGTTCTAAATCGAAATGAGCTACTAGGGCCATGACGATCCTTAATGAATCTTTACGAGAGACAGGTGAAAACGTCTCTTGATAATCAATTCCCTCTTTCCGAGTGTAGCCCTTTGCAACCAATCTCACTTTGTAGCGTTCAACGTTCCCATTCGGATCCAGTTTTGTTTTGAACACCCATTTGCATCCTACGGGTTTGACTCCGTTGGGTAATTCTACCAAATCCCAAACGTCATTTTTCTTCATGGATTCAAGCTCATCAATCATTGCTTTATTCCATTCAGAAGACTGATCACTGCTAATGGCTTCATTGTAAGAGATAGGATCATTGAGCTTTCCAGGATCCATTTCAGTCAGGTAGGTAACATAATCATCCCAATTAGTAGGCCTTCTTTGCCTAGATGACCTCCTGAGTGGATTATCGGTTGTCTTGGTTATGAGCGTTTGATGTGCCTTCGTCATGAGGTATAATGGGTTCTGATTGTAGAGGTGAATTTGGAGTTGGTGCAGTAGCTTCAGGTGCAGTAGTTGCATTGGGTACAAGAGGAGTAATCGGAGTAATGGTAAGCAACGAATCTCACCCCCCCCCCGCGTCTTGTACTTCTTGCAATTCTTCGTAAGGGTTGGTACTGCTCCCACTGACCTTGAAATCCTCCAGGAACGCGGCACGCTTGGTTTCAACAATACGGGTGACGTGGGAAGGATAATAGAAACGATAACCCTTAGAATTATCAGGATACCCGATAAAGAAACAGGTAACTGTTTTAGGGTCAAGTTTCCTTAGGAAAGGATTGTAAAGTTTTGCTTCAGCAATGCAGCCCCATACTTTCATATATTTAAGACTCGGTTTCCTTCCTGTCCAAAGTTCATAAGGAGTTTTAGGGACGACTTAGAAGGAACTGTATTGAGTATATGAACAGCTGCTTTTAACGCTTCAGTCCAGAGGAATAATGGTAAATTAGTGTTGGCTAACATACTGCGCACCATGTTCATGAGGGTACGGTTTCTTCTTTCAGCGACACCGTTCTGCTGAGGTGTACCAGGCATGGTGTATTGGTTCACAATCCCCTGGCCCTTACAAAACTCATAAAATGGACCAGGAGCTTGACCCACATCAGTATGTCTTCCATAATATTCACCGCCTCTATCTGATCTCACAACTTTAATCTGACGATCTAATTGCTTTTCAACTTCAGCCTTATAATCTTTAAAAGTTGTTAGAGATTCAGATTTCTCCTTAATAAGATACAAGTACATTTAACGAGAATAATCATCAATGAAAGTGATAAATGAAGTATGTCCTGTTATGCCAGCGATTTGGTAGGGACCACTAATGTCAGTGTGAATGAGTTCTAATAAATTAGAGCTCCTAGTGGCACCTTTCTTATTCGCTAATGTCATTTTACCTTTAAGACATTTGACACATGTTCCAAAATCATAGAAATCGAGAGGAGGTAAGACTTCATCCTTTACTAGACGATTTAATCGTTCTTTTGAAATCTGGCCTAAACGCTGATGCCACAACATGGATGAAGTCTCTAAGTCTCGTTTCTCTTCCATCTTTGTGAGTGATTCATTAATGTTATATGACAACAAAGATTTGGAAAAGCCATCATCTAGTTCTAATCTATAGAGACTACCATCCAGAACACCAGTACCATAAAGAACAGAATCATAGAGGATAGAGAGTTTGTGATGACCATGGGAAACAATAAAACCGTCCATGTCTAACTTTGGTCCTGATACAAGGTTCCGAGTTACCTCAGGAACATATAAGGTATCATAAAGTTTAATACATAAACCAGTTTTCATAACTAATTGTAATGTTCCAATAGTCTTCACTTCTAATTCTCGATCATCCCCAACCTTAAGCGTTCTTTGGTTTCTTTCCAGCTTCCGGATTGAAAGGAATCCCTGAGTTGAATTGGTAACATGAACCATAGAACCAGAATCAAACCACCAAGAATTAGCAGGAACACTTAAATTATAGGACTCAAGTATCATAAAATAATCGTTACCTTTCTTAGCCAGCCACTCCTTAAAGTCAGGGCATTCCTTCTGCATGTGTCATGTCTTTTTACAGAACTTGCAGCGGATACTGCCTAAGGAGTTCTTAGAGCTGGGAGGTGCACTTGTATTAGGATTAGGCCTTTGGACTTTTGAAGCATCCTTCCTTTGAGATTGTTCTTCCTTTTCTTAGAGTTGGAGGTGGTGAAGTTGGCAACATCAGTAGTGCGATCCATCCTCATGCGCTCTTCCTCCTGTACGCACATGGCGACCAGCTCACTCATCGTCCATTTTTCCTTCTGAGTGTTGTAATTGATCTTGAATGCTTCAAAGGACGAAGGAAGCGAAGTGATGATAAAATGAACGAGGAAACCATCACTGATTTCCATTTCCAGCCCCTTCAGCTTATTGGCCATGTCATTCATCATCATGATGTGCTCGCAAATGCCGCTCCTCCCATCATACTTAGTTGTCACCAGCTTGAGGATAAGGGTACTAGCGTGTGCTTTAGACGTCCCCTTGAACTGCGCCTCCACATGTTCCAAGTAGGTTTTAGCATCTTCAGAATCAGGAATAGCTCCCCTGATTGCATTGCTTATGGACTGCTCCATAAACATGAGAGACATGCGGTTACGCCTAGTCCAATTTTCATGAGTTAACTGCTCAGCAGCAGTACTTTGAGTGGTAAGGTCCACTGGCTTATTCTCTCTTAGAGCATAATCAAAATCCAACAATCCAAGTGTAAGCATGAGAGCATCCTTCCATGCAGTATAGTTATCACCGGTCAAAGGTGGAATCCCGCAACTGGGCGCTGATAGTGGAAATAAGATGAGCAAGTTATGATACTAAGGAGAAGTCCTAATGTGATCTAAGGGCACGTTAAACTAAGGCAGGCATAAATAATGACCATTTTACGTTATGAAGCTGTGATATTGTCTATTACTAACACCAAAATAATAGACTTAGTTAAAATTCTACTTAAACGAAGACAAAACAGCTTTGGCCAGAAGTGTAATCATTTAAGCATATGTGCAAAGTGGTTGTAACAAACCAGCTTTGCCCAGAAATTGAGACAATCACTTTAGTTATGCACTTGTTAAGTATGCCATCTATGAAGGAATTAAATCAACTTTGGCCAGATATTAATACATACATGTTTATGATGCACACTTAACTTGGCTTTCGTAATACTTGGATGATAAGTAGATGTATCAAATCAGCTTTGGCCAGAAATTGATACATCAGAAGCTCATTCAAGTTAAGCCATCTTGGTTTTGCAAAACATTATTTGATTCTGATTAATTAACTAAAAAATTACAAAACCAATCATTTAATAGCAAACCACCCGTTAGCGCGGATTGAGGTTTCGAGTCAGGTCTCGACTGAGTTATGAGATCTTGAGTCAGTTATGAGGTCTCGAGTCGCAACCTTGTTGTCACTAGTCGGAACCATGGTCTCGACTACTATATCTTATGAGATCTCGAGTCATGATGAGGTCTCGAGTCGCAACCACGGTCTCGAGTCACAACCTTATGGTCTCGAGTTATGACCTTATGGTCTCGAGTCGAGACCTTATGTCTCGAGTCGAGACCTTTGTCTCGAGTTATAGACTTTTTTATGATTTCGAGTCGAGACCTTATGGTCTCGAGTCAAGATCTGTTGGTCTCGAGTTGTGAAGGTTTAACGACCTGATGATTTCGAGTCGAGACCTTATGGTCTCGAGTCGAGACCTTATGGTCTCGAGTCGAGACCTTATGGTCTCGAGTCGAGACCTTATGGTCTCGAGTCGAGACCTTATGGTCTCGAGTCGAGACCTTATGGTCTCGAGTCGAGACTGATGGTATCGAGTCGTAATCTGATGATCTCGAAGCTTCCTGTTAACAGCTGTGAATGTGAAAGCATAACTGAAAATTCGAATTTTACGGGATTTTGTGATAGTGTTTCCTGTTTTAAGATGACCTAATTTTATCAAAATATTTCAAAAATTATAACTGTTTATCTAATAACAGTTTTCGAAAATCTTTAGAGGACAAAATCAGATCAAAACAGGAAAAAACACTTAATAATCCGAATCATATTCCAAAACATAAAGGAAACTTCGAATTTTCTAAGAACATGTGATGAACCCTAAAAAAATAATACTTAATTCTGGAACCCAAAACCTGAATTTTAATAGTTTCTAAACAGATTTCGGTCAAAACATAACCCAGTTGAAATCGAGTGAACATATAATCAATCCTTTTTCCGAAAACAGTGATCTCGAGTGGACCTTTATGACTCGAAACCGGCTGTTAGGTTTATTAAGTTATCAAAAATTCCGTTTTCATGATTTCAATCCCAGAATTAATGGATATGAAAATAGAACTGACTAATCAACATATGCTCTGATACCACATGTTGGATTGGTTCTATTTAAACATAATGGAAAACATGAAAACATACCTGTCACCGCAGACAGTGTAGTGGAGAATCCAGTGAGAGAAGACGACATGGAGTTCGACATCTTTGTCAAGGTGACCTGGTTCCTCCTTAGGGTGCTGACTGATGATGGTGACTAAGAAAACCGAAAAGGGTATCGGCCGTAGGAGAAGGAGGTCGAACGTAATGATGTTATGCTTATGGGGTATCTCTAATTGTGTAACTGTCTAACCCCTTAACCTCCACATAAGTCTCCTTATATAAGCACCCAGGAGGAAACCTAATTAGTTAATAAGGGTAATATGGTCCATCAACAATTACCAACTAATTATCTTAATAGGTTATTATATATTTTGATCTATATTATGTAAATGATTATAATGGCTATAGATTAAATATTAATACATAATATATTTAATCTTACAATTCAAACACTTTAGCGTGTTTGAGTTTTCTCTATCCAATAATCTTATGCCATGTCAACTCCCCCCTTCACTTCCCATTTTCTACTCAAACACTATGAATGATTCAAACACCCAATCAATTAAATTTTTTTTTTTTTGATTAGTTCTCTATCTCGTCTCTCCTCTCTCTCCCCTCCCTTTCTTCTTCTTCACCTTATACACCGATTTGTCAAGTCCCCACTCACTGATTTGTGCCCATCATTCAATCACCGCTCGGTGATTCCACATCCCCGAAGGGTTCCCTGCAATCACTCCGACCCCCCTTACATTACTATTATTATAAAGCAGGGTATAGTAATAATGATACCCCTACCAGTTTAATACATGCACTCTTTTTACCGGCATATTTAATAAAAAAACTTTGTTGGTGTTGTACATATATCTCGAAATATGCAAGAATTCTTTGGAAACTTTGAAAATTCAAAGAATATAAGATCATCGGGTGCGGGGAACGTCCCACCCCGTCTCCGGCTCGTCCCTCTCGTCCCACACCGCCCCCGGGCTCGTCGTGGCACTCCCAGCTTCTCCAAGCCGTTGGAGACGAGGCAAAAAGTAGGCCCCCTTAATTAATGCCGTTTTTAACGGCTAGTTTTAAAAAAAATTAATTTTTTTAATTATTCTAAAACCTATAAATACCCATTCATTTAACTTTTTTATACAAAAATTCACCCACACTCTCCAAACAAACCTCTTTACAAAATAATCTTCTCTAAAAATAGACAATGTCATCTTCTTCTTCGTCGGGTTTGACGGATACCAGAGAAGCCGTAAAATATTGTATAAACACGGTGGTAGCCGCGACACAACTAATTTTTGGAAGAAAAGAAGGAGGAGGTTTCGTCACAACCACGAAACAGGATCCCGGCCATCAACCGAGACCAAGAAGGTTAGTTTTATTTTTATTTTTATTTTTATTTTTATTTTTATTTTTATATTTTATAGCGTTGCATTATTTTTATAAGTTATATATGTGTTACTATATATTACTTGACACATCGTGTAGGTGCTCACGAAAGATTAATCGCCGATTACTTTGCCGACGAACCGTTGTAATCGGAGACAATGTTTAGACGTCGTTTTCGAAAGAGTCGTCGACTGTTCTTACGTATAGCCGACGATTTAGCCTCTTATGACCCTTTTTTTACATTGCGATACGATGCTAGAGGCAAAATGGGCTTCACCACCTTACAGAAATGCACTGCGGCGATTCGTAAACTAGCTTATGGGACAGCAACCGATGCTTGAGACGAATACTTAAAGATGTCCGAAAGAACTGCTAGAGAATGTCTATACAAGTTTTGCAAATTTGTGGTGAGGCTTTACAACAAAAAATATTTGCGAAAACCGAGTTACAATGAGGTACAACAATTGTATCAACACCACAAAGCAACGCACGGTTTTCCAGGAATGCTCGGGAGCATTGATTGTATGCATTGGCCATGGCGGAATTGTCCTACCGCATGGCGAGGAATGCATACGCGAGGCGATCAAGGACATCCAACAATAATTCTAGAAGCTGTTGCGTCTCAAGACCTATGGATTTAGCATGCTTTCTTTGGGATTCCTGGTTCGAATAACGACGTCAACGTTCTACAAAATTCCGAGATTTTTGACAATGTTATAAAAGGGACCGGTCCTGATACGAGGTTTACGGTTTCGGGAGTGGAGTACAGATGCGGGTATTATCTGGCCGATGGAATATACCAACAGTACTCTTCAATTGTTAAAACTGTTAGGCATCCGTCGGATGAAAAAAGAAAGAAATTTGCCAAGTTTCAAGAAAGCGGCGAGAAAAGATATTGAACGGTGTTTTGGTGTTCTCCAACAAAGATGGCATATTATTGAAAACCCGGCACGCGCTTTTATACCCAAAAAGTTGCGATACTGTATGTATACTTGTATTTTGTTGCATAACATGATCATCGAAGACAAATGCCATGCAATTTGTGAGTATGACGAGAATGCGGTGGAGCAGATTAATGTTCCGGTTAGCGAAGAACAACAAGATTTAAACAGGTTCTCATTACATGACGATTTCACACATTCCAATCTTTAATCAGACTTGATCGAACACATTTGGAATCTCGAAGAAAACAACGAGTAGTTTTTTATTTATTTGTGTTGTATTTTTTTTAAATGTTTAGTTTTTGTTAAATGTAACTTTAGGTTTTTTTTTAAATGTAACTTTAGGTTTTTTTAATGTAACTTTAGGTTTTTTTTTTAAATGTAAAAACTTTAGGTTTTTATTTAAATGTAACTTTTTTTATTTTTATTTACTTTGTTTTAATTATTTAACTAAATCAAAAAAAAAATAATGATAAAAAAGGGGCTTCACACCCTTGGATAGTCCCCAAGAGGATGGTTCTCCACCCTTAATGATGTGACGCATACGTGAAGGGTAGTCCCTTTAAGGACTAAGCAAACCATACCCTCTAGTCTAATATAGTACACAAAGGGTCAAAACTAATAAAGGTACTTTATGCAAAACCTGGAGTTAAATGCTTGGTTGGTCCATGTGGTTTGCAAAAATTTCATACTGGTCCTAGCGGTTTACTAACTACGCGCGTGATCCCAAAAGTTGTCAAACATGAACTCGGTTGGTCCCCTGACCTAACCTATGTTAAATTTCTCAGTTAACTATGTATAAAATGACTTTATTGCCCTGAACAATTAAAAGAAATAAAGAAAATATATAAAGAAGACTATCTTCTTCAACCTCTAACACCACCACCTCCTCCACCTTCACAACCCACCACAACCCACCACAACCTGCAACTACCTCCACAACTACCGTTTTCTTATTCCTCCTTTTTTTTCATTCCAGTCTTCTCTCTCTACCTCCCAGTTGCCGCCAGCTCCCCCTTTCTTTATCTCTGTTTCTCTCTGTCTCTCCGATCTGCTTCTTCTTGCCGCCGCACGCCACCACCATCCGGTGGTGTCCGGCCGTTCAATCAGGTTAATAGAGGGGCTGGGGTGTGTGGTGTGCATATTTCGTTGGGTTTACAACCGACACCGGCCGTCATAGCCGCCGAAGTCCGGCTCTAGTCGCCGGTCAAGGAAACGAGAGGGCAGAGAGATACGGGTGTTACGTACAGGAGGGGTGTGCGTGGCCGGAGAATCCTCGCCGGAATTACGGGTTCCGGTGACCGGAGAAGAGAGAGGGCAGAGGTGGGTGTGGTGTGCGGGTTCTATTGTTTGAGAAATGAAATGAGGGTTTGAGTTTATAACAAGCTATATATACTGGACTGAAAAAAAGAAGGAAGAAGAAAACGGTGATGGTGGAGGTAGTTGCAGGTTGTGGTGGGTTGTGAAGGTGGAGGAGGTGGTGGTGTTAGAGGTTGAAGAAGATGAGTCTTCTTTATATATTTTCTTTATTTCTTTTAATTGTTCAGGGGGTAAAAATAGTCATTTTACACATAATATAGTTAACTGAGAAATTTAACAGAGGTTATGTCAGGAGACCAACCGAGTTCATTTTTGATAACTTTTGAGACCACGCATGTAATTAGTAAACCACTAGAATTAAGTATGAAATTTTTGCAAACCACATGACGAACCAAACATTTAACTCCAAAACCTGCGTGTAAAAATTATGTACATCAAAGTCACTAAAGGTAGCTAACCCAATCCTCTAGCATTTGACTTTTTATACTCTATACTCTATTGTTTCTCACATCACACATAACGACAGTACATAAAATATATTTCTAAGCATCAAGTCTATACCCACTGTACAAATACTAGAGCATGGAGTATCATTTTTGCAAATGGTTATCTTGTTATAGAGATACACACACACTATTGTAATAATTGACCTTCGTAATGGTATGACAACTTGATTTGACAACTACTAAAAGTTGCTCACACATTATAGAAACAAGAATGCATAGTTAGGCTATGCGGTATAGTAATATTGTTTGTTTAGAGGATGATCCGTCACGTAGGTGTCACGTAGGATGGGGCAAAGATGATGGAGGTATGAAAATTAGGGGATGGACTTAAAATGTATATGTATATATTGTATCTATAGGTGTGTAAGAGAGGGGGAGGCATGTTTTTTGTCTTCATGTGGAGCGTCCAGAAGAGGACGACCAAGACGAAGCCGCGGGGGGGGGGGGGGGGGGGGTTGGCCCGGCGCCGGACCAGAACAAACCGGGTACGATCCCCATATCGGACGGCCTTAGTCATGACTCCAAACTACCTATACATGATGCTGGTGGTACATACATGCAAGAGAGTTTTACAACAAAAAACTCCTTAGAATTAAATAAAAAAAAGTGATCGAGGTCCCTAATATATTGGTTAATCAAGTTAGTCAATATAATTAAATAAAGTGGATACACTTCTTTCTATTCGTGTGTGCCATACTTGGTCAAAATACATATCTATATGGCAAAATCCATGAAACTAAATGAGTAAATGAGTGCAAAGATATTAGATTCATTGATACATGCGTTATATTTCATGGCATGATAGATATGCTGAAAAATAAGGGTTATTGTTATGACAAATGCAACTTATATATTCATGTGGCTTTCAAGACTTAGACTATTCAAAGCCAAGCAAATGATATATTATGAAAAATGATACACATCCATATGTAACCCATACATACATCAATATGCACAACATGCATACATACATCAACATGGCAGTAACTACATCATCCTTCTATTGGCATATTTTTTCTTATAAACCTTAGTGGGTTTCATTGAAATGGTTTTTAACTCATGGCAAAAGTTTTCATATTTTCATAGTCATGCGTGTACAGATACTAGAAGACACATCATTGCGATGATATTTTATATACAGTGATGCTTGACCTGACGATTAAATACTCGAAAATGCTACATACAAAATACTAATACTACGGGTCATCGACACGTATAATGAAAAATAAACACTCGGTCATCGCTTTTTTTTTTTTTGGTTTCACGTAAACCATTGCCGAAGAAATTAAAATAGTTTATTTGTCGTGAGCACAACTCGCTCACATGCAAAAAAAATGTTTCAAACTCTTCGCATGAACATGTCACATTCAATGGATAACTGCCGAAGCATGCCACAGACGACTTATCCATATAAAAACACCCGAACATGTTGGGACCTTCTTATACACAGGTACTCGTGGTTCCAATCAGATAAATATTTACAGCTTCGGCTTCTATGCGATGATCTGCTAAAAAGCCCTTTTTACCACGTTTGCTTCCTAAACGAAAAAAAAAAAAAGAATTAAACTAAGGTTTTACAAATTAAATACATTGATTAAAAAATGTAAGTTACACAAGCCATGTTTAATCCATGTGTATCATCGACGGCAAATAGAAACAATGGTCAACGCCCGACCCACTTTTTATTCGTATCCATGCATATTAACTTATAAGAGAAATAATCAAATAGGAAGTTTATTTTGGCTAGTAAGTATTGAAAGTAATAGGATTAGGACATGTAACAAAATTTAAAATAAAGAGGAAGGGTATTTTAGTTAATCTTATTCTTTTCTTCTTCTTTCTTCTTCCCAGTAACATCAAAACCCAACATAAAACCCACCACTTTCAACCATTTCTCAATAATCACAACATTATAGTGCGATTTTCGTCACCAATCAATGATTCAAACACCCGATCAATGTGTTCTTCAGCTTTTTTGAAGAAAACCCAGCTTAATTTCATACAAAATCTCGTTTTTTTCCGGTGATTTTGAAGATAATCACTTGATTCGTTCGATTCGATCACTGATAAATGTTTCAATCATTCAAATTTCGTCAATCGTTGAAGAAACCAGCTTCGATCCATGTAAGAAATTCTTTAATTTCATTTTTATTATCTGAGTTTTTGATTTAGTCATTGCGTTTTACGATCTTGGCGGGGGTCCGGTGGCAGCACCCCTGGTAGCAGGGTCCAAGGGGCAGAGCCCCTGGCTAAAGGTGTACAAATCGGTTTTTTTGAAAAACCGGTTACGGTTAATAACCGGTTCGGTTATTTTTAGCAAAAAAAAAAAAAAACGGTTTTTTATTAACCGGTTACGGTTAATAACCTGTTTTAACAGGGATAAATTGTAACCGGTCCTAACCGGTTGTAACCGGTTATAAAAAAAACCGGTTTTTGTGTCGATTAATAACTGATAGGAGCGAAACCGGTTAAAGTAACCGGTTAACAAAAACCGGAAAAATAACCGGTTCTGTTATGACATGCTATTTGGGCTGTTTTGTTCATTAATAACTCACAGAATGCTATTTTTTTTCATTTTCTTCAGCTATTTGGGCTGTTTTGTTCACAATTCAGCTAGTTTTGTTATTTTTTGAAGTGTAAATGCAGTTTTTTTTATACAAAAATTAACAAGAGTTAACTGCCATTTTCGTCCCTGTGGTTTGGTCACTTTGGCCATTTCAGTCCATTTTTCAAAAATGCGCCATTTTCGTCCCCCACGTTCTGGAAAGGTGCCATTTCAGTCCAAAAATCATAACCCAGTTAAGTCAGTTTGTAAATAAGGACTGATTGTGTAAATTTGTAACATAAAGGACTGATTGTGTAAATTTAAAAAATGGACTGAAATGGCAGTTAACACCACCACCACTAGCCTTGCCACCACCACCACTCCGCTGCCACCACCACCACAGCCACCACCGCCACTCCACAGCCACTACAGCCACCCTACCACCACCACCACCACTCCGTTGCCACCACCACCACCACCACCACCGCCGCCGCCACAGCCACCACCACCACCATATAGCATGTTGTCATCGTTTTTATGGGTTTTTTTTATTAGCGAGTTACCATGTTGAGATTAAATTATGGTTCACCATCTGTGTTCCTCCTGGACTCTGCAGTCCATATGATTTCTGACACACGGATCAGATCTGACCCCATCTCCATCATCTCGATCGTTGATTACGAAATGCGCAACGTGGATGAGACCCGATATTATATACGTGAAGAGACCGGTTTATCAGTGTCGGTTTGAGCCTCAGGATGAGTCTTTTAAGTCGATGGCACCTTTGCTTGATCCGGAAACCGAGCGGGATTTTATGTGTCAGTTGGAGAGTGATGATGGTGGGGTGGAAACGTGTACGTATTTCGGTGGGTTGTGTATGATTTTAGGGGTGAACCAGAAAGCTTTTCGGAGAAGACGACTGGAGAAGACGAATCAGTTTCTTACGAGCAAAACAAAGGAACGAGAACGGTATACCGAAACGAAAAGCTTGCGGGTTACGGGGACGTCTTCGTCTTCTCCGGTCGTCTTCTCCGATGAACTCCGAACTCCGGCGAGTTGCAGAAATGAGCAGGGTGGCGGTGGTGGCTGTGGTGGCGGTGGTGGCGGTGGTGGTGGTGGTGGCAGCGGAGTGGTGGTGGTGGTGGCAGGGTGGCTGTGGTGGCTGTGGAGTGGCGGTGGTGGCTGTGGTGGCGGTGGTGGTGGCAGCGGAGTGGTGGTGGTGGCAAGGCTAGTGGTGGTGGTGTTAACTGCCATTTCAGTCCATTTTTTAAATTTACACAATCAGTCCTTTATGTTACAAATTTACACAATCAGTCCTTATTTACAAACTGACTTAACTGGGTTATGATTTTTGGACTGAAATGGCACCTTTCCAGAACGTGGGGGACGAAAATGACGCATTTTTGAAAAATGGACTGAAATGGCCAAAGTGACCAAACCACAGGGACGAAAATGGCAGTTAACTCAATTAACAATAAACTCATAAAAAGTTAAACACATAATATATCATTAGTCTTGGAACAAACGGTTGTACATAACAATGAAATACGAACGATAAACATAACAAACGAAATACGCAAACTTAAACTATTAATCTGCAAGAACGTCCACTAATATATATATATATATATATATATATATATATATATATATATATATATATATATATATATATATATATATATATATATATATATATATATTTTTAGTGGAACTACAATACTAAAATATATCTTGAGAAGCGTCGTTTAATCTTCTTCGGCCGAACCCAAACCCGAACTATTGCGAAGGAATTCATCTAATTCGGCTTCTTCGTCGGTCATTGGGGTTGTCAATTCGGCTTCGACCTCGTCCTCGTAAACTTCTTCTTCGTAATCTAATTCTTCCTCGAGTGAACGTTTGTCTTGAACTCTCTCCGCCGCATCTAAGTAATCTTTTAAGCAAATCGACATCCCAACCGCCTTAGGTGTTAGTCGAGTCCTCCTTATCGAAATCACCCTACCACTAATAGAAAAAACACTTTCCGAAGCTACCGTGGAAGCTTGGACCGTTAGTAAATCTCGGGCCATTTTGGCTAAGATCGGAAATTGATCTTCCTTACTTTTCCACCAAGCCAACAAATCATAATTTTTAAACTCTTGTGAACTCATCATTTGTAGAAAGTTCGACCCACCATACCGACCGAGTTCACTACTACTAGTGTTACCACGATGCATTTGACTCGACTCATCATACAATTGGTTATAAACATACAAATAGGTATCTTCCATTTGACTTGAACCTTCACCGAAAGCGGCGTTTCTCATTGACGCGTGAATGTGTGACGAGGTTGAACCATATTTTGTTACATAAACATCAAACAATTTTGAAAGTTGATCGTTGAAACGAGATTTTGCGACTTCACCAAAGTTTGGTTCTTGAGTGGTGTTTAAATTCAATTGGTGTGCAATTTTTTCAATCAAAGACCGGGTTCCAAAAATATTAAAACAAGGGTTTAGAGCGGAGGCACAAGTGAAAACCGCCGGTAGTTCGTTAAAATATTTTCTTAATTTTTCCTTCATTGTATCCGCCATGTCACAATATGGTCTACCTCTAACCGAAAACTCGTTTACTTTCAAACACATTTTAAACAAATTGTGAAGTACCAATGAACTTGTTGGATAATAAACCCCCGACAAAGTCTTTGTTGATGTTTTGAAAACTAGAAGCACTTGTGTAACAGTTTCAATAGTATCCCAACCCGATGGGTGGTAAGGCGAACACTTTCCACGACTAGCCAAAAGGTTATGAAATTCTATTAAACTTTCCTTTTGCAAAATAGCTTTTTCAAACATAATGCAAGTCGAGTTCCACCTATGAGCAACGTCCCAATTGGGTCCTAAGCATATTCGACCCGCTTCCTTACAAGTTTTAATATATTTTGAATGTCTTTGAGTGTTACTAAATATACTTCCTAACATTCTTTGAAAGCTTCTTTTTGTGTTTCAATAACCTTTAAACCGTCTTGAACGGCCAAATTTATGATGTGTCAACGCATCGGCTATGGAAAAAAGTACCCTCACAAATCGGATTGTATTTTAATTTTAAACGCATAACCGCGCTCGTGTTGTTTGAGACGTTATCAAAAGATATTGAAAAAACTTTATTTTCCAATTTGTATGTTGTAATACATTTGTCGATTACTTTATATATAGCTTCACCGGTGTGAGGGTAATCGAATAATTTAAACAAAATCATGCGTCTCATCATTTGCCACGTCGCCGGTTCAATCCAATGGGCGGTGACACAAATATACGAATTGGGTGAACCGTGAGGTGCGGACCAAACGTCGCTAGTCAAGTTAACACCGGTTTCTAATTTTTCAAAATAAGAAATTAATTCTAGTTTAGCTTTTTTCCACAATTTTAAACAATCCCTCCTAAGAGTAGCACGACTTACATGGGTGTATCGTGGTTGGAGAGTTCGTTGAACCATCTTTGTATAGCGTTGGTTGTCGAAGTGGTTGAACGGCAAACTTTCTTGGATTACAAACTTCGCCATTTCATCCCTAACCATATTGAAATTGTAGTTGAAAATATTAGCGTCATCACTTGCCATGGAAGCTTGACCACTAACGTGTTGTTGTTTTAACGCCTTGCAAAACGGTTTTTCGATGTGTTGCTTCAACGTGGAGTTTGCAGTTTCGGCGTAAAAACCTTGACAATGATGACAACGCGCTTTTCTTTTACCGTTTGCCATCTCGCACAAATCAAAATGTGACCAAACCTCGGGGTTGCGTTTCGTTGGAACAACACGAATCACCGTTTCGGTTGTAGACTCGCCAACATTGACCGAATCATGGGCACTAGACGTTGCCATAGCGTTTTGAGAGTTATCGAACAAGAATAAGAGACTTTTTTAGAGTTTTTGAAGATTCTCAAGTGTTGTGATTGAACCTAAACACCCACCACCCTTTTATACTAAGTTTGAGATGAGTTTTGGTCAAAAAAAAAAAAACAAAACAAAACAAAAAAACGGCTATATGCAGCCTCTAACGGTCATATGACCGTTTTTTTATAGTTGGGCACAAAAAAACCGGTTTAACCGGTTATTTTAACCGGTTTTTTTATAACGTTATCGGTTAACCGGTTTTTTACTTCATTCGGTTAATAACCGGTTTTTTAATAAACCGGTTTTAAAATCGATTTTTTTGAAAAATATACTAACCGTTTTATAACCGGTCAAACCGGTTACAAAAAAACCGGTTCCGGTTTTTTTTTCGGTTTCGGTTGGATAATCAGTTTTTTTGTACACCTCTACCCCTGGCCGGGGTTGAAATTTTTTTCGATTAAATTGCTTTAATAAAAATGCATCAGAAAAATTAATTTTCCAGAAATTGGCTCATTTCGAAGACAGTAATTCGTAGACAATTCAGAAAGTTTACAGACAATTCACAAACAGTTCACATATAGTTTTATGTGTCTATTGCGTTTTAGAAATAAGAGAGTTTTATGTGTTTTCTGGCTATTGCGTTTTAGAAAAAACACATTTTTAAGTGTTTTTAGTCATTGCGTTTCAGGTAAAACACATTTTTGAAGTGTTTTTAGTCATTGCGTTTTAGGTAAAAACACATTTTTGAATTGTTTTTAGTCATTGCGTTTTAGGTAAAACACATTTTTAGGTGTTTTCAGTCCATTGCGTTTTAGAGAGAACACATTCTTTTGTTTTTTTAGGCCATTGCGTTGTAGAAATGAGACATTTTTAAGTGTTTTCTGGCCATTGCGTTTTATAAATAAGACATTTCTTTGTGTTTTTTGTGCATTGCGTTTTAGGTAAAACACATTTTTATGTGTTTTCAGTCCATTGCGTTTTAGAAAAACAGACATTTTAAGTGTTTCCTGGCCATTGCGTTTTAAAAATAAGACATTTGTTTGTGTTTTTGGTGCATTGCGTTTTAGGTAAAACACATTTTTATGTGTTTTCAGTCCATTGCGTTTTAGAAACTACACTTTCTTTTGAGTTTTCTAGCCATTGCGTTTTACAAATAAAACATTTCTTTGTGTTTTTGGTGCATTGTGTTTTAGAAAAATATCATTTTTTAGGTTTTTTTTCCATTGCGTTTTACGCAACTGGGTTTTCAAAAAATTTTTCGAAAATATAGCAATAATATACTCGTTTTAAAGATAAAAAATGCTCCTTTTTTTGGTGCAATTTTTATAAAAAAAAAAATAATGTCGTCTGAAAGAGTTATTAACGTTTAAAAAATGGGGGGCGGGGGGGGGGGGGGGAATTGGAGGAGAGAGAAACTATTGCCTTGTATTGACTAGAATGCCCCTAAACAAACTCACGCGCCTCTTTTCTTCCCTTCAATTTCCATCATTTAATCTTAGCATTTGATTAACTAAATGGATGATCAAGATCACTTCCTAACCTTCTTAGCCACATAAACTTCTTATTGTATCTCCACCCAGCCAACGTAACCCCAACAATTTTTTTTTTGCTCTAAGGTTATACAATATTATTACAGGCATTTAAAAAATAATAATAAAAAATTAAGGTACAAACATTAGTGCATGGAATACAAACATATCATGCACAACCTTTTTACATAAACAAGTAAAAAGAAAAATAGTCATGTGCAGGTCCATTTTTTTCTTTATGGTTGAAGGTGTGTGTGTATATATATATATATATATATATATACTGTGAGGTTTATTGGGGAACACTAAAAAAGTGAGGAATAGTGAGAAACCTACTCAAACGAACTCATTCCAGCGGCGTTGGAACCGGCTCGTCGAACCCTAACTAGGATCTTTTAACCCTAAACCCTAAATCATAACCCCTAAACCCTAAATATATTAGGGTTTGGCTTTTAGGGTTTAGCTTTAGGGTTTAAGGTTTAGCTTTAGGGTTTAGCTTTAGGTTTAGCCTTTAGGGTTTACCTTTTAGGGTTTATAGTTTAGATTTTACGGTTTAGCTTAAATTTTAGCCTTATTTTTTAGCTTTAGGGTTTAGAGTTTAGGAGTTAGGATTTAGGGTTTAGGGTTAAGAGATCCTAGTTAGGGTTCGACGAGCCGGTTCCAACGCCGCTGGAATGAGTCCAATCGGAGTTCGTTTGAGTCGGTTCACCGCTGTTCCCCACTTTTTTAGTGTTCCCCAATGAACCTTCCCCTATATATATATATATATATATATATATATATATATATATATATATATATATATATATATCTCGTATAAATATCATTTAGTCCTCTAGTAAATTCCAAAAGGGTCCAAATAAATCCACATGAAATCATCTTATTCTAACATGGTTGATACGGGCCGTATAAGGTTATACGGCCCGTATAGAATAAAGTGAACTGACAAAGACTGCTGGCACAGCCTTTGTCGGGTCACTTTATTCTATACGGGCCGTATAACCTAATACGGCCCGTATCAACCATGTTAGAATAAGATTATAGTGCGGTCGTATATATATATTATACGACGATGTTATACGGGTCGTATATACCTATACAGCCCGTATACAATGAATTTTGTTTATTTTATTGTTTTATTACTATTTGACGCGACGTATTATTCCTCGATTCACGTGCGAGTAGACGTAAGATTCTCTGATTCGATGTTATATTCCTCGATTCTCGTGCGAGTTATGTGATTTGACGTTAGATTCCTCGATATTCGTGCGAGTTATTTGATTCGACATTGGATTCCTCGATTCACGTGTTAATCATTTGAAACGATGTAATATTCCGTAAAATTCTCTATATAAACGACACTAATTTCATTCATTTTCATTCAACTTCTATTCGTTTATTCTATTTTTCTCTGTATTCAAATTATTTACGCTATAATGTCGGGTTGGCATGAGTTTTTCGATGTGTTTGATAACGAGGCGAATCAGGGGAGTTATGATAACAATCAAGATAACAATCCGGGCGTGTTTGATCTGAATGCTCCGTTCGATCCCAGTCTTGCGTCTGATGCAGGTCAGGATACTTGGGGTTTGGGTGCCTTTCAACCTAATTATGCTGGTTATTATCCATTGCAACACCCGGTTAATTTTGAATCTCCTCCTGTTACTGTTGGACCGCCGACTGATAGTTCTCATTCTCCTCCCATAAGTGGTGGACCGCCCAAGGGTCTAAATGTTGACCAGGAACCTAGTGAGTTTCAAAACAAGCAGGTATAACATTTAATTATACGTTTATTTGTTGTACGTTAACTATTTTAGTGTTTTTACGTTTGATGTTGTTTTTATTAAAATCTTAGATTAGGGGTGCTAAACGGGTCGTGTTCGCGGGTTGGTGGGTTCAACCCAACCTGAACCTGCAAATTTTACACAAACCCGAACCCGAAAATCGTATCATACATAAGAACCCGAACACGACTTAAAGTTTCATGGGTTGACCCGAACACGACCCGTTCAACCCGAAATTAATATATTAAAATTAAAATTTACTTAAAAACACAAATATATATATATATATATATCATATTTAAATTATAAAATCTATATTAATTTCTCTTTTTAAGTTATAATCATTGCATAAAAATACACACCCCATTTAATTTATGACGTAAAATATATTGTAAAAAAAATATAATATAGTATAAATGTGTAACGGGTCAACCCGCCAACCCGACCATGTTGACCCGAACCCGACCCGTTAACCCAAACGGGTTCGCGGGTTCAACCTGAAACTGACCCGAACCCGTTTATACTAAAACTAAACTGATGGGTTAATCATTTGAGTTAATCATTAATTGACACATATAAGTGTTTTCGTTAGAAATTCGCTAGCATGGATGAATTGGTAGAGTGGTGTAGAGACGTCGGACGCGAAAATGGCTACGCCATCGTCACCAAACGCACCATCTATGATAAACCTCCAAGCGGTCAGCCGTTAAAAATTTGGCTTACGTGCGATTGTGCCGGCGAGCACAAATCAACAGCCACGATCAAACGCAGCGGGACCAGGAAAACCGGTTGCTAGTTCCAACTAATCGGGACATATAGAAAGAGGTTAGGTTATTAGGATCTAAGGGTTAAGGAAGCTAAACATAACCACGAACAATTCTGTATCCTAAGGGTCATCCATCCCTAATGAGGCTGACTCCATTGGAAGAGAGGACGGTGGAGCAAATAACGCATCAGAACATAAAACCACGAGACATTCTTGCTGCCATTAAAAAACAGAACCCCCATAATGTCTCAACAAGAAACACCATATACAACGCTCGGGCCAAATTGGGTCGAATGGAACAAGTCGGTGAGACACCAATGCAGATACTTTTCGACCGGTTGGAGAAGGTTGGGTTTGTTTTTTACCATAGAACATCTAAAAACGGCGAACGGATCAAGGATGTTTTCTTCATCCACCCGGAGTCAAACATGTTGTGGCGCGCCTTCCCGCATGTGTTGCTTATAGACTCCACCTACAAGACGAATCGGTACAAAATGCCGCTAGTCCAGATTATCAGTGTTACATCCACGTTGATGTCGTTTCGCATTGCTCATGCGTTCGTAAGCAACGAGAAACAGGAAAACTTCACATGGGTTCTTCAGAGGTTGAAACACTCATTAGACAGTGTTATGGAACCCTGTGTAATAGTGACGGATAGAGATCACGCCCTAATGAACGCATGTGCAACCGTGTTTCCCAGGGCTAGACATTCATTGTGTAGGTGGCACATACAGCAAAACATCCTAAAACATTGCAGGCCAAGCTTTAAAACCGAAGAAAGTTGGGAATGGTTTCTTTACAAGTGGCGCAAGCTAATTAACTCAACGATCGATCTTGACTACAACTACTGGTACGAGCGAATACGATCAAAACTGCCAGGCAAAAAAAAGCGACGGTAAGTTTTTATATTATTTTGACTTGTCTTAACTACACTTGACTTTGATTACAGAGATTATGGACTATTTGCATTCAAACTGGTTACAACCATATAAAGACCGGCTTGTTTCGTTCTTGAGCGACCAACATCTGAACTTCGGTCAACGTACAACGAACAGGGCAGAGGGTCAACATGCCCGTTTGAAGCAGTACCTAGGCGACCCTAATTACACCTTGGATAAAGTGGTACCACTTATTGATAAGCTCATAAGAAACCAGGTGACAGAAATCAAAAGCAGCATTGAAACAAGCAGGAGCCGAACATTAGGTCCACATAACAAACCAATATTTGATCTCCTACGAAAGAAGGTTTCACATGCCTGCCTAGACTTGATATCCGCCGAAGTAAATGAAATAGAAAACTTAAAGTTATCTAACGGTACATGCGCGTGCCGTTTGTATACAAGTTGTGGGTTGCCGTGCGCGTGTCGGTTGAAACCGTATACAACCGTAATACATTATTCGACCAACCACATTTTATAATCATAGCATTTCATCACGCAAAATCTTATTCACGTTTTATGTTGTTTGTTGATATGTTTCTTAGGTCAAATGATCCCGTTGGAGTTGATAGACCCTTTTTGGATAAAGTTAAATTTGGACTCCATACTGAAACCGAGCAATGTGGACTGTTTCGACTTAGACGACGAACTTGCGCTTCTCAAACAACATTTAATTGCCCAGCCGAGAGAAGTCAAGAAAAACCTGGTTCAAAAGATGAAGGGTTTGGTACAACTCAATAAGACGAAGCTCAAACAGCCAGTTGTGCAAAAAAACACACGGGGTCGTCCAACTTTAAAAGCTCAGCAACAAAGGAAGGATGATTCGTTTACAGAGCCTTCAAGACACAGCTTTTTTACAACGCAGGACGCATATAGTGATTCACCCGTTGGGTTTGGCACACAAGAGTCAATCATCGAACCTACCAGGCACAGCTCGTTTGTCGAGTCACAAAGTTATTGTGCTGAAACACCTATGTTCTTCGGCGAGATTGCGAAAGGCGCTAAGAATTCGAAAACGAAAAAGAAGGTCGCAAAATCAAAGAAAGAGCAACCACACTTACCTTTGTTGCCTGTCGCACAAGTTAATATGTTCATGCACTTCAAAAGTTTCATTTTTTTCCCATGTTCAGAACAGCCGAAGAAAGTATTTTCATCGAACAGACACGCTTGTACATGTACACAGGAACCATTTTATTCACGTCAGATTAGAAGGGGAATATCCAATGCCAACCCTATCAGGATACTGGCGACAACCGACACGGAATACGCCAGCAGAAAGTTGGTATCACTATTACAAGGAACGTATTGACCAATATAATAGGATCGTTGATGAATACAGGACCAGGGCATACGTGGATTTAGGTGGCCTATGAATATAAAATGTTATTTGCATGTTTTGACAATTTGTAATGATGAACATACACGTTATATAAATGTTTTGGCAACTTGTTGAAATTGAACTTGAAAAAACGTTTAAAATGTTATTTCATTTTTTGACAATTTGTAATGATGAACATACACGTTATTTAAATGTTTTTGCAACTTGTTGAAATTGAACTTGAAAAAACGTTTAAACGAATCAACGTTAACACATACCGACTGTATCTTCGTCACTTCCGCATATAGTAATTTAAGAAAAATGAAAAATACTCAATTGTATACGGGCCGTATAAATGTATACGCCTCGTATACAGGGATCGTATATGGAGTATACGACTGAATTAAAAAATAATAAATGATTATATACGGGCCGTATACATATATATGGCCCGTATACATAAAAGAAAAGGTCGTATAACATTTATACGACATCATTTCCACCATACGGCCTCAACATTCTCTAAAAATTCTCTCGGTTTTCTCTCGGATCGTTCTTGGATAGCGTTCTTCGGCGTTTGTGGCGTTTTCTTCTCATTCTTCCTATACGGTACGTTTTCATATAGTATACTTTCAAATTCCGAAACATGTTAGATTATGGTCATGTATAGTAAGGGTCGAATAGCGTAGATAGGCGTAACGATTAAGATTGTATGATTGAATTTGAAAAAAAATTGAAACTGAAAATTGTAACTGATTATTCAAGTGTATACAGTCGTATACACTTTATACGATCGTATAAAGGTTGAATATTCAAAGCGTATACGGTCGTATACAATCTATACGATTGTATAGCAGTTGAATATTCAAAATGTATATGATCGTATACACTATATACGCTCGTATAATGTTTGAATGTTCAAACTACAGATTGAATATTCAAGCTGTATACGATCGTAAACATTGTATACAAACGTATAAACTTATATTTTATTTCCAATTTGTTATATTTTTAGCGTATCCGCGACGTATAATACGTGCGTATAGGAAACATATATTTGAGGTGTACGTAGCGTATACGTGCATATAATACTTGCGCGTACGGTCGCATACTTCATGTTTACGGATCGTGTACGAGATGTATAACACGTGAGTATACGAAACCTATACTTGATCTGTACAGAGCGTATATGAGATGTACAATACGTTCGTATACAAGAACAGTAGTCGTATAATACGTTAACGCTAATCGTATAGTGATTGCTAAGTTATAATTGTTATTTTTACAGATGATATGGCTGAGTCATCAGCAGCTGCTACGGCCCATAGAGGTGGAAGTCAGGGTCGGGGCCGTGGACGTGGACGAGGAAGGGGACGTGGACGTAGATAGGAGGAGGAGATTGTGCCCGATTTTACTGAGACGGGGCCGTTTATTAAAGAAATCTCCCGAGGTACGGCTGCCTATAGGGTTTTGGGCAGATTACGAGAGATGGTGCTGGATGCGCCTCAGACCATTGATATTCAGTTTTAGACTGATATTGGATCGATCGGTCGGGTCCGGGAGCTCATGCCAGCTAACTCCGCGTGGGACCGCTTATTTGATGCCGCCGCAGAGCGGGCCCACAGGGAGATTACTTTAGAGTTTTTATCTACCTTTTCATTTACGGACACCCGAGATGGGGGTTTACAGCATTTTTTGACGACACACGCCATAGGTTTTACTATTTGCGGCAAGCCTCAGAGGATGACACTTCCTGAGTTCGTCTTTGCCTTGGGTCTGTATTGACAGGAGTACTCAGTGTCCCAGGCATTTTTTGATGCGCACATCAGCACGTCCAGTGACGTGTTGTGGCCTTGGTGGCACACTATTGGGTCCGGGGAGTTCACGAAACCGACTTCGCGATCCCCGAAGGCACGGGCGACTTGCCTTTACGACCCATTGCACATATACCTACATCGGTGTATCGCCGTGATGATCGCCGGTCGTCGTGATAGCAGGGAATGGGTCACCCAAAATGACCTATTCTACTTGCACGACTTACTTACCGCCTGGGGGGGGGGGCAACTTGGTGTATAGGTTGGCCGCATATCTCGTCGAGTACGCTTTTAAGCGTACCTCTACCCACATCAGCTGTGGGGGCTTCGTCACCCGTCTGGCGAAGCATTTCCCTCGCCTCTTGTCCCCGCAGGTGGCAAAGGGTATGACTCTGACACTCCAGCTTGACAGGGTTGGGAGGGACACAACCCAATCGATGGGTTTGGCTCACGAGGTCGAGGGAGGGCAGCTGGTTTGGGCGTATGGTGTTGGTGAGGGACCCCAGGGAGAGGGAAGCGAGGGGGAGGGAGGTGATGTAGAGGGAGGCGAGGGCGAAGGCGAGGGAGAGGGAGAGGGAGGCGACGGAGAGGGAGGCGGGGTACATGAGGGGGTCGATCATACTGTCGATCAATCAAAGGTAGCTGCGGAGGATTTACAGGGTGATCGCCCGTACATTCGACGGAGCGTGAGACAGCGTGTGATGCCTCCACCGGGGGTGGAGGAGAGACTCGTTCAGGTCGAGTCGACACTCGTTCAGGTCGAGTCGAGACTCACTCAGGTCGAGTCGGATGTAGCTGCAGTCAGAGAGGATGTACAGTGGATGGTTGAGGCGATTGTGGTTATCCATTCTGGCGTGCCCCCACCTCCACGAGCTGGCGCTGCACCACCACCACCACCACCGCCGTAGCTGCTTATTGTATTTTTTTTGGTTATTTTACGTTTGAAACATTGTAAAATTTATCTTTTTGTTTGTTTTAGATGTAAAACATTCTAAATATTAATCTTATGTTAGATGTTAAGTTCTTTGTTTAATAATTGTTGTCGTAGTTTATCATAATCATATCACATATTTATCGTTTTACAAAGTGGAAACTTATTAAACATTATAAATACCTTTAACTACAAGCTCATAACATAATCCGATATATACAACACTATTTTAAAATTTACAAAAGTTATTATACGGTTTCCCGATTGCAACAAAAAATTAACTTTTCTATACATATTTATCGTTTTACAAAGTGGAAACTTATTAAACATAATAAATACATTTAACTACAAACTCATAACATAATCCGATATATACAACACTATTTTAAAATTTACAAAACTTATTAAACGGTTTCCCGATTGCAACAAAAAATTAACTTTTCTATACATATTTATTGTTTTACAAAGTGGAAACTCGTAACATAATCCGATATGTACAACACTATTTTAAAATTTACAAAATTTATTAAACGGTTTCCCGATTGCAACAAAAAATTAACTTTTCTATACGGGCTATATGTGACAACTCGAGTTTTCGACTTTCACTTTCTCATTTACTGCACGTTGACTTTGACTGTTTAGTCGTTTGTTTATTTGAATTATAACTGAAACCGTTGTGATATGATAAAGTGCATTGTGTTTGCATGAGTATGGTTATTGTGTTTGCATGGTTATGTGTTTGGTTGTATAAGTGTAGCATGAGAACTTAACTGATTAAACCATTACGGACCTAAAGCCCATTAAGGACCCGACGAATCAAATGTGATTCGCCATGCATCCTCTCGACGAAACGGGCCTTTGATTCGTCAAGAACATGTCGACGAGACAAGCCGATTCGCCGGCCCAACGATTCGCCGAGGCCCACTACGGGCCCAGTCTATCAATTCGTATATTTTGCGAGAACCGACTGTTGTTTGACACTTTTTGGCAAAGCAAGAAAACCCTAGAACTATTTTCCCTAATGTCGGCTATCACGTGTCTCCGGATATCCTTGTAATCGATCTCATTAGCATACGGATCAACGCGGTTAGTATTTAACGTTGTGTGGTTGTTCTTCGTATCATCTGTTACTATCTTTGCTTGAAATCTCTAGGAATCATGTTAGATTATGAACGTGTTCATGTTTGATTTATTTGGCCATGACGATATATATATACGATCGGTTATAATTACATGTGTCCAAACTGAAATTGCTTGTTCTTAATGATCAGATTAGGATGTTATAGGGCAGAATTTGTAATACACATTCATGTAATGATAAACGCACATGTCGGATTTCCTAAGGTTTAACACATGGTCACGTTATGATTCGTATTCAATGGTATTGACAACTTCTGAAATAAAGGCAATATGATTCTGAATGATGATGATCGTATGATTCTGTGTACGATGTTGACGGCGATTAGGGTTCCTGTTGATAATTGTAACTGACACATTATTGACGTAACTGATGCCTTCACGAATCTAAACTTGACGAAATGGAATTCTTGACGAAACAAGAGTGTGTTTCGCCAAAGGGGATCTTGACGAAACAGAAAGTGTTTCGCCAAAGATATGAACGACGAAAGGGGAGGGTTTCGTCGAAGGGTTACACGACGAAACAAGTAAGTTTCGTCAAGTTATATACCAACACAGTAACTCATTCTATGCTGTTAAAACTTAACCGAGATAATTAACTGTTGTTAGTTACTATGCATGACTTGTATGATCATGAATACGTGCAACATGTTACTTGGGGTCTTTTGATGCATCATCCACTGTGATTATACCTATACGTGAACAACATGAACGTACACTGATTATCGTATACATGCATACCCTAGGACGTGATTGATTTACTTGAGCGCATACTTAGCATACTGAGCAAACCAAGGTGAGTTCACACTCTTTACCAAGGCATGGGATTCCCGGGGATAGGGAATGGGTTGAATGATGGAATTGAATAATTACTCGCACTTACGCGGCTACTAGACTATCTACCATGGTCCTCGGGTTAAGCAGGACACTTACGTAAAACCTACGTAAACAGGAATATGCTACTGTCTTCCGGAGTCAGGAAGGACACTTACGTAAAACCTACGTAAACAATAACATGCTACTGTCTTCCGGAGTCAGGAAGGACACTTACGTAAAACCTACGTAAACCCCACGCGTACCATTGTCCTCGGGCAAAGAAGGATACTTACGTAAAAGCTACGTAATGCTTATACGTACTACTGTTCTCGGTTGTGAAGAACACTTATGGTTACGAATAGTCTAGTGTATATACAACATGGGAAGCCCCCACCAATAGAACATACTATCGGCCCAGTAGAGCCACATGTTACAAACGAACTTACTATTAAGCATTTACATTCTGTGAACTCGCTCAACTAGTTGTTGATCCTCTGTTACATGCCTTGCAGGTCGTTAGGTATATTTGGGAGATTGCATAGGGAGGAGCTGGTCACTGTGGGCACGGATCGTGAATGTTTCGTTAAACATTTTATGACATTTCATACTTTATCATGTTGGGTTTTATTTATACGCTTCCGCTAAACAGTGATAACATACTTATATTTTGAACACCTTTCATATTGATGGTTGAATGACATTTACTTTTACTTATTAATTACATGTTCAATATGATTGGTGACTCGATCCTGGTCAGTCACGCTCCCAAGCGGTGATACTCCGCAGGTGGATTTTGGGAGTGTGACAGATTGGTATCAGAGCCATTGGTTATAGAGAACTTGGTTTTAATATGGGGAAAACGTTTTTATTAAAACCAGACTATAACCAGTACAGTGCTCAACGATCCACAACGACGCTTCGCTCCACGTGCAAGACTCAACGTCCTAGGTAATAAGGTTTATGTTTATTGCCTACATGCTAGAATTACATAGAACTTTGCTCGCAGTATGCTTAGATTACATTGCTTACTATGCGTCATTTCATGAGAACACCTATGTGCTTACACTCTTCTGTCATCGCACTACTCGCGAACCATTCTCACTTATTCTACTTTTACTATGAAGATCATGGCCGGACGTATTAACTTGACTCAAGCCCAGTTGACGGCTCTCATTAACGAACGAATTGCTGCGGCACTTGTAGCCACACAAGCAGGAGGTATACCCTGCCGTCGTAACTAGGATCTTTAGATCCTACACTCCTAAACCAACTCTTGTGTTTAACCTTGTCCTATTCTTATATACAATAGGTCAACACGCTCAGCCACCTGTGTACACCTTCAAAAATCTAAAGGATTGCCGACCTAGTACCTTCAATGGTACTGAGGGAGTTGTAGGTCTCCTCCATTGGTTCGAGAGGCTCGAAACTGACTTTGAGGTGCATGATTTCCCTGAGCCTCGTAGAGTAACGTTTGCTACTGGAACACTCGAAGGTGCTGCATTAACCTAGTGGGAAGCACAGGTTCAAATGTTAGGGCTGGCAGCCGCTAATGCCACCCCCTGGAACGAGTTCAAGGACCTAGTTAAGGAAGAGTTTTGCAGTCGAGACGACATCCACAAACTAGAGGTAGAGTTCCTCAACCTATAGATGGTGGGGTCTGAAATTGAAGCTTATACGAAGAAATCGAATGAATAAGCCACATTTTGTCCCACTATGGTAGACTCTCCCACCAAACGCATCGAACTGTATCTCAAGGGTCTGGTGCCCGAAATTCAGAGTCCTGTGACCGCAGCTAATCTTGGCACTATCCAGCAAGTCACTCAGCTGGCTCATCGCCTCACAGACCAGGCGGTAGAACAAAACAAACTACCGAAACGTGTTAAAGCTGATACTACATGTGCTACTAGTGATAACAACGCAAGTGGGATGAAAACCTGAGCATGGGATTAATTTCGGTTCAGCCTCTGGCGCAGCAGCAAAAGATAGATGACTACCAGAGTCCCAGACAGCAGACTTCTGGTTGTCGTGGGCAGAATGGATATCGAGGAAATCATCCAAAGTGTAACAGATGCAATAGGCACCACAGCGATCAGTGCAACAAGGGTCGTTGTCAGAGGTGTCTCAAGATTGGTCATGAAGCTAAGGATTGTCGAAGCTCACGTCCTGTAACTCAAGAACAACAATGACCGCCTCAATCTCCACAGAATCGGCAGTCACAACAGAGTTTTAAAGGATGTTTTCAGTGTGAAGCTAAAGATCACTACAAGAGTCATTGTCCACAAATAAACCAGGACCAGACTCAGAATCACGACCATGGAAACAGGGACGACAATGGGGATAGCGTTGGGGGAAGCAATGGAAACAACGACGCCGGGGCCGCATGTATGTGATTGGTCAGGGTAACGCAAGGAACGATCCTAACGTATTAATGGGTAAGCTTCTTCTCGACGACTTATATGTTACTGTCTTGTTTGATTTGGGTGTGGATACCAGTTATATGTTCTTGAAAGTTAGTCAAATGTTAAAAACGTACACCAACTCCCTTGAACACCCAAACATGTCATAGTGTTAGCTAATGGTAAAAGTCTAGAGGCCATTCATAGTTCAGGGTTGTAATCTTATCCTCGCTGGTCAGACGTTTCCTATCGACCTCATTTCTACAGTTCTGGGCAGCACCTATAGCTCACGCACCGTATCTCTTAGCTCCATCAGAATTGGAAGAACTATCGACGCAGCTACAAGAACTCTTGGATAAGGGATTCATCTGACCCATCTTTTCGCCTTGGGGAGCTCCAGTATTATTTGTGAAAAAAAAAGAAGGATGGCACTTTCAGGATGTGCATAGACTACCGCGAACTGAACAAGGTGTCAGTGAAGAACCGCTACCCCCCTTCCACGTATTGACGACTTATTCGACCAGTTGCAAGGGTCGAGCTACTACTCCAAGATTGATCTTAGCTCAGGTTGTCATCAGCTGAGAGTCCGGGATGAGGACGTCTCTAAGACAGCATTCAGAACTCGCTACGGCCACTACGAGTTCTAGTCATGCCATTCGGGCTAACGAACGCGCCTACAGTTTTCATGGATATTATGAACAGGGTGTGCAAACCCTATCTAGACAAGTTCGTCATCGTTTTCATCGACGACATTCTGATCTACTACAAGATTCAAGAGGAACACGAGCAGCACCTGCGTCTTATCTTGGAATTTCTTCGAAAGGAACAACTGTACGCCAAGTTTTCAAAATGCGACTTCTGGCTTCGTGAAGTCCACTTTCTAGGCCATGTGGTTAACAAGGATGGGATTCATGTTGATCCATCCAAGGTAGATTCGATCAGGAACTGGCCTGCACCGCGTACACCAACGGAAATACGCCAATTCTTGGGTTTGGCGGGTTACTACAGACGATTCATCACAGACTTCTCAAAGATCGCACAGCCGCTTACATTGCTGACACAGAAAGGTGTTACCTATCGTTGGGGTAATACACAAGAAATGGCTTTTCAGTACCTGAAGGATAGACTATGCAGCGCACCTATTCTCTCATTGCCAGAGGGCACGGATGATTTTGTGGTTTACTGTGACGCATCGATACAGGGGCTTGGTTGTGTATTGATGCAGCGTGATAAAGTTATTGCTTATGCTTCGCGCCAACTCAAAGTTCATGGACTGAACTACACGATGCACGATTTAGAGCTGGGAGCTGTTGTTTTCGCGCTCAAGATATGGCGACACTACCTGTACGGTACCAAGTGCACTATCTACACCGATCACAGAAGTCTCGAGCATATCTTCAAGCAGAAGGAATTGAACATGCGTCAACGACGATGGGTCGAGCTGCTGAACGATTACGAATGCGCCATCAAGTACCATCCAGGCAAAGCCAATGTTGTGGCTGACGCTCCCAGTCGAAAAGACACTTTACCTAGGCATGTACGAGCCTTGCAGCTCACTATTCAGTCCAGTCTTCCTGTACAGATACGAGATGCTCAGGAAGAAGCATTGAAACCGGAAAACGTAAAGGCTGAAGCTTTACGTGGCTCGAGGCAATGATTAGAACAGAAGGAAGACGGCGCCTACTATGTAACAGGACGTATCTGGGTCCCACTATATGGCGGTTTTCGAGAACTTGTGATGGATGAAGCTCATAAGTCTTGCTACTCGGTACATCCAAGTTCGGATAAAATGTACCACGATCTTAGAACTACATACTGGTGGCCTAGCATGAAGGCCCACATAGCAACTTACGTCGGCAAGTGTTTAACCTGTGCGAGGGTCAAGACAGAGAACCAGAAACCCTCAGGCCTACTTCAGCAACCCAGGATACCACAGTGGAAATGGGAAGAAATTTCCATGGATTTTGTTACTGGCCTGCCTAGATCCCAGCGTAGGAATGATACTATTTGGGTGATCGTAGATCGACTCACCAAGTCTGCTCATTTCTTGGCTATCAAAGAAATGGATAAGTTCTCTACTCTAGCAGACATCTACTTGGAAGAAGTTGTTTCAAGGCACGGAGTGCCAACCTCTATTATTTCGGATCGGGATGCACGATTCACTTCAGAACTATGGCAAGCAATGCACAAATCTTTTGGCTCTCGATTAGACATGAGCACGGCTTATCATCCTCAGACGGATGGGCAGTCTGAGCGCACGATCCAGACTCTCGAAGACATGCTTCGGGCTTGCGTTATCGACTTCGGCAACGGCTGGGAAAAGCATCTCCCTTTGGTGGAGTTTTCGTATAATAATAGCTATCACACCAGCATTCAAGCCGCTCCATTTGAGGCATTGTACGGGCGTAAATGCCGGTCACCTCTCTGTTGGGCAGAGGTGGGGGATAGTCAGGTCACGGGTCCAGAGATGGTAGTGGACGCCACGGAAAAGATTACGCAGATACGACAACGTATGGCGGCAGCTCGCGACCGTCAGAAAAGTTAAGCGGATAAGCGTAGGAAACCATTGGAATTTCAGGTCGGGGACCGGGTTTTACTGAAAGTCTCACCCTGGAAGGGTGTGGTTCGCTTTGGCAAGCGAGGCAAACTAAATCCGCGGTACGTCGGACCGTTCGAAATCATTGAGAAAATAGGCAAAGTAGCCTACAGACTAAACCTACCAGCTGAACTCGGTGCAGTCCACAACGTATTCCACGTGTCGAATCTGAAGAAGTGCCTGTCAGATGAGACCCTCATAGTTCCTTTTAAGGAACTCACTATCGACGAGCGGTTACAGTTCGTCGAGGAACCAGTTGAAATCACGGACCGGGATGTCAAGGTCCTCAAGAACACTAGAATACCTCTTGTTCGAGTTCGTTGGAACTCCCGACGTGGCCCAGAGTACACCTGGGAACGCGAAGACCAAATGAAAGAAAAGTATCCCCAGTTGTTCACGAACAGTACAACCACTGCTGAGGCTGAAGGTACCACGGAATTTCAGGATGAAATTCCAGATCAATGGGGGGAGGATGTGACACCCCAGGAAAACCATGCAACGTAACGAGCTTCCTCAGTGGGTACGTACCAAATTTCGGGACGAAATTTCTTTTAAGTTGGGGATAATGTGACAACTCGAGTTTTCAACTTTCACTTTCTCATTTACAGCACGTTGACTTTGACTGTTTAGTCGTTTGTTTATTTGAATTATAACTGAAACCGTTGTGATATGATAAAGTGCATTGTGTTTGCATGAGTATGGTTATTGTGTTTGCATGGTTATGTGTTTGGTTGTATAAGTGTAGCATGAGAACTTAACTGATTAAACCATTACGGACCTAAAGCCCATTAAGGACCCGACGAATCAAATGTGATTCGCCATGCATCCTCTCTACGAAACGGGCCTTTGATTCGTCAAGAACATGTCGACGAGACAAGCCGATTCGCCGGCCCAACGATTCGCCGAGGCCCACTACAGGCCCAGTCTATCAATTCGTATATTTAGCGAGAACCGACTATTGTTTGACACTTTTTGGCAAAGCAAGAAAACCTTGAACTATTTTCCCTGCTGTCGGCTATCACGTGTCTCCGGATATCCTTGTAATCGATCTCATTAGCATACGGATCAACGCGGTTAGTGTTTAACGTTGTGTGGTTGTTCTTCGTATCATCTGTTACTATCTTTGCTTGAAATCTCTAGGAATCATGTTAGATTATGAACGTGTTCATGTTTGATTTATTTGGCCATGACGATATATATATACGATCGGTTATAATTACATGTGTCCAAACTGAAATTGCTTGTTCTTAATGATCAGATTAGGATGTTATAGGGCAGAATTTGTAATACACATTCATGTAATGATAAACGCACATGTCGGATTTCCTAAGGTTTAACACATGGTCACGTTATGATTTGTATTCAATGGTATTGACAACTTCTGAAATAAAGGCAATATGATTCTGAATGATGATGATCGTATGATTCTGTGTACGATGTTGGCGGCGATTAGGGTTCCTGTTGATAATTGTAACTGACATATTATTGACGTAACTGATGCCTTCACGAATCTAAACTTGACGAAATGGAATTCTTGACGAAACAAGAGTGTGTTTCGCCAAAGGGGATCTTGACGAAACAGAAAGTGTTTCGCCAAAGATATGAACGACGAAAGGGGAGGGTTTCGTCGAAGGGTTACACGACGAAACAAGTAAGTTTCGTCGAGTTATATACCAACACAGTAACTCATTCTATGCTGTTGAAACTTAACCGAGATAATTAACTGCTGTTAGTTACTATGCATGACTTGTATGATCATGAATACGTGCAACATGTTACTTGGGGTCTTTTGATGCATCATCCACTGTGATTATACCTATACGTGAACAACATGAACGTACACTGATTATCATATACATGCATACCCTAGGACGTGATTGATTTACTTGCGCACATACTTAGCATACCGAGCAAACCAAAGTGAGTTCACACTCTTTACCAAGGCATGGGATTCCCGGGGATAGGGAATGGGTTGAATGGTGGAATTGAATAATTACTCGCACTTACGCGGCTACTAGACTATCTACCATGGTCCTCGGGTTAAGCAGGACACTTACGTAAAACCTACGTAAACTATAACATGCTACTGTCTTCCGGAGTCAGGAAGGACACTTACGTAAAACCTACGTAAACCCCACGCGTACCACTGTCCTCGGGCAAAGAAGGATACTTACGTAAAACCTACGTAATGCTTGTACGTACTACTATTCTCGGTTGTGAAGAACACTTATGGTTACGAATAGTCTAGTGTATATACAACATGGGAAGCCCCCACCAATAGAACATACTATCGGCCCAGTAGAGCCACATGTTACAAACGAACTTACTATTACGCATCTACATTCTGTGAACTCGCTCAACTAGTTGTTGATCCTCTGTTACATGTCTTGCAGGTCGTTAGGTATATTTGGGAGATTGCACAGGGAGGAGCTGGTCGTTGTGGGCACGGATCGTGAATGTTTCGTTAAACATTTTATGACATTTCATACTTTATCATGTTGGGTTTTATTTATACGCTTCCGCTAAACAGTGATAACATACTAATATTTTGAACACCTTTCATATTGATGGTTGAATGACATTTACTTTTGCTTATTAATTACATGTTCAATATGATTGGTGGCTCGATCCTAGTCAGTCACGCTCCCAAACGGTGATACTCCGCAGGTGGAATTTGGGGGTGTGACACTATACGGGCCGTATAACATTATACGGCCCGTATACAGATTTCAAAACTAAAAACCCTTATCAGACCTTCGAAACAAAATTATTCAAATATGTATACGACCCGTATATAACTATACGTCCCGTATACATATAAAAACAAAAAAACATTCCACCGCATTAAATTATGTGCATAAACATTCTATACGGCCCGTATCAGACTATACGGCCCGTTTACAAATAGGGATGTGAAAATAAGATTATAGGGGTGTGGAAATAGAACAACTCTTCCAAAATCAAACAAGATTTTACCTTTACAAAATTCTGACATAAACATGTGCTTTCCAAAAAGTGACATCTTGTCACTATTTAAGTTAAAAAGAGACATTTTGTCAACTTTACAAAAAGTCTAGAAAATGCATATGTCTACTATTTACATCAACTTTACATGACAACTAGCAGCTTTTACAACTGTATAGGTACACCTGACAGCTTCTCCCCAGAAGCTGCAATCAGTGGAGAAGCTAGAAGCACAACAGCTTAAGACCAGAAGCACTTACATCCTCATCATAAACATCTCTAATTGAGGACTAATAGTGAAAGTAGGTACGCGAACCAGGCTAAAACACATGAAGAATACAATATAACAGCTTCTTGCATAGTCATATAGTCAAGAAGCTAAGAAGGCAACAAGTAATAAGCTATAAGCTCAGGCTCGGAAGCTATAAGCTTAGAAGCCAGGAGCTATAAGCTTCAAGCCACAAGCTTAAAGCTATAGGTTGAGATGAGAAGCTATAAGCTTAGGCTCGGAAGCTATAAGCTCAGAAGCCAGAAGCCGGAAGCTATAAGCTTCAAGCCACAAGCTTAAAGTTATAGGCTGAGAAGCTAAAAGATCGGGCTCAGAAGCTATAAGCTCAAGCTCGGAAGCTGCAAGCCATGAAGCTTGAAGCCAAAAACCCTATAAGCCCGGAAGCTACTAGCCTAAAGAAAATAAGAAGGTACCAAGCCATCCTCGGGCAAAGAACAACCACATAAAGGGTGCCTTAGGCACCTTAAACACGTTTCCTTATAAATAAAGACACATTTATTTTTAAACACATATTAATAAAAAAAGACAAAACATGCTTATGCTAAAAGACTACAAAAGCAACTCATGTGAGATGCTACTAAAGTAGCTTGTCAACACAGGAAAGGTCAGAAGCTACTAAAGCTACTAAAACTGCTCACTCGAGGAAGCTTCCAGCTGAAAGCAAAGAAGGTAAGGTGGTTCGAAGCTCAACATCTCAACCAGAAGGTAAGGTGGCTGGCAGCTCAACATCTCAACCAGATGCGCCAAACATTTCGTAACGATAAACGAACTTTTTGTTGAATTATCCCTACAAGAATAACCTCTTTTCCATACACCATAATACTTAAGGGAACAAGCATGTCGACTAGGGAAGATGCTTAACTTCCCCTTAAAAAGACGAATAACTTTGGAACGAGAGAATATACCTTCTCCGACTAACGAGCTATTGAAAGAATAAAAGTTAGGCTTGCTCATTGAGAAAAGTATAAAGAAACCTCCCACATCCTTACCATTTCGTGCAAACTCATCTCTAAGGCACTTCCAAGATGTCACACCCCCAAAATCCACCCACGGAGTATCACCGCTTGGGAGCGTGACTGACCAGGATCAAGCCACCAATCATATTGAACATGTAAGTAATAAGTAAAAGTAAATGCAATTCAGCCAAACCAATATGAAAGGTATTCAAAACATAAGTGCAACATCAATGTTTAGCGGAAGCATAAAATAAACCCAACATAAGTATGAATATGTAGTGTCAAAATGTTTAATCAAAGCATTCACGATCCTTGTCCACAACGACCGCGCCTCCCAGTGCAAGCTCCATGTATACCTAATGACCTGCAAGGCATGTAACAGAGAGTCAACAACTAGTTGAGCGAGTTCACAGTGGGTTGTTTAGTAATAGTGTTCATTTCATAAAACGTTTATTTGTTTAGTAACCCATGTATCGTTTTTAGTTACATCGCGGCCCTCCAGGCATGTTTGCGAAGATTAGTGGGGGTTTCCCATGTATTGTAGACTAGTTTTATTTGTATCGCGACCCTCCAGGCATGTGTGCGAAGTTTAGTATCAGTATCGCGGCCATTCCAGGCATGTGTGCGAAGAATCAGTATCAGTATCGCGGCCATTACAGGCATGTGTGCGAAGAGTAGTGGGGGCTTCTGATGGAGTATGTAAAAACCGGGTGCTAAACTGTATTATAACAAGTGTTTTATTGTCGTAAACTTGATTATACGTGTCGAATGTGATATCTACGAGCGTTTGTGGTGTTACAGGTTAATCGGGTTAAATCAGCGAAGTTAGAGAGTTCAATGATGAAACGGGACAAGCGCGGAGGATTATGAGAAAGATATCATGTTAAACGGGAGTTGTGCGGGTTAAAAGATAGCTTAAGAGAACAAGAAACATGGAATATTGAAGTTGAGGGGTCTGGATCTCGTTAGTTGAAAGTTGAAAATATGTATTTACAAGGGACCAAGGACAGCGACCGTAAGCTACGGTATTCAAACCATAGCCTACGGTGGAGTGATGCCAGAAAATACAGAATGAACAGAATATTAAAACCGTAACCTACGGTAATAACCGTAGGCTACGGTTGCTTACAAAAGGCAGCCAATACAAAGAATCACATGGGCTTGGGGCGGCTGACTTGTTGAAGGATTCGCAGTCAACAACATCATCATTAACATCATTCATTCACAATCAGCCATCACGTGCACTTGAGGGAATAAATTGAAAGGCAGCCGCCATTTTGGAGGTTTCATAAAAACATTGATTATCATCACAGCAAGCCACGTGAACTTTGTCACACCCGCTCATAGCGGAAGCACGAGGTGTGATCTGATCGGTTCTCATTGCATAACAATATAAGTGAACATACTAAATGAATAAAAACAAGCTCCAATGCCATTGTCATAATCGTTTCAAAAGAACGCAACATAAGTTAAATGTATTGGTTACAAACCATAGAATGAAATTAAGTTGTCATTGTTTTATACATCAAGATGTAAGTCTTAAAATGTCAAGGCTTTGACCACTATATCACCGCAAAGAGGCGGTATATAACGGGCAAACCCTTCAAATGGTGGCATGGAGTCTTGATACTTGTTTTCCTTGACTGAAATGTCTGCATGGTCCACTAATTTCCTGAAATACATGTTAAGTTTGAAAACATCAACAAAAGTTGGCGAGTTCATGCAGTTTAGTTGTATGAGATGTATCTGTAAAATGTGAGTTGTATAAAATGTATCTGTAAAATGTGAGTTGTATAAAATGTATCCATAAAATGTGAGTTGTATAAAATGTATCCATAAAATGTGAGTTGTATAAAATGTATCTGTATGTAATGATGTAGTATGTAAAGCGTCAATGAAATCGTTGATCATTAATGTTTCGCGAGGACATTAATATGTGTGACGAAAAAGGAAGCAATCCAACCCTATCGACTGGGACACAAAAGCACTCTTCCGTATGGGTCCACGACCAAGAGTGGGGCTCGCCAAAACCCATTAGATCTAACCACTTGTACCTAGGTCCAAACTGGATTAATGGTGCTTAGATGTATAACCCTAATTCGCACATGATCTAAGGTGTTTCATTCCCTAACTTTAACATACGTTGAACATGTATTTTCCCCGATAGTTGTAAAGTTGTAAAACATTTAAATGAATAGGGGACATGAACTCACAGAATTGCGTCCGTGAATGGTAAGTAACTGTGATCTGACATACGGTCGTCCTGAATAGTGTCACGACCTACAAACGTTCTATATTTGTTAGACACTTCGGTCTTTGTAAATAACTTGAGTACAAGTCTTCTGTCTTAAATATGTGTAAGACTTGTATGTCTTTATTGTTCGTTGAACTGTGTATTAGATGAATGAATTATTATACTGTTATATATATTTCACCAAATATATATATGTAATCTTGTATCTTGTGAGTTGTATCATCGGGTCTTGTCTTCTTGATTTCGTGTCTTTGTATAGGTAAATTGTATAATTGTAATTTTTATCAATTATATATCATTGGGCTTAGCCTAAGAATTCATGTTATTGGGCCCAAATAGTGTTGGGCCTAAATAGTGTTGGGCCTCAATAGTGTTGGGCCTCAATAGTGTTGGGCCTCAATAGTGTTGGGCCTCAATAGTGTTGGGCTTAAATAGTGTTGGGCCTAAATAGTGTTAGCCCAAATGTTTGGTTTTGGGCTTAGCCCATGAGTCTTGATATTGGGCTTAGCCCATGTATTTATGTTAAGCCCACTTAGGAAAGTTAAGCCCATTTGTATAAAATAAGCCCATATGTATAATAAGCCCATTTGTATAAAATAGGCCCATATGTATAATAAGCCCATTTGTATAAAATAGGCCCATATGTAAAATAAGCCCATATGTAAAATAAGTCCATTTTGTGAATATAAGCCCATTTAGTAAAATCTTGTAATTTATATAAAAATCACCAAGTTTTAGTTAATAAAAACATAATAGTTTTATAAGTTTCAAAACATCCGGATATTGTTTTGGTGATTTATATGTATTCGCGTCGTATTCGCGTCGAATGATCGCCTAAGTGTCGTAGTAACTCCTCGGAATGGAGATATGTTCATATATTCGCCTGTTGTCCGTTTTGACCATAAGTTGTGTTCGTCGAAAGCTCGGAATGTCCGTAAGTTGTTTTCAAGTGTGTCTATATGTATTCTTGTAAGTCTTTAGTTGTAAGTATGTCTTGTATTTATTTGTGTCATTGTTATCAAGTCCCTAACTTTTATATATAACTAATACAAATAATAAACACATAGCACATACTTGATATGTTCACTAAATATATATTTTACCAAAATATATATTTATGTCAATTTTTATGTTTAGAAAGACCAACTTTCTAATCATGTAAAGACTTTGTTAAAAATAAAAATTTTTCTAACATATGATTTCTAAGAAAAATTAGCCATAGTTCCTTTGATATATGAACTTTGCCATGTTTATTAACATATCATTTTCTAAACAAAAACACATGAGATTCATAACAAACTTTTTAACAAGATGAACTCATAAACATGTAGGGTTTTAGTATGATCTTTACATATGTTTACTAGTTTAAAAAAAAAAATCATACTCTACTTCTAGTTTTGCCAAACTTTTATAGAAAACCTATCTTGTATGTTTCTTTTATAAATCTTTCAAAAAGCATGATTCTTAGTAAAATACTTTACACACTTTTATAACATCAAAAATATATGTTCATTCCTTAAACATTAAGTTTAATATAACCCTTTTAATACTTTCATGTATACTTGTTAGATTATGTTTTTAAACATTATCTAACAAGTTTTTCATATGATGCTCATCATAACTAGATCAAATAAACAAGTAACAAGCATCAAATCACAACATAAACAATCTTATATATTATGATTTTTTTTAGTTTGCTTTTATGTATTTTTCATCTTATTCTTTAATGAATCTTTTAGTTATAACTTGTTCATAAGCAATATATACATAAACAAGTAAAAAAAAAAGATTAGAATGCTCACTTCTAGCTCTTGTGGCTAGGGATGATCTTGATGAAAATGAAAAGCAAAGTTGATGAACTTTTGATGGTTGAAAGCTCCTAGATGAATGAAAATGGATGCTTCAACTTGGAGATGTCTTAGATCTTCATAACTTCCATGAAAATGCATCTTGATCATCAAAAAGTGGCTTAAAAATGAAGTTGGTTTGTGGTTGTTCTTGGCCGAAAATGATGAAGATGATGGGAGCTTTTGTGTGTGTAAGTTATGGTGTAATTTATGATGAAAATGGTTAGTAACTTAAAGTAACTAGTTGTTATAACAATGATCATACTTCATCAACTTGCAAGGGAAGCAAAATATCTAAGATATTTTTAGCAACAACTTGAGCATGTGGGTCCCACAAGGGGCGGCCCACATAAGGGGGGGGGTCATGCTTGGTGAATTGTTTTAACTAGTTTAATGTGTTAGAATTCTTAGAAAAATGTTAGGAAAGCGTAGATGTTCAAGTTTTTAAGTGTTAAAAGGGTTTTAAATGTCCATTACTAGACCATAATGATCCAATTAACACTAGATGACCATTAAAAAAAGATTTGATATTGTTCGGATATTCGTTTCGAATTGTTTTGGTTAGACGTTATTTGAACGTTAAGTTGTGTAACTTGTGTGAATTGATATAGTTATTGGTTTGGATGATACCCGAATGTATCCTCACATGAATTCTATGTTAAATAATATTTTTACGTGTCGTAAAAATATTAGAAAGATGATTTCTGCGGAGAAGTGTTGAAATCGTCGCTTTTAGTGCTTTTCAGGCAATTTTTAGTGTTATCGGACTTCGGAAAGATTTTAATCAAACCCTTGTATTCCTAGTTAGGGTTTAATATATATAAGATGTTGGACTTTCGTCTAAGTCCTAAAGATGTCGTTTAGATGATTTCTGCGGATTCTGCGTTTTCGTCAGGATACTAGTTTATTAGGTGCTTTTCTAGTAGTTTCGATGCATTGTTTAAACTGTTTCAAATGTACTTAATAAAAATGGATCATATGCATCCTAAGTAGTATTCCATGAGTATTCTAAGTGTATGTCACAAAATACGCAGTTCGAGTGTTCAAAATGCATAAAAATGTAGCTAAAATGAGTACTTTAAGTGTAAGAAAGTTACCGGAAAGTGGCAGTTGTCATATTCTCCCCCTGTTATTAAGAATTTCGTCCCGAAATTCAAGCTGAGTCATCCTTTGCAGGAGTATTCTCAAACAGGTAGGGGTATTTTGGTTTTGATTTGATCTGTACGTTCCCAAATATATACGGGTCCGTGTCGAGAGTTCCAACGAATTTTAACTAATATGTTACGACTCCTTCGTATTTTCTGGACCTCCCGGTCCATGACCTTAACAGGTGCTTTATGAATTGGAGTTTGTCATCAATGTGAACTTCATCCGCCGGGATGATAACCGTTTCTTGTGTTGGACTCTTCTTAAGATTCGACACATGAAATATGTCATGTACACTACTTAGTTCTTCTAGTAACTTCAGTTTGTAGGAAACGGTTCCAATCTTTTCTAAGATTTCAAAGGGTCCTACATAACGGGGGTTAAGCTTTCCACATTTGCCGAAACTTGCTACGCCCTTCCAAGGTGAGACTTTCAACAAGGCCTTATCTCCGACCTCGAAAGATAATGGCTTCCGTCTCCTGTCTGCGTAGCTCTTTTATCGATCGCGAGCCGCCTTGATACTGTCTCTGATCTAAAGATTTTATCCGTAGTCTTTTGGACTAAATCCGGTCTGATTAGTTGTTTATCGCCCGCTTCCGCCCAACATAGCGGAGAGCGACACTTTCGACCATAGAGAGCTTCAAACGGTGCAGCTTGTATACTTGTATGGTAGCTGTTGTTGTAGGAAAACTCAACCAAAGGAAAATGAGTATCCCAATTGCCGCCCAAATCCATAACACACGCACGAAGCATATCTTCGAGTGTTTGGATTGTCCGTTCACTCTGGCCGTCAGTTTGTGGATGAAAAGTCGTACTTAGATTTAAATGAGATCCAAAGGCCTCTTGAAATGACTTCTAAATTCGTGAAATGAAGAGACCGTCTTGGTCTGAGATGATTGAAATAGGCACTCCATGACGAGCCACTATTTCCTTAAGATAGAGTTCTGCTAGTTTCTCTGTGCTATCCTTCTCCCGAATCGGCAAGAAGTGTGCGGACTTTGTCAATCTATCGACGTTTACCCATATCATGTCGTGGTCTCTTGCGGTCCTGGGTAGCTTCGTAACGAAGTCCATCGATATTTGTTCCCATTCCCAGAAGGGAATCTTGGGTTGGTGTAGCAACCCCGAGGGTTTCTGATATTCTGTCTTGACCATTGTGCAGGTCAAGCATTTTCCGACATAAGTCGCGATATCCTTTTTGAGGTTAGGCCACCAATAGTACTCTTTCAAGTCTTGGGCCTATGTGCTTCCTCAAAATAACATCCCGAAGGCCGCCAAACAGTGGAACTCAAATTCTACCCACAGAGTATAAAGTTCCATCTTCTTTCGGTACTAATTGTTTTTCTGTGACTCAAAGTGTTTCTGCTCGAATATGTTCTTCCTTGAGCGCTTCTTGTTGTGCATCATGAATTCGTGTGGTAAGATCCGTGTGAATCGTCATCTGTAATGCTCGAACTCTCAAAGTTCTAACTCGTTCCTTGCGGCTCAAGGCGTCTGCTACAACGTTCGCCTTGCCCGGATGGTACTTTATTTCACAATCATAGTCATTCAGCAATTCAATCCAACTTCGCTGACGCATATTTAGTTCTTTTTGATTGAATATGTGCTGAAGACTTTTATGATCCGTGAAAATCGTACAGTGAGTACCATATAAGTAATGTCGCCATATTTTCAAAGTGAATACCACTGCGCCTAACTCGAGGTTGTGAGTGGTATCATTCTTTTCATGAACTTCCAGTTGACATGATGCGTACGCGATAATTTTCTCCCGTTGCATAAGTATGCAACCCGATCCTTGATGCGAAGCATCACAGTAAACTACAAAGTCATCGGTACCATCGGGTAGTGATAAGATTGGTGCATCGCACAACTTATCCTTGAGAAGTTGACATGATTCTTCTTGTTTCTCGATTTAGGTGAGGGAGGTTAGCGGTTGAGAAAATTTTAGAAAAATTCTCTATAAATCTCCGATAGTACCCTGCTAATCCCAAGAATTATCGGACTTCAGTTGGAGTCTTGGGTGCTTCCCAGTTCTTAATTGCTTCGATCTTGGAGGTGTCTACTTGAATGCCTTTCTTGTTCACTATCTGCCCGAGAAATTGTACTTCACGGATCCAAAACTCGCATTTATGTCTCCTTCTTGAGTAGTTCTAAAATGGTTCTCAAATGTTGCCATGCTCAGCTGCTGATCGCAAGTATATCAAAATGTCGTCAATGAACACTATGACGAATTTGTCGAGATACAACTTGCACACGTGGTTCATTAAATCCATGAAGACCGCTGGTGCGTTCGTTAAACCAAAAGGCATAACGTGAAACTTGTAATGACCATAACGAGCTCGAAAAAAAAACGTTATCGGTACGCTTTCCTCTTGTATTCGAAACTGGTTATACCCCGATCGTAAGTCTATCTTGGAGTAGAAGCTTGAACCTTGTATTTGATTGAATAAGTCATCGATCCTCAGTAGTGGATACCGATTCTTGATGATGAGTTTATTCAACTCTATGTACTCCATGCACATTCTGAACGTTCTGTTCTTCTTATTCACAAATAGGAATGGAACTCCCCAAGGTGAGAAGCTTGGTCTAGTGAATACTTTATTCAACAACTCTTGAAGTTGTGTGGGTAACTCTTGCAATTCAGAAGGTGCTAATCTACATGGAGATTTGGTTATGGGTGCGGTTCACGATGCCAAGTCGATATGAAACTCGACGTGTCGATATGGTTATAGTCCCGACAAGTATTCAGGAAATATTTCAGGAAACTCTTTTACTACTGGAATATCTGTCAGTTGTGGCCCAACGACCTTCTTGTCGACAACATGTGCTAGAAAGGCAATACAACCTTTCCGTAAGCCCTTCTGTGCCTTCTTGTAATTAATGATCTGCAATGGTGTGTCGTGCTTCTCTCCGTGAATAACAAGTGTCTCTTTGTTTAGTGGTGGTAGGCGAATGACATTCTCATGGCAAAAGACTTCGGCTTGGTTATCGGATAACCAATCCATGCCAACCACTATGTTGAAACTACCCAACTCAATGAGTAAGAGATCGATACTGAATCTTCGCTCGCCAAGTTCCAAGGAACATTCTCTAACAACTTTCCCTGACTCGACTAGTTTACCGTATGTCGATTCTATATAATGAGGGGACGTCTAGCTTACTTGGCTCTAGGCCAAGTACATGTTAAATCCTGTGTGGCGAGGACTTCACTATATAGTTTTAGGAACCCTATGTTTAAATGTAGGATAACCCAATCCATATGTTTAGATGTAGGATAACCCAATCCCTAATTGTAGCTAGGACAATCCCGTCCTAGCCATGAAACTCATTTCACATGCATAAATTTGATTGGTAAGAAACGTGTCGGGTAACTACTATTTGAGTGATCGAGGTAGGGTGGGATGATGCGGTCATGCCTCGGATCTCAGAGGCTAAACCCTAAAGGGTAGCATTCAATGTGTTTGAATTCGGGTGTTACCTAGTATGGAACAACCTTTGAGAGATCGTGAAAGCCTCGAGTGTAACCAACAACATTGGCTCTAGTCATGATCGAGTTCTAGAATTTTGTTTCCAACCTTTGAATTTAAATCAGCGAGCAATACTTTTCTTGTATAAGATCCTTGAGTTCTTCCCCTGACAACCTCTTCACTGTATCCCTTCCTAGCGTTTGTACCTGGAGATTCCACCAAGTTAAGGTTGCGTTCAGCAGGAGACTCTCTGTGTATCTAATTGTCTACTTAGGAATGTATTTCCTAGTATGACTAACCAACTTTATTGTCTTTACGTGGTAGACAGAACGTACCAAACCTCTCGTATTAACGAGGTCTTGCCGCTTACAGTCCGAAAAGTCTTAAAATTAAGACCTTGTGTGGTCGCATCTTCTGGTGTGGCATTGCTACTCATTCCCGATCCATCGAGATTTGAATCACTTGAACCACCAGTACCGTCACTAGTGTCGTCCCGATTAACCGCATGTTGTGCAATTTCTGCACCCTCGTGTTGTTCTATAAGAACTTTAGTTTGACTGTGAGATGTTGATTAGTTTACCCCTTTTTGGGTGTAGACCTTCCTCCTGGCGCCATGATCTTTTTAAGATACAACATTAAAAGAATCTAGACATATATTTTGGATAAATATAGTCTATCATGTGCCCAAGAATAAAGAAGGAGATTGGTCATAGAATCCTCAAGATCGTATTGTTCATACATGTTTGAATAAATGATAATGTGGATAACCGAAACCAAAATGCGTAGCGCCTCTTGCGTGTATTGGTCAAATGTCTAAGTGGAAGAAGAAATAATTTGTTGAGGAGGGGAAACCAACCAGTGGCCTCCGTCCATATAGTATGCATTCCATACTCCATAGGCTTTGATCATCTGAAGTAGAGAAATTCCTTTGTCGTACTTGTTCGCGTCACGAATATGGTAATGGTGCTTGAGCTTCACGAGCTCCAACGAGATCATTAAAATCTCCATAGATGTCGAATAGAATGTATTGAGGGAGTTGTAGCATGGCTCATGCCATACTATCCCTTTGGATAAGACAAATGTCAAAATGACGGAATTTATTATATCCATTTCCAATAAATAAGATAAGGTGGCGTAGACACCAAAGAATCAACTCATGTACAAGAATTCTAGAATGTTGAGGAAAGATCCTCCATGAGTGGTTAACGAGTTTTGTTTGTTTAGATGACTAGTCTCGAACAACTCGTGTTATAGGTCAGATGTTTAGACGCGAATGAATACGTATCGTCTTCATGTATTGTATTGTAGGGTGTTATAGTAACCATCCCGGTTAGTGTTCTACTAGATAGAAACTTTAACACTTAAGAATTTTGAATGGATAGTGATCATTAGCTTGACCCGCAGAGTCCACCAGAATTTCCATGCACTACAAGTTGTTATTACGTGGGCCCCCGTAATAATAAATTGTCTTGCATGGTCACCCTAGCATTCTCTCGTTTAGAGCAGGCGATCAGTCAAAGAGAGGACACTATTGTCTATATACCTTCAACATAGAAGGAAACTTCATGATATTTCACGTGTCAACGTCCGTTGTCATTGCTCGCAGAATGACACGACATTAAATGAAATAAAAATAGAGAGAATTTGTAAAGATAACCACTGGGGGGCACCTTCAAGATGAGTGCTTCATCTTCCTTGACTAGACAAGGGTTTCGTCAATCATGATTTGTATGAGCCACAGGGACCTCGTCCCACTAACGGAGTTGTTGTCCAAGGCTGCCACTTCCGCGTTATCGTCACTACTGAAGTCAGGCATCTCAGCATCCAGGAGAAAGCAACCATTCTTCCACGGGATCAATGCTCTATGGTCTCACTTAGGAACCACATTCGTCATAAGCTCCGCAATAGACGTGAGGTCGATATTCTCATGGAAGATGTATTGTATAAAATATGTCATGTTTGAAAATAGAGTATCATATCTTGTGTAAAAGATGTCGTGTCTTAACCATGTTATGTGTGTCAAGGATGACAATGGAATTCGGAGTCGAAGGCATTTTGTTTTTGCCAAATATTTCATGCAACATATATATGAACAACCTATATATATATAATCATGTAAAATCCTATCAATCAAGGATTTCTATTTTGTATAAGCTGAACTTGTGAACTGTTTATAATGCGTAAACTGATAATGTAATGTATTGTAGGCACATAGTATGTTAATGTAATGTGTCTACTTCTCATAGACTTCACCCATGGAAATGTCCTCGCTTGATTTATGTGAAGTGAATTTTTGTTGTAGTGGACCTTGAAAAATGTTTATGCAATGAAAACCTTTTGACCTGTCCAATTTTATTTACAATCTGTTCAACATGAACAAGAGGTTTTCGTGAGAGGTCCCTAGTGATTGTAGACTTAGACTCGAGAAAGAATCCTGGTTCACTACAATCGATGCTCTGATACCAATCTGTCACACCCGCTCATAGCGGAAGCACGAGGTGTGATCTGATCGGTTCTCATTGCATAACAATATAAGTGAACATACTAAATGAATAAAAACAAGCTCCAATGCCATTGTCATAATCGTTTCAAAAGAACGCAACATAAGTTAAATGTATTGGTTACAAACCATAGAATGAAATTAAGTTGTCATTGTTTTATACATCAAGATGTAAGTCTTAAAATGTCAAGGCTTTGACCACTATATCACCGCAAAGAGGCGGTATATAACGGGCAAACCCTTCAAATGGTGGCATGGAGTCTTGATACTTGTTTTCCTTGACTGAAATGTCTGCATGGTCCACTAATTTCCTGAAATACATGTTAAGTTTGAAAACATCAACAAAAGTTGGCGAGTTCATGCAGTTTAGTTGTATGAGATGTATCTGTAAAATGTGAGTTGTATAAAATGTATCTGTAAAATGTGAGTTGTATAAAATGTATCCATAAAATGTGAGTTGTATAAAATGTATCCATAAAATGTGAGTTGTATAAAATGTATCTGTATGTAATGATGTAGTATGTAAAGCGTCAATGAAATCGTTGATCATTAATGTTTCGCGAGGACATTAATATGTGTGACGAAAAAGGAAGCAATCCAACCCTATCGACTGGGACACAAAAGCACTCTTCCGTATGGGTCCATGACCAAGAGTGGGGCTCGCCAAAACCCATTAGATCTAACCACTTGTACCTAGGTCCAAACTGGATTAATGGTGCTTAGATGTATAACCCTAATTCGCACATGATCTAAGGTGTTTCATTCCCTAACTTTAACATACGTTGAACATGTATTTTCCCCGATAGTTGTAAAGTTGTAAAACATTTAAATGAATAGGGGACATGAACTCACAGAATTGCGTCCGTGAATGGTAAGTAACTGTGATCTGACATACGGTCGTCCTGAATAGTGTCACGACCTACAAACGTTCTATATTTGTTAGACACTTCGGTCTTTGTAAATAACTTGAGTACAAGTCTTCTGTCTTAAATATGTGTAAGACTTGTATGTCTTTATTGTTCGTTGAACTGTGTATTAGATGAATGAATTATTATACTGTTATATATATTTCACCAAATATATATATGTAATCTTGTATCTTGTGAGTTGTATCATCGGGTCTTGTCTTCTTGATTTCGTGTCTTTGTATAGGTAAATTGTATAATTGTAATTTTTATCAATTATATATCATTGGGCTTAGCCCAAGAATTCATGTTATTGGGCCCAAATAGTGTTGGGCCTAAATAGTGTTGGGCCTCAATAGTGTTGGGCCTCAATAGTGTTGGGCCTCAATAGTGTTGGGCCTCAATAGTGTTGGGCTTAAATAGTGTTGGGCCTAAATAGTGTTAGCCCAAATGTTTGGTTTTGGGCTTAGCCCATGAGTCTTGATATTGGGCTTAGCCCATGTATTTATGTTAAGCCCACTTAGGAAAGTTAAGCCCATTTGTATAAAATAAGCCCATATGTATAATAAGCCCATTTGTATAAAATAGGCCCATATGTATAATAAGCCCATTTGTATAAAATAGGCCCATATGTAAAATAAGCCCATATGTAAAATAAGTCCATTTTGTGAATATAAGTCCATTTAGTAAAATCTTGTAATTTATATAAAAATCACCAAGTTTTAGTTAATAAAAACATAATAGTTTTATAAGTTTCAAAACATCCGGATATTGTTTTGGTGATTTATATGTATTCGCGTCGTATTCGCGTCGAATGATCGCCTAAGTGTCGTAGTAACTCCTCGGAATGGAGATATGTTCATATATTCGCCTGTTGTCCGTTTTGACCATAAGTTGTGTTCGTCGAAAGCTCGGAATGTCCGTAAGTTGTTTTCAAGTGTGTCTATATGTATTCTTGTAAGTCTTTAGTTGTAAGTATGTCTTGTATTTATTTGTGTCATTGTTATCAAGTCCCTAACTTTTATATATAACTAATACAAATAATAAACACATAGCACATACTTGATATGTTCACTAAATATATATTTTACCAAAATATATATTTATGTCAATTTTTATGTTTAGAAAGACCAACTTTCTAATCATGTAAAGACTTTGTTAAAAATAAAAATTTTTCTAACATATGATTTCTAAGAAAAATTAGCCATAGTTCCTTTGATATATGAACTTTGCCATGTTTATTAACATATCATTTTCTAAACAAAAACACATGAGATTCATAACAAACTTTTTAACAAGATGAACTCATAAACATGTAGGGTTTTAGTATGATCTTTACATATGTTTACTAGTTTAAAAAAAAATCATACTCTACTTCTAGTTTTGCCAAACTTTTATAGAAAACCTATCTTGTATGTTTCTTTTATAAATCTTTCAAAAAGCATGATTCTTAGTAAAATACTTTACACACTTTTATAACATCAAAAATATATGTTCATTCCTTAAACATTAAGTTTAATATAACCCTTTTAATACTTTCATGTATACTTGTTAGATTATGTTTTTAAACATTATCTAACAAGTTTTTCATATGATGCTCATCATAACTAGATCAAATAAACAAGTAACAAGCATCAAATCACAACATAAACAATCTTATATATTATGATTTTTTTTTAGTTTGCTTTTATGTATTTTCATCTTATTCTTTAATGAATCTTTTAGTTATAACTTGTTCATAAGCAATATATACATAAACAAGTAAAAAAAAAGATTAGAATGCTCACTTCTAGCTCTTGTGGCTAGGGATGATCTTGATGAAAATGAAAAGCAAAGTTGATGAACTTTTGATGGTTGAAAGCTCCTAGATGAATGAAAATGGATGCTTCAACTTGGAGATGTCTTAGATCTACATAACTTCCATGAAAATGCATCTTGATCATCAAAAAGTGGCTTAAAAATGAAGTTGGTTTGTGGTTGTTCTTGGCCGAAAATGATGAAGATGATGGGAGCTTTTGTGTGTGTAAGTTATGGTGTAATTTATGATGAAAATGGTTAGTAACTTAAAGTAACTAGTTGTTATAACAATGATCATACTTCATCAACTTGCAAGGGAAGCAAAATATCTAAGATATTTTTAGCAACAACTTGAGCATGTGGGTCCCACAAGGGGCGGCCCACATAAGGGGGGGTCATGCTTGGTGAATTGTTTTAACTAGTTTAATGTGTTAGAATTCTTAGAAAAATGTTAGGAAAGCGTAGATGTTCAAGTTTTTAAGTGTTAAAAGGGTGTTAGATGTCCATTACTAGACCATAATGATCCAATTAACACTAGATGACCATTAAAAAAAAGATTTGATATTGTTCGGATATTCGTTTCGAATTGTTTTGGTTAGACGTTATTTGAACGTTAAGTTGTGTAACTTGTGTTAATTGATATAGTTATTGGTTTGGATGATACCCGAATGTATCCTCACATGAATTCTATGTTAAATAATATTTTTACGTGTCGTAAAAATATTAGAAAGATGATTTCTGCGGAGAAGTGTTGAAATCATCGCTTTTAGTGCTTTTCAGGCAATTTTTAGTGTTATCGGACTTCGGAAAGATTTTAATCAAACCCTTGTATTCCTAGTTAGGGTTTAATATATATAAGATGTTGGACTTTCGTCTAAGTCCTAAAGATGTCGTTTAGATGATTTCTGCGGATTCTGCGTTTTCGTCAGGATACTAGTTTATTAGGTGCTTTTCTAGTAGTTTCGATGCATTGTTTAAACTGTTTCAAATGTACTTCATAAAAATGGATCATATGCATCCTAAGTAGTATTCCATGAGTATTCTAAGTGTATGTCACAAAATACGCAGTTCGAGTGTTCAAAATGCATAAAAATGTAGCTAAAATGAGTACTTTAAGTGTAAGAAAGTTACCGAAAAGTGGCAGTTGTCACAAACTTTGTTTTAAACAAAGTCAAATCATCATCATCACATCATCGATCCATACTACCATACACAAATACACGCATACAGTTAGACAAAGAGAGGTGCGCAGACTTGTTGACTTCTTGGATGAAGAGATAGGGGCCCAATATTACATCAACTCATGTGGACTTCCCTATTGGGCCGCAAATAGAATTGTAGGAGGCTTTGTTTCATAAAAAATCCATATCACATCAAAAACATCATCATATATTGACGACAGAAGGTTTTCAAGATTGTCATCGCTCACAATATTGAGAGGGGCACGAAGGGCATCAAGCTATTGAAGATCAACAACCCATCATGAGCGGCTAGTCTCCTAGTGGTTTTCTCCGGATGGAGGGTTTTTGTAAGTTAATTGATACTATGTGTTTGTGACAATCGTTTAACTCGGTGATCTAAGCATTCGATGCTTTTCACCTTGGTTTGATTTATTGGTTGTAAACAGTTACATTTATTTAAACCTTAATTTCTAAGCATTCAGTTCCTGAGAGTTCTAGTAATTGGGATATATTTGACATGGGGTAGGGTTTGTAAATTGTAATTGATAATCATTCGATAACCTCCCGTTAGTATTGACCGGAGTACTTAGTCGTTGGTTATCACAATTGGTTAATTAGGTTAAACATTTATGCCTATGTGAATGTTTTGATTAAACACATAACTGAACTTGTTTGCAAACCTGAAATTCGGAGGAACCTTTCTTTTTCCTATTGTTTAAAACCTCAAGTTCTTAATTCATAATTTAGTTAATCCACAAATCAAACAATCATTAGTTTATTTTTCTATAGTAGTTAATTAAAACTGAGCATTACACACTTTCCACAACCTCCTCCGGTTCGATATCCGACTTACTCTAGCTACTAGTTTATTTCGGTTTTTGCATGTCACGAACGACAGACATCAAAAAGCTACACATCAAGCTTAAAAGCTTAGAATCAAATAAGCCCAAAAAGAAGCATAGAAGCTTCATATAGGACAAAAAAGATTCATAGTTGATAGCTTCTCCCGCTAAGCTTAACATATCATAGTTTCTCCAAGTAAGATTCACATATCATAGCTTCTTCCAATAAGCTTCACATATGATAGCTTCTCCCGATAAGCTTAACATATGATAGCTTCTCCAAATAAGCTTCACATATCATAGCTTCTTCCAATAAGCTTCACATATGATAGCTTCTCCCGGTAAGCTTCACATACGATAGCTTCTCCCGATAAGCTTCACATATGATAGCTTCTCCCAATAAGCTTCACATATGATCGCTTTTCACAATAACTTCAAAGCCGGTCACTAACAACTTCAGACATCAGCTTCTTTCAATGAGATTTATGCCTACACATCTTATCATTGGAAGCTTCATCCTTGACCAGATAACTTATGAGTCACAAGCACCCATAACTACGTCATGACTGCTTATGACTAGGGAGTTGATGAAGTGGGTTCCCGGAGGCTCCCACTTAGCAAAGCTGGGAAGCAACAAGCAGGAAGCTATGCCGGGAGCTTAACAGCCCAAACAGGAGAAGAAGCTCAGTGGGCCAGCCCGGCCCATTACAACTAAGCCCATTAGGGTTAAGAGTAACATGCCTATAAATAGAGGATCCACCATCTATTTCATTCAACTCACTCTGGCTTGGAGATTCTAGCCATTTACTCTCTCTCTAAAATCACATACTCTCTTTCAAGAACACAAGCCATTATGCTGAGCTGCTTCCCCTCTGAGCTACTAAGGTCACGAGCTCCTAAGGGACTATACCAGTAGCTCCTAGTCACGAGCTATGCAACTTGGAGTCACCACAGTTGCTAGCTAATCGCTCGATCTCGACCACAAGCCCCTTCTAACGGGTTCTTTCGTGTTGTAGGTACAAGCTAGAAGGTGACGAGACTGACCCAAGGAACGTTCATACCTTCCCCTAATCTTATCCTTGTTGTTTCAACAGGCTAAATACACTTTAATGCATTAAAAAGGGTGATTGAAATAGATGGTTGTGGCTATTTAAGTTGTTAGGATGCATTTCTGAAAAAAAAAATATTTGGTGTAAAAGTGTAGAGATGAAATGAGTTTTGCAGTTAAAATATGTTAGTAAAATCTATTTAAATATATAATAAATAAATATAACAGTAAAAAGTTGAATGGTCAAAATTTTGAACCCATAACACACCGCAATGCAGTGCAGGAGAGGGGACCGGTGCGGTGCTTCCCATGTTTGTGCAGCTTATGTGACCTACACCTCCTTCCTTTTTGCGACCATAACATATAGTCTAAGAGACTTCAAACTTCATAAAGTTATACCTCACTCACGTTTTTTTATATATTTCTTTCCCGATAATAATAATAATAAAAGAAGATTTGTTAGGTGAGGCCATCTTGACAATTGTGCCTACCTTAAGTATTGTAATATCATTATACACTTCCAGACAATATGTCACTATTACTTTTTAATGACTCTAGAAACCTCTTTTAAGAGACTTTTTGAGCTTCATAAGTTACACCTCACTCACGTAATTTTTCACTGTCAAGCATCAAGCATCACCAACCGAAAGAAAAATCTGGTAATATGACCTTTACTCCATATGTAAATAACATATAAACACACACATGTACACACACTTATATATTTATATTAGTTTGGTACATCAATCTAGCAATACTCAAAAGAGTCTATAATCATATAGGTCGAAGTATACTTGCCCGGTGGTAAGAAGATGAAGCCATTTGGCTACATTTCGTGCTTTATTGCTCTCTTTGCACTTGCTCTACTATCTTATGTGGAAACACTTTCAACTCATAATCAACAAGGTATGTTTGGCATGCTTCTATATATATAAACAAACATGTTGATATACATACACACATATATATGTGTGTAAGGGTTCTACACATAAAACCGCTTTTGTAAGAAAATGATTGGAATCACAATTTTACTCATCTCTTCTAACGTTCTTAAAATATATAAACAAAATATAATAATCCAGCCTATTACTACTTTATTTTTCAGCTTTTCTCTTTTAATATCAATATAGTGATGAACTGAACCAGTAGTGATCGAATGTCTGCCGCAGAGCGTAGGGGAAAGCCATCATTTTATATGTAAGAAGTAAAAGAATTTAAAACATGAACCATTAAAAAAATTAAAAAATTTAGTTTTTTGTAATAAACTTTCTGCATATCATGTAATAATCGGTTTTTAGTTTTAAATAAAACATTGATAAAACAATTTATCCGTTGCTCATTAATAGGAAGATGTCATCAATTTATTAAAGGGTAAATCTTGTAAAAACTAACATACTTTCTAATTTTTCCCGGTCTTTTTGCTTTTTTTGCGCATAAATACTAACATATTTTTTTCTCATAAAAATCCCTCAACTTTTTTAAACATAAAAAACCAACATACTTTTTTTGTCTCATAAAAAACCAACATACTTTCTACTCTTTTATCATACAAGTCCTTTGAAATGTTAAATTTTAACAAAAAAATTCTTTTAATTATGATTGTAAGAAATCAAGAAAAAGTTATTTGACAAATTATATTATACTTGCGAAAAAAATCATTTGTTATAACTTTTTAACGATTTTAAATTTATACATACCATTTTATATGTTTTTTTTGTTTTATTTTCAGTTATATCATCCTCCCTTGTGTATTTTTATTATAATTTTTTCCGAATAATATTTATTGTAATCAATTTATAGAATTTAAAATGGTAAAGAAAAGACAAACATTGAGAAGACTTTAGTTTGCCATATATCCAATTTAAAACATTAATTCATCTCAATTCTTTTCTAGTGTGGTATTAATAAGTAAAAACAAAATATTTCCAATTTTGTTTAAATTTAATATTGGATGGGCTTTTATATGTAAAAAGTTGTGAAGAGACTTTAGTGAGAGAAAAAAAAAAGAAAGAAACTATGTTGGTTTTTTATGTGAAAAAAAAGTGAAAGGACTTTTACGAGAAAAATTAGAAAGTATATTGGTTTTTAGAAAGTATATCCATTCAAACACTAAGATAGGTCCATTCAAAAACAATTATTAAAATACAGAAATTAAAAGTTAGCTCATTAGGTTTATTTAGCCCAATACTATTTGAGAGTGATTGGCCGGAAATGATGGTGTTTTTTCCTTGTTGCTTAATACTCACTATGATAGCAGAAATCAGGCTGTTTGTTTACAATAGCATATACATATTGAAAGCTAGCAAGTAAAATTGGATATAGAAGACATTTGTAGAAAGAGAAAGAAAAAAAGAAATGAGATGAAGAAGAAGCAAAAGTGGTGACGGCATAAAGTGGGTCTAGGGTTAATATATATTTATGATTTATGGGCTTAACTTTAGCTGTCAAAGTGTTTTGAAAGGCAAACATAGTTTTCTTACTTAATATTATAAAATTAAATAAATCGACGTTATTTGATTTAACTTAATGAGTAAATTACAAGTTTTGTCCTTTAAATAAATCGATGTTATTTGATTTAACTTAATGAGTAAATTACAAGTTTTGTCCTTTATGTTTGTAATAAATTGCAGGCGGTATCATTTACCTTTAAATTTAACGATTTTTGTCCTTAACGTTTCAAAATCTTGCACGTTATGTCTTTTAGCCCTAATTCAGTCAGATTTTTTTGTTAAATATGGTCACGTGCCTTGCACATGAGGGTATTTTTGTCATTTTACCTCTCCAGAGACTATTGAGTAAATAACTTATATCAAGAGACTAAATGTGTAAAAAGATTAAATAATAAGATGTAAATAAAAAACCTAATTAAAAAAAGAGTAAATTGCAAGTTTTATCCTTTATGTTTGTACCATTTTGCAGGTGGTGTCCTTTGGTGCAAAAGTTTACGGGCGGTGTCCTTAACCTTTCAAAATCTTGCATGTTATATCCTTTAGCCCTAACTCAGTTAGATTTTTTGGTTAAATATAGTCATGTGCCTTGCACATGATGGTATTCTTGTCACTTAACATTCCCATGGGCTATTTTGTAAAGAATTATTAATCAAGGACTAATTGTATGAAACTGAAAAATAAAAATTAATATAAATTCTCTCTCTCTCTCTCTCTCTCTCTCTCTCTCTCTCTCTCTCTCTCTCTCTCTCTCTCTCTCTCTCTCTCTCTCTCTCTCTCTCTCTCTCTCTCTCTCTCTCTCATCTAAACCCACCATCACCACCACCAGCACCTCCCACCACTAGTTACGTCGCCACTGACCATCGTGGAACACACAGAAGTGTTAAAAGAACCCATCAATCTATGAGTTCCGTCAACCAGCTCTTGAACCGCCGTAAGCCAACTATCGCCTCCGTATATCTTGGTCTGATCGTCCGTTTAAACCCGACCTTGAAACACAAGAACAACTCGAACTCTAACCGCATGATTAGTATAAATTGAGACCTCAGATTACTCCGCAGACCCTTTACGTCTCAAAATTTCGCTCGGGTCTTCCTGTGATGGCCTGAATTGGATCGCCAAACACCTCATAACTCCGATCGTCTCGCTGTTCATCATTTCGTCGTCACTGTAAGTGATTCCTTTGTGTCTCTCGATCTGGTTTAACTGAAGATCAAAAGCCCTCTATCAATTGGGAATTACAGGGACTTGATAGTCTCAATTTTGCAGTTTGTCGGATTAGGGTTCATCTTGTTATAATTTGGGAATTCCGCTGAAACTGAACTAAGATATAAATATATTTATTTTTCTTTTTCAATTTTATATAATTAGTCCTTGATTAATAATTCTTTACAAAATAGCCCTTATGAAGGTTAAATGACAAGAATGCCATCATGTGCAAGGCACATGACCATATTTAACCAAAAAAAATCTGACTGAGTTAGGGCTAAGGATATAACGTGCAAGATTTTGGAAGGTTAAGGACACCGCCTGTAAACTTTTGCACTAAAGGACACCGCCTGCAAAATGATGCAAACATAAAGTACAAAATTTGTAATTTACTCTTAAAAAAATTCTCTCTCTCTTTCCCTATCACACGCCTCTCTACTCAATCTCTCTCTAAAAATCGTGCAACAACCTAATTCATCTTTAAAACTCGATTATTTTCATCAAATTCATTAGCAACAATTCACAGATCACAAATTCACAACAAGATGAAGATGAAGAGATCAATAGCTGTAGATTGTTCAGATCAGAAGCCGTTGAAGAAGATCAAACAATCATAACACAATTCGCCACCCTCATCTCCGTCGTGTTCGGCCACCGTGGCGGTTTTCTCCACTCCCGGATCTTCACCCAACTCTCAAACTAAGGGGATGGCAGATGTGTATGTATGCCATATCGATAAAAATTATAATAGTCAAAACCAAACTAAAATTATAATAGTCAAAACCAAACTAAAGAAAATCATTTATATTGTTGCATACATGTGTATGTATGCCTTATCGATAATCAAATGCTTTCTATGCGTGCAGATGTTGAAGAACAAAAGAACTGGCAGTTCGGCCAAGGCAGCGCGGTGACTGGGGCGCTCCCCCCTACGCTTGCAACTTCATGGATGGTCTCGGTCATAATTTGGTATTTTTATTGATGCCATGATGGACGGAAGAAGACGATGCGAGTAAAATGCGGTGAACTATTGGTGTCATTTCATATTGTATAATATTGTAACAGTATATATTAAAGTGTAGATTTGTGATATAGGGTGTAAGAATAAGAACGATGGTGTAAGAATAAGAACGATGATATTGTATTTATCTTTTGTGTAATAATAATTAATAATTTCCACCGGATGGTGGTTAGTGTTATAAGATACTTGTGAACTTGTCTCCTATATGGCTATATGTAATATTAATTATACTTCACAATCGAATTGGAAAACGCCTTTTATCTATCTTATACAGTAACTTTGGACGGATTTTAAAAAAGAAAATTCAAAACTTTAATATAATTTAAATTGGAAAGGGGAGATTCGCGTATTGACTTATTTTTTTAATCTCACAAGAACCCGGAAATATGAGAAAATTACGAAATTAGCCAAGAAAAAAGACGCGTCAGCCAATAATCAAGCGACACGTGTCCCAATGATTGGGTTTGAAAAGTGAAGACGCTTCCAAGGCGTCTACGAGACGCATCCACTTTAGCTTGCGTCTGGCTTAGTGTGATGGGTCTGGCTGGGTCCAATTTTCGATGCGTCGTTGAGAGTCTTTGGAAGCGTCCGCCAAGGTATCACGTGTCAGCTTTTGGATGCCTCTTCAGACTCTTTCAATGCGTCCAAAGACGCTTCCCTTGTCAGCTTTTCGATGCGTCTGCAGCTGCTTCGTATGCATCTAAAGACGCTTCCCTTGGCAGCTTTTGGATGCGTCTACCGATGCTTCGTATGCGTCTAAAGACGCTTCCCTAGTCAGATTTCGGATGCGTCATAACACGTTTTCTTATGCGTCTATAGACGCCTCTACTTATGCGGCATGAGACGCTACACGTGTCAACCGAAGACTTGTTCAGACGCATGTAATGCGTCGGTAATCAGAAAAGTACACATTTGACTCTTTAGTACTGACAGATGCATTGTGAGGAGTCTCGAGACGCTTTAGAGAAAAAAATAGTTTTCGTTTTTATTTATTTTATGTATTGCACGTTTTTTAGATTGTAGGTACCAGTACCATTACTCAAAACATTTTACAAAATTTGATCTCCAAATTTTTACAAAAAATATCTATCTTCATATTTTTTTTTTCTCTATTGATATGGCAGTCAGATTTGTCGTTTACTGTGGTGGCAAGTGGGAAGTCGTTGATGGGAGGCTTGAGTACGTGCTCGAACCAGATTCTGTTAGACGTGGTTTTGAAACTTCTAATACAATTTCTTATACACGTTTTTAAAAAATCTTAGTGAGTCAACAGGTCTTCAAAACATCACACGTTTATCTTACAAAATGTCAAGTTTTAGCGATCCCATTGATATAATTGATGATTCTGATCTTACTTTTTTTTTCAATATTGCGGAAAGAAACCCTCATGAGTTATTTAAATTATATGTGGTGCAAGAACTTGGTGTTGGTTCATCTACGGCTTCTTCCAATTATTTTAAATGTCCCGATCTTAACGTAAATGTTTTTCCTAAAGATGAATGTAACGCAACAGATAAATCTGGAGTTACTAAGAATGTTAATTGTCCTCTTGAAAATAAAAGCCAGTTTTACATAGGTTATATTTTCCGTAACAAGCAGGAAATGAAAATAGAATTAGGAAAATGTGTCTTTCCAAAAGTTTTTTCTTATAAAGTAGACAGATCATCCAAAATTCGTTACGAAGTATCTTGTATTGATGAGAATTGCCAGTGGAATTTCAAGGCAACGAGTCGGGAATCTTGTGATGTTTTTTACGTTAAACATTTTAACAACAAACATACATGTTCTAAGACGCAAACATATCCACATATGCGTCAAGCAAACCCAATAGTGGTGGGGTAGCTTATTAATAGAACAATTCAAAGATTATGGACGGATATACCGTTCGACAGAAACTGTAAAGGATTTTAGGATTACAGAAAAAGTCAATTTATCATACATGCAAGCATGGCGTGGGAAATGTAACGCATTAGAACTTTTGCAAGGTAGTTCGTCAAGTTCTTTTGCCGAACTTCTCGTCTATTGTTATAACTTGGAGAAGGCTAATCCAGGAACAGTGACACACATACGCACTGATTCTGAAAGTCGTTTTGAAATGTTATTTGTCACCATAGGTGCGGTGGTAAGTCAAACACTATATTAAATGTTACACTAAAATATAAATAAATAAATAAATGTTTCCACAAAAATTTAACAATATCGTATTGCTTTCAGATTCGGAGCTTTCTCATAAATTTAAGACCGCTTATTATCACATATGCGGCCCACATGAAGGGTGAATTTAAAGAAACAATGTTTTTGGCTGTTGGCATGGACGGAAACAATCAGATTTTGCCTATTGGTTATGGCATTGGTAAATCTGAAGACGGTGATTCGTGGACGTGGTTCCTTTCAAAATTGAAAGAATGCATCGGTGAGCATCGAGATTTGGCAATCATTTCTGACCGGGCAGCTTCTATACAATTAGTCGTACGGTTGTGTTTCCAAGAAGCTTTCACGGGTTATGTTGTGCTCATTTGATGGTCAACCTTCGTTTACCGTAAAAAAAGGAATATGAGAGTCTTTGGTGGAAGGCTTGCAAATCTTACAGGATATCCGATCTTCAAGAATCATTCGACGCGCTGTGTGTCGTTGTTCCAAGATTACGGAACATTCTTATAGAAATTGGGTTTGACAAATGGTCAAGAGCACATTGTCCAGCCAAAAGATATCATTACATGACATCTAACACCGCTGAATCTATGAATGCTTTATCAAAACATGCCCGAAAAATTCCAATAACCCAACTCATAGAATTTTTTCGACAGTTTGTCCAAAAATGGTTCTATAATCGCCGGAACGAGGGAATTCAAAGCGAACACTTGCTTACAACGTGGGCTCAAAAAAAATTCAAGGCAAAGTTGATGGTTCTCGTTCGTGGATGGTTGCTGGAATTGCTCAGAACAGTTTTGACGTAGATGACGGTGGAAAGAGAGGTTTAGTTGACTTCTCTAATGGAACATGCAGTTGTCGGGTTTGGCAAGTATCTGGGTTACCTTGCGGGCACGTTATTGTAGTATCTAGATTTTTAGGTGAACCAGATTGTGCTCGTTATGCGATGTCATGTTACACTAATGAAGTTTATAAATCCACGTATGAGGAGCATATAAATCCAGTCCCTGATAAATCAGAGTGGGAAGTACCCGATGGACTGGTGAATCTGCAACCACCGCTTATTACGAAACAACAAGCCGGACGTCCTAAAGAAAACAAACGAATCCTATCTGTCACACCCCGATATTTCCACGTATTACAGGTGGCCCCGGTGGGGAGTATCGTCGCGTAGTTGATACCATCGTAGTCAATAATCACAGTTTAATGCACAGAGGAAGTCTAAAAGTAAAATATTACAAACCGAATTGAAAGTAACAAAGTATTACAACGGAATGTAAAAAGGATCCACAGGCGGATGAATATAAAAGAGATAATGTTCAACAGATTTTCAAGTGATAAAGCTTGCATAATTCTTTATTTAAGTCACTCAGGAGAAACCAGCCTATTCCGCCTAGTACCTGCACTTAACCTTTTGGAAAATACGTCAGTTTACACTGGTAAATACAATTAACTGACACTTTTGAAAATGTTTTAAGAAAATTGATTTGAATGCACAAGGCATAAATAATCTTTTATAACTTGGGATAATTATTTAAATATAAACTTGTAAAAGAATTACATGTTCGTTATACGTTCAGTAGCTCGGGCTGAATACCGGGTTAAAGATTAATAGACACACCATATAATATATCCCGCGGCGAGTTATTCTCGAACAGGCGGGTATATTATTTTTACGTACGCACCGGTAGGTGTATGCCTACGCCCCGTGCTTAAGTCGTGGCCATTTCAATGAATGAGCCAAGGATATCCAGGACATGGTCATTAACCCCCTAAAGGCTTAAAACAAACAAAACAAATTAAACGGGTTATCTCAATGAATCAACCTTCATATGATTAAAAATTCGATACCCGACCAAGCGGTATTTTATATACCGTACCCCAAGCCCGTATAAGGGAAAATAAGTTAAAAGTATTTACTTGAGCAAATTATACAAATTTATCCCAGTCGTATACGATCAGCAAGTGCAAGTATCTTTTACTGGGCTCCTAAATCTGGAACGAAGGTTTTAATAACATATTAAATTCCTAACGGGTCTTACTTAAGTTTAAACTTAGACCGGTTAGTTTTAAAGGAAGATATACGGTTCAAAACGCACGATTAAGCGAAGACCGGATTTAAATGTGGTTTAGACCCGACAAGTATGAAGACTTGTATAATATGGGTAAACTAAACACATTCTGGATTTTGAGGTAAAAACGATAAGGTTTGACCCGTTTCGGTCAATTTATGCAAACTAGTCACATAAACCGTACCGAACGCAAAAAACGCGTAACGGGTAACCAAATGAGTCATGAACAGGTTTCACAAGTTAATATGCCTTAAATATGTTGTGATATCAGTAGGATACCTTCCATTATGCCCAAAACGAATTTAAAATCAATTTATGCCCCCTAGGGGTATTTTGGTCATTTTGTAAGTCATAACAGTAGGGTATTGCATATATGTGAAATTTATCATTTTTAACCAAAACTATGCACCGTAGGGGCATTTTGGTCATTTCACATAAGGTTTAAAGGTCAAAACTGGAAATCTAAGTTCAAAACTTTTGCTTACTATTAAAGTGTAAAAAATTTACTTAAAACATCAGTAGGTATTAAGTCTTATATGTCAAAAATAGTTTTAACCCATACTATGCGTTTAAAACGCGTAAAAAGTCAGTTTTAAATGATTTTCAGGTTATATAAGAAAAGCTGAGATTTTTATCAGTCCAGAAGGCTTAAATATTTTATTTATCATAAGAAATCAGTAGAAAAAAGTTTGGCATCAAAATGTTATGTAAAACTGATTTTATTAGCAAAAATGGTATAACCGTCAATTACCGAATCAAAGCAAGAACCCTATGTTATGATCAGTTTAAAAATAATTAAAAATATTCAAAAATCCCAAAATATTGTATTACATCAGTGGGTAAAAAATTTGGTGTCGAAATTTGGGTTTAAATAGGCTTTATGCTAATTATGTCGTTTAATAAATAAAAAGCTTCTAAATTACGTTATTGAGCATAACTCCTAATTTAGACCTCAAACTGATGTCAAATTTTTAGGAAAAGTTTATAAATCAGTAATAAAGGTTTTTGTCCTCTCACATTTTCAAAAATCTCGATTTAAAGTCAAAAGGGCATAATGGTCAATTTTAGGCACTTAACGGAAACATGCAATGAACTAGGATTACAAAGGAACCACATTGTATAAACCCAGAGGGTTATACTAACATGTAATATGGTCCTAATGGAACCCTAAGGAATTTCTAAAACAATCTAAATCGGGTCAGAACTGAAATTCAAAGCAAAAGTCTACTTTTGCGACTTTCGGTTCTGAACCGAGCCTAAACTCAGAATTGTTGGGTTGAACATGCTTAGACATGTTCTTACATTATTTACCAAGTTATTTTAGTGTTAAAATAGGTTCCATAACTTCTACATTGCTAATTATGAATTTAATTGCAAAAATAGCTTATGTTGACTTTTTAATATTAAGTTTGACCCGACAATTGACCAAGTTAGGGTGATAATCAGGGGGTGCCCTTTTAAGGACTTATTACCCACATAATTACCAAATCATAGCCACTTTCAATTCGAAAAATGACTGGACTATTAGTGATTAATCACTAAGTCAAAGCTTAATTACGACGACTTTGACTTTTGGTCATTAAGCTAATAAAACATGAACTAGAGAGGCTAAGAACAGTCACAATGGTCCTTAGCATGAATTAGGAGCTTGAAAAAACTAGCTTGAAGTCCAGAGAGCTCCAGAGAAAGAGTTTAGAATGATTTTTGCAAGTGAGCTCAAGAACAAGGAAACAAGGAGCTTATATAGGAAATTAAAACACCCCAAGATCATTCCAACAAGGTCTATGAGTGATTCCTGATCATCCCAGGTGTCCCTATGCATTAAAAACTGTTGGCTCAGACCCTGGAATCAAAAACTAGGCATGCAAAGGCGGTGTAACTTGGCTGGACATGCATCTGTCCATTTTTTCTGTATCTGGGCGTTTTACGCGGGCCGCGTAGATTCTTTAAGAGTCTTACGCAGGCCGCACCACTCTCATGTAACCAGAAACAACTTTTAGACATTGGTAGATTCGGTCCCTGGTCCTTGTAATCTTTATTTAACTTCTATTTATTACATTTTGGACCCCCAAAGTTAAATTTTAAGGACCTAGAGTTACAAACTAACTCCGTTAAGCTCCCGGTTAGTTGCATGATCACCCGAAAAGTCTTGTTATCTTCGAAACTTCACAAAATTCATATCTAATATTCTTGTGAGCGAATTATTAATTTATTTACAATGTTTTTGGGCTCGTTAAAGGTCACTCAGAGGTAACTTTAACATGTTGACACTTTTAACCCCTATGCTTTACAAGATCCTTATTTTTAACACAAACGACTTACAATGTTCGATAAATTATCTGTTAAAGAATACGAACGTTGTGTGAGGTCAATCAGAGGCACAAGAATGGCATGTTGACACTTTGGATCCCTTTATGCACATAATTACATTGTTTGGCAATTTTAGTCCCTCGGAAATAATTCCTTACACGTTTAAAGTTCATGAAACGTGTCTTCATTATATTGGTCGCGTTTTTACGAGGTGTTACACTATCGCTAGGAGAGGACCCCACTCCTATATACTGCGGTAAATGCAAAACGTATGGGCATTCTCGTGCGAGCTGTTTAGCATCGCCCAAAACAAAGACTTCTTCTCGCCGCGTCTCTAAGCCACAACCCACACCCATCCAAGTTGAAGCCGGAGAATTTCAGGATTATGTACTTCAAAATACATACCCCTCGTACAATTTGAGTGATGATTAAAGAAGTTTTTGTATAAATTTAAGCCAAATGTATATCCTATTTAAGATATATTAACAATCCTTATTTTATTTATATTTATTTTCTCCAACAAATTATTATGTTCACAAAAAAAGTCTTTATTCATTTTTTTAACAGTGAAGTTAACTATTCGAGTTATATGTCCATTATTATTCTCTTTTTACTTGAAAAAAATAGAAGATAATTTCACTAAATAAACAATCAACAAAAATTTTGATTCAATTAATTAATTTCATAACATACAATTCATTAGGTTTGAAAATTAATAGAAGATAATTAAGCATGGTACTACTCTAGGCATTATTTATTAATTAAATTATTAATGGGGTGTGAAACGTGCAGATTAGAGTTGATCTGCCATAAATCTTCTATATCTCATACAGGCATCTTGCATGTTTCGTTCCTGCCAGTTTGGTAGTACACTGTTTTGCACAAGATTTTGCAGTAACATACACAATATCACACCCGAATTCCGACCAACCCGTTGTTCGGATGTAGGCCAGACAACATCCCTGGTGTACTCCAACGCATCAGCCTCGCTTAGTCCAGCATTTTCCCAATATTGTATACGACCGAGGAACCATAAGAAGAGACTCTCGAATTCTACTAGAGTTTGGTGTATCCTTCTGCGAACGCAGAATCGTTCCCCGTAATTAAGTGCATCATAATTAATGGTAAAATAAATGGTAATATTTAGTGAGTTCATATTTAAGATTATCTAGCCTTCTTTGTCTTGCGATACTAGTATATAAACCTGAAAAGGAGATACGGTAAATATTTAGTGAGTGCATATCTATGGTGGTCATTCTTACACTGTAAAACTTTTTTTTTACGGTATCCACTTTCCAAAAGGCAGGGTATAGTCCTACATCACCAGTAGCGTATCCGTAAGCATCTTGATCCTGTTCCGCCAGAAGGTTTATAAAATCTGGGGGTAGAATGGTCCAACGAACAGTATCTGATGAAGATGTCCCTCGACGATTTTCTGTTTCTCTATCTTGTATTAGCTTGTTACACCATGCACGAACATGCTATAATTTTTTTTTAAATGATCATATTTAGAAATTATAAATAATAGATATAATAAACTATGTAAAATAATCAAATTATCGTTTCTTGCATAAATCCATCTCCACAATACCCTAGTACTCCACCCCACCACTCTCTGTCTAACGGCGTTTGCCCCATATAAGTTGAATAGCAAAATTGGCTATCACCGTCGTAGTAGAAGTCAAGAACATTTTGTGACCAATAAACAGATTGGTCATTTCGATTAAGCCAAACAATGTTCTCTACACAATCTGGAATGCTTGATTGACGCCTTCCGTTTGACGACATTATTGTGCAAATTTGATGTGGTATGAAGAAATTCGCACCAATGGTCCATATTTATAGACCAATAATAAGATCCACCTACCTCCTCTTTTTATAATAAATACTATTATTATAATTTTTTTGAACACGTGATATATTTGAGTTTATATGTATGTATACATGTGTAACTCGATAGGAGACATACATTTATGGTTGATTGAGTGTGAAATGTAAAAAAATAGTTAAAATACGTTTCTTAAAAATAGGTAAAGGAAATATTAATAAAATAATTTAATAACTTTTTATAAAGTCTTACAATCTGTTTTTTTTTATTTAACGGTATTTTTTAACTCATACAGAATTAGCATTTAATTAATAGGAATTTCAAAATATGGAATGGGAAATGAGTTCTTTTATTAAACTTAAAGTTACAATTAAGATTATTTAATTGTTTCATACAAAATTAGCATTTAATTACTTCTACTCCATGCCTATATATATAGCCAACTTTATCTCCAACTTTATTATCATTCACACAATCTTAAACCCATAAAAAAACTTTACACAAAATCTTTGAGAACACATTCTTCAAAATGGCCGATGATTCATGGACCGAGGTTGAAGACATTGCGGTTGCAATGTCCTACGTTGAAACAAGACACTTATGCCGGCATACGGCTATGGATGACGCCTTTTGAAACAGCGTGTTCCACATGTTTTGTAGACATGTTAGTGAAACGAACCGAGATGTGTACGAGGTGCAGACCCGTTCCGTCTACCTATGGTGCAAATGTTCGATGTTTAATGGAAGGGTAAACGAAGTGTCCAAGGCCGAGAAGAAGCTAACTGAAGACGAAGTGATCGAGGAAGCACTGCTAGACTACCTCTTGAAGTATGAGGAAGACTTTGATCGGGTCTCTGTTTGGCAGATTATGAAGATTTACTTATAAATCTTCATATAGTTCCTCAATTATGTCTAAGTTCAGCCGTATATTAACCGATTTTGGTTTTATATATTAGTTTGGTTAACAAGTTTTTTTAATATTTAAGATATGTATGAAACACACCTTTTTGGTTATATTAATATCTACTACGTTATTAACATAATTCTATTAATTTTTAAGCACCAAAAAAGTGCATTAACATGGCCCGAAAAACCTGTTGTTGCACCCCCTTCTCATTAAAATGGGCCGGCCCAATGCCATTTTTTCTTGAAGCAAATGAGACCAAAAATTTGTAATGCAAACAAAAACAAAATTTGCATTAAAATGGGCCCCAAAATTTTACACAAACCATAAACACACACTGTGTAATCTCCCATGTGCATTTGATATGAGAGGATGATATGTGTAAAGATGGGCCGGCCCAATGCCATTTTTTTAAATGGACCAAATTTAATTCAGTGCAAATACTATGAAAACATGTGAAATAAATTTATGAGGTTTTGAAATGGGCCCCAAATCAGAATCAGAATTGGCACGGCCCAATGCCATTTTTTCTTCAAGCTTGTCCTTGTATTCATGAAGATCAGATACAGAATTAGACCATTGAATTAGGCCCCAAATGAGAATCAGAATTGGGCCGAATCAAAATTGGGTCGGCCCAATGCAAATGTTCAATGTGATAATACCTTGTTTACGGGTCTACAACTTATTCATCAACATCATTTTCAAATGACTGGCAACAACTAACGAGATCAAAGTTTTCCGGTAACAGACTGTGGTAGAACATGATAGCCGACCTTTGTCTCATTTGGTAAGCTGCCTTAGCGGTGTTTTCTTCTCGATATACGGGTTGCTTGTTGATCAACCTTTCCATGAAAATGCAAACCCATACACCACAATCTCCTAAACTCCCTGATTGTTGAGGTACTTGGCTGGGGTAAACGACTTTGAACGGCAACGACATCTTTAATGGCTTATCGTCTGCATAGTATCCGTTGATGCGTAGCCATATGTCGAAGGCAAAATTGATGTGGTAAATGACTTCCGTTCTATCTTTCACCATGGTTTCACTTTCCAATAAACTACACACGTAGGCATATGTAAATTGTAAGAAAGTGATTCAATAGACTACAATGGCATATATACGATATGACAAACCTGTCGTAAATTGTAAGAGTCCGATTGCGAAGGTGGAACACCCCCAAAAGCCAATGCACATTTTTAATATTCAATGGAACATAAACCTATCCATGCATAAAAAAGTTAATTTTTATATAAACATTTTGGCATTCAAACATAACTTACCTCGTCAACTTCGGAAATTGGTGGAATAGGAACCAAGGACCCATTGAAATAGCCCTCCAACCTCCGGTGCGCATCACACTCAACTATGGTCATTTGAAAATAGGGTGGTAGAATGCTCCAACGATCGCTTTGGTTCCTCTGCTCGTACATCTTAATCCTCCAACCGTATAATGCCGTTTTGAAAATTTTTAAAATAACAGTTTTAAAAATAAAAATAATTTGGAAGCATGAATATTGATAATTTTCTTGCATCATCACATAACCAACCGGACCCGTCGTCACCTAGCAACAACGACCAAAATTCTGGACCAACTTCACCGGCCATCGTTTTTCCAAGCTTCCGCGTCCTTGAATCCATATGGCTTACCAGTGAACGTTCGATGATATACCAATCTCGGATCTTTTGTATCTGTCTATCAGTACACGTACTATCTTCTTTGTTCTTGTTTCTCTTTGACACATTCTTCAACAAAACAAAAGGTGATAGCATAGACGGACCCGGCTTTAGTAACCTCTCTGATCGCCGCAATGCTGCTGTCGGGGCATCATCGACTAACTGTTTTGTATTATTACATACAAGATCGTCACACGGTTGCAAGTTGTTTGTTGCCACATGATAAGCACCAACATCATTGAAGTTCACAAACGAGTCTACTTCCGGCTACATACATAAGTTTAAATGATAACGAACATTAGTAGATATTATTTTTGATGTAATTGAATTTCCTAAATCCTTGCAATACAGCATTACCTTTCCGACTGAATGAACGTTACCATGACCAAGATTTAGACTCATTAGCTGCATAACAAATAGACATATTAAATTATAGCATCACAATTACATAAAACACATTTATTTAATTAATTTCACCCTCACCTTTGCCTCAATTAGCAGAGTTAGCTTCTCATTGTTCTCGTCCAATATTGATTTAAATTTTTCCACAAAAGAGACGATTCTAATTCTTCCGCATTTGAAACATTTCCTCCATCATGAATTGCAGACCTTCTTTTTCTTGCTTGTTGGGTACCCATGGGGGACGACGCTGCATAACCTTCAAACCCGTCAGCAACCCCATCATTTGGTTTAAAACCACTGGTGTGCATCGTATCGTCATTGGGCTGCATGTTATGGGGTACCTCGCTTGCTATACGAATACTTTCTAAAAATTGCAAACTAGATATGTACCACTCAGTCTGCATCTCCTCACTAGTGGGCAATATGGTTTGAATCGGACGGTAATGTTCATTCTAACAATTGAATAATGAAAAGTTTTATCAATCAATTTATTCTAATACGATAGAACTGAGAAAAAAACAACAAAGTACAATAATTACCTTTTGTGCCGATTCAAAAATGTGTTCAACGGTAGCAGTTGTAACCCTTTTTCCAGGCCCCCAACCTAAAAATCTTGGAATTGCTTTGCGTTTAAAAAATGAAACCATCTCCTTAAATTCTGGAAACACTTCATAAATCCACATCTACACATATACATAAATTTATTTTAATTAAGGGGTTGCAATGTATTGCATCAAATTAAATCAAAATTTGTACCTTGAACGGCCACACGCAACCAGGCAACGAGAACCCGCGTTACCCTGTTGGTGTCGACGACTCAAATCATATACATGCAAATACGTGCTCTGCCAAAGATCACGGAAAGTTGTTCCATGATTCTAAATCATCAACCAAATTCATAACCATTTTGTCAATGGATTCGAACCGTTGGGTACCTTTAAAACCTAACTCTAGTAACATCAACAGACAGAGACGAAGACAATCATCTTCACTGAGTTGTGACCAGTCCGAATCAAATGCATCTTCTACATGACGTAACCTTACTTCGCGTGTCCCCGGGAAAATTCTTGATCTGAACGAACTAGATGATCCATTAGATATCATATTTGTAAACGGTCCAAATCTAAACCCGGTGATAAGACAAAACTGAATGGGAGTAAAATGAAGAAAATCATTCCCAAACACATAAGTTATTCCATCGCTAGGATTATCAGTGGGAACCTGATGTCGTGCAACACAAAGCAAAAGTGGGCTTTCACAAATCACAGACTCAAGATCCAAATAGTGACCAAAAACCGTCCGCCTTAGCCTATGTTCTAAATTTCTTGTCATTTTCTTCTTGATTTTATCTAGAACTGTCCAAGCTGCTCTAACTCTAATTCTAGGAGCCTTAGCCTACATTAGTGGGATAATGAATTGTAAACACTACAACAAAAACTAAAAAACCAATAACACTACCAAAAAGAATTAAGATTAAAGAATTACCAGTTTAGTGGTAGCCGGAAGAGTGTTGTCCAGCATTGCAGACGTTTCTTCTACCGTGAATTCAATGTTAAAGTTTGGGATTGGGTCATCCTCCCAAAAATTCTGATTCATTGTGCGTGTTTCCGTTACAAAAATGGGTCAGATCGGGTCGGAGAGAACTGAATCCTTAACAAAATCGAATCGGGTCGGATCGTCTTAGTTAGTGAGGAAAGATGGATCGGAGCTCCGGCAAAGGTGGTCCCTGTTACCCGCTTCGGAAGCGTCGAAAGCAACAGTGCAACCACCACATGTGGTGGTCCATACAATGGAGACGTCTAACCCCGGAAGCGCCTAAGGACTCCTCGTATAATGCGTAGCCGCATCGAATGCGTCTTCAATAACTTTAAAGGGTCCATTAATGAGAGAGTCAAGGCCCATTTTTCTAGGCGTCATAGATGCATGGGATGCGTCGGGAACGTCCCATCTCGTTTAAATTGTTTTTTTTATTTTTTAATGTAATTTTTTTTATATAACTAACTTTTTTATTTTGTGTAGGTTAAATCATATATCTTGATATAATATTGAAAATTCCGTTTCAATAGTATATAAACAAAATTTATTTTTAAATCATCACATTTTTCTAGGAGTCATAGACGCATCGGATGCGTCGGGAACGTCCCATCTCATTTAAGTTGGGTTTTTTTTATTTTTTAATGTAATATTTTTTTATATAAGTAACTTTTTTTACAAGTGCAAAAACACGTAAAAAATCTGTGGTTCCCTAAATTTAATAAAAAAGCATGTCTGAACGGTGGGGAAAAGACTTAGCGGCTGAAGAATACTGCTCTCAACCGGCTAAAAAATCCTCAAGTTGGATCCTAAATCGATGGAGGAAGACGGTGAATGCAACAGTAAGCGGAACATCATCCAACCCCCCGAAAATGGGAGAAGAAGATTGTCTACATAATAAACATAGCCTACATCAGCACAACCACGGTAGATGGGTGATACCAGACGATGAAACAGAAAATTGGTCGAAAGATGTGCTCGAATTCTACAATAGAGGCGACGCACCGTTCTGTTATTCAGCTGTTTTTAATAGATCAGTACAGCTTGACAAAAGCTTTTGGAGAACTTTATTGGGATTTCGTTTCAACGGCTATCTCAACGACACAGTAAATTATATCAACAATTTTACGTAAACTATAATTTGTTAAAAGATGTTACTAACACTACAATTTTTACAGCATCGAAGCGTGGGTTAGAAGACTGATGAATTGGAGAAGTAGAAAGCTTCAAAAAGACCCCTTTTTAAATCTACGTTGGACAATACTACCACCAAAGTTTTACTAGTGTTTATTGGAATCGGTTCCGAAAAACGTGGCTACTTACTGTAACGGAAAATTAAGCCCATTTCCTTCCTTTTTTTGACATTGATTATGTTTTTTTCCCGATCCCGCTAGAAAATAAGGAATGGCTAATGCTACGTCTTGAGCTGGCAACCCAACAGCTGGTAATGTTCCCGGGTCAAGACATCTATGCAGGCGAAAAGTACAGACAGGTTGTCATCCCTAGGCTGGCAAAAATATGCGTATACTTAGGAGCAGTATTAGTTAATTTGCGCTATTGGAAAAAGACTGGAAAACCAGAAAAAATCATTTCATTCGAAATGAATGATGACTATGTCGTGTCAAACTGCTCCTTGACTTGACTGGAAACGAAGCTGTGTATCTATGTATGCTCATGGAGCATCTCGTTACAGATAAACCCATAAATCTCACCGGTGACATCAATCAAAAAATGAAGTCATATAGAAGGTTCATGGCAGATAATTTGTATTTCTGGCGTTGTTTACCACGTCCTAACGTAGTTTAATATGGAATTTTTAATTTACTTTCATGATCGTTTTACTTTGTGTTCTTTATGTAATAATTCCTTTATAATTTAATTAATACTATAAAAATAACAAAATCACTAAATATAATTTAATTAATACTATAAAAATAACAAAATCACTAAATATAATTTAATTACTAAATTTTATATAAAATTTGTTTTTCATTTCTCGTTTATAACAAATCACCTAAAATATGAATTTCTTTAATAACATATTAACATTTTACTATTAGAAAATTAGAAAATAGAGGCATGTTTTTTTTTAACATTCAGATTCATATATTTATGTGTATTGATAACAAATTACTGAATTATATATAAAATTTGTTTTTAATTCACCTAGAATTTGGATTTCTTTGATAACATATTAACATACATTTTACCATTAAATATGTAGTACCACCCATTACAAAATTTAATTTAGACATAATATCGATAATTATTTCTCTAATTATTAACCAAGCCTAACGCTGGTCACTTTTCTTGGGCTCCCCACAATCCATGTAGTTTGCCTGACTACCACCAACTCGCAAACAGGAAAACTGGAGTTCTGCCATGGCGCAGTCGTAAGCAAAGCTTGCTTCTTCATCGGTGATGCCGTCCCACTCATCATCAGTATTCAGAGGCGGCAGGTTAAATAAATTAGGATTTAAACGGGGTGGTGGCGGTGCACAGTAGGCTAGTGGCGGTGCACGGCAGCCTGGTGGCGGTGTACAGTAGGTTGGTGGCGGTGCACAGTACGCTGGTGGCGATGAACGGTAGCCTGGTGGAGGGGTTAACCAAGATTCGTTGGTTTTGGTGAAGGGTTGCAATCAGCCTCTGGTCTATCACCCGATGGTTCAAATTCACCACCACCTATCTCTTCTAATTATTTGTTTAGTGGTATACTAGTGACCAAATTTTAAATATATAGATGGAGATATGGATAGAAATGTCAAATTTATCACTAATACAAAAAAAAAAATAACATACAACTTTTTATTTACTTTATATACAACAATTAAACCTAATAAAAAAACAAACCAAAATAAACCAAAAAAAATACAAACTAAAAAAAATATTTTTAAGCGATAACACGAAGTGATCCAATTCCTCCACAAAGCTCGGTCTCCAATTCCTCCTTGTTTTTGAACAATTTGGCGGCATAGGAGGAGCGGTAGAGGACGTGGACGGGGAAATCCGATAACACTAAGTGATCCAACGTCCCTTTGTAGCTGAGTTCTTCGAATTTCTTTGTTAAACCACCTACCATAAATGGCAAGTCAGATCACTTCGGTCACTCGGGGCAGGTCCCATCAGCCATAAACACTAGGACTTCTAAAGCTCAGGAAAACGTCATCTTCAACACAGTTAAACAACTTCATTTCTATTTGGAGAGTATCAAAAGGCGGATACATTGACATTGGCATTCTATAAAAATTGGTTTAGAGAGAACATGTTCAAAACAATAAATAACTGATTTTCATCATTATATATAGTAGATGGGTTAGAATTAACAAAAAAAAACTAAATGAATATGTGAAATATAAAAAAATCAGAAAAAGCACGGCACCCGATGCCTCTAATGCGTCTTACGACTCCTCCAAACGAGCCACTCAACGAGCCACAGCCAAGCCAGCCAATTGTCTCCGGATGCAGCTGAGCCGGACGCATCCGCCTACTTTTTGGCCCGGATGCGCTGGCGGCTGAGGTACCAGCTTACTTTTGCCATGTGTCAACTCACCATTGGCGGACGCATAAAATGTGGGATGCCCTGCTCCAAGGACGTATCAAATGGCCATTTTCGTAAGTCAAAGGTTTTCTTGGCTATTTTGGTAATTTTCTCCGGAAATATTATATAAACTCAAACACGAGCATCACATGCACAAGATTTTCTTCTTGTTATACCTACAGATGGGTTAGACCAGCATATGTCATCGGTGGAGTACCGTACTATCCTTAGGTATCGCCTCATGATTCCTTTATTTCCAGTTGATGAGATATGCCATGTTTTTCATAAGGCGTATTTGGATTCTTTTGGGGAGCATGCAGTTCATTGTAGAGAGGTCCCGGGGTTCAAGTAACGACATGATTTGGTTAGGGATCTCCTTTTTAACATATTCAGGTGCTGGTATTTCTGCTAAGAAAGAGCCACCCGTTAATTTCTTAACTGGCCCATTGGAAAGAAGATTTACCCTTAGACCAGCCAACATTTTGGTCTTTGGATGGGTAGGAGGAAAACATGCATGTGTGGATCTAACTGGGGTTTCCCCGCTTGTGGGCTTAGGGGTAGTGCTCTCACAGTGGGTCAGGCTGCTTCGGGCAAAATGACCAAACACGAGAAAGCGTGCCTTGACAACCAGCGCGAGTTTATCCCATTTTCTTTTGTTACTTTTAGTTTCCTGGAGCCAGAGACAGTGGACCTACTTAGTCGAGTTCAAAGGGTCATGCATAGTAATGTTATGACCCCGAGATCTATTGACGTAGTTTTTAGAAGACTTAGTTTTGCTATTCAAAAAGGGGTAGTGGCGCAGCTTGTTGTCCGTTTACCATCTATGTCGATGTAAATTCATAATTTTATTATGAGTTATAAACACGACATGAACTCAAAAAACGCTCCCTAAACACAACACGAAGTCAAGTAATATGTTAACCCAAACACAACACGAGTTTTAAGGGGTTTGACATAAACACCAACCGCTCGAACCATTTTTCATACTAATACTATAAAATCAGATAATAAAAGTATTAGGACTTGAGAGTTGATGTTGCAATTGTTAGGATCTTGTATTTTATTACAAGTCTAATGTAGGTGTTTAGACCGTGAACCGCGTGCTTTAGCAACCTAAAGTACACACTTCAATGACCTTGAAGCGCATACTTTGGGTGTTGCCTTTATAAATAAGTTGTTAACCTATGTGAAGTGTAGACGTGACACACTTAACTTTGTTTTGATCCATACATATCCGTTTATTTACCGTAAGTGGGCTATTCTGTGCTGAATGCTCTTCAGAGATAAACGTTTTGTGCTTTGTAAAACACTTTGAAATTGGTATATAAAAGTTCAAGTGTTTTTGGATTTAGGGATTCTGGATTTAGGACTAGTCAATGAGAACCTAGTAAATCCTTGTTAAGTTTGCGGATTTACTAAAGTCTCATACATGTGCTTGACTAGATTGTTGATTTGTTAATTTTGGAATTGCATTCCAAACTTAATAAGTCAATCCGGATTTTGTCTCTAGCATGATTCATACTCATGATCTCTGGGTTGTAAACCAGAATTGAATCCAGTTGGACTACCAGATCTCTTGTGAATAAACATATTCATTTATTATATTATTGATATGAGCAAAAATGCACATGTTTTTATATCAAATTATTATCCATTTTAATATGTTTTGTTAATGAAATGTTCAAAATAGGCTTAAATTGGTTTATATTGAATTTTCAGGACAAAAATAACCTAAGATTAACAAAGGAAGCAAAACCGAGCGAAAAACAGAGAAAAATAAAAGAAATGTCCAGACACGCCCCATGCCTTGGATCCGAACACATTAAGCACCTCCAGAAGCCCACCGTGTAACATCTGCCAAAACGGGAGCTAGAGAATTCAACCCATTTTGAAAATTTGTCGTTGTAAAACCGTAATTTTCTTTTCCGCAAAATCAATAAGGAAGAAATTTATTTATCTAATAATTTATTCACACATTAGATTATTTATTAATTTAATTAGTTTTTTTATTATTTATATAATTTATAATAAGAACTTAACCATATTAAATATGATATACTTAGGGGGTGTTTGTTTTTTGTGAAAAGCACTTCTGGACCTCTTATGTCTGCCCCACGCAGATCACGCGCAGACGTTTGAGTCTGCAGGGTGTTTGTTTTTCAGAAGTGATTTCATTAAAAAAGGTCTTCTAGACCTCTTCTCCAAGCAGACCTGGACTCCCATCTTCAAAGCTCTTTTCCTCCTCTTCTCCTCCTCTGCTCTAAACGCAACAAACCCTAGCTCCTTCCAGCCGACTACACATCTCCCCTCCGCCACCACCGAGTAATCAAGGTTCAGCAAGCTAGGGCGGAGCTGTCTTCCCCAAACCAGATTGCCGCCGATGGTGTTGAGGCTCACCAGAGATGCGACAATGACGGTGTTGAGCCTGTACGCTGGTCTAGTGAGGCGAGGGAGGCCGGAGATGGTGGTGGCGCCGTAGGAGAGAACTCGAGACTCCATTGTTGTTAGCAGGGGAGGGAGAATGGTGGCTAGCAGGGGATGTTATCTTGCACCGGGTGAGGTGGATGAATATGCAGTGGATGTTATCTTGGTATGGCTATTGTGCACCAATCAGTTGGCAGCATCACTCAATCCTCTTGTTTGGATATCTTTTTCTCTGTTTTGTTTTTTCTATTTAAGAAATTGCAATGGGTAGATAATTTTGGGAAATAACTTGTTGATGTCGGAGAGTTTGAATCCAGGTTAGTTCTTAAATGCTTTGTTTAGTTATAGTTTTATAAATGTGGGAACGAATTTTTGTGCCAATTTGATTGTTATCGGTTTTGTTTATGGTGATGTTTGTTATGAAACACTTCTGAGAAAACAAACAGTCTTCTTCTTGCAGACTGCAGAGGTTTGGTCCACCTCTTCTGCTACAGAGGTCTGCAAATGTGGTCCGCAGACTGCAGATATTTTATCTCTGAAAAAACAAACAGCACCTTAGTCAAGATAAATAACTGAGATAAATTAGTTTGGTTAGCATTATAACGAAAACCATTTAACTAAGTTAACTAGGTTTGTTCGGTTAAGTTTCAAAGTTGAGGGGGACATATTGAAAATTACGAAAACTATAAAAACGGAGGACTCAAATAAACATAAAAAGGTGGACCAAGGGCTTGAACCCGGGTCTCACTAATTCTGGGGATTATACGCACACCAACATACCAATCTACCACACGCTCGTTAGGTTATCAACTGAGAAACCATTATGTATTTATCCTCTGGAAGAAATCGGAACTGAGCCCTTCTTCTTTGCTGGAACAACTTGGCACTCAAGTTTAAGTTCAAAACAACACTGAGTGATATCATTTCGCCTGGATTTCATACCAAATCCTAAAGATCATGTTTCCATGTTAGCGAAGCGTGTATCGGGACGTTAATCAAAGCGCTATACTTGTATCAAATCCATTCGAATCACTAAACATTGACTCCCTCAAATCGAAGCTTTAAGGTTTTACCACTCCTAAAAAATCACTTTCACACATTGTACTCGTCCTACAAAGTCTCATCGGAGAATCGCCGGAGCCGCCGGAGTTCGTCCTCGTCCCGTCGAAAAAACAGTTAAATCGCATACCGGTAATGTTTCAATACATCAATGAGTTTGGTTTCTTCAAGGGATCAAAACCCCTTGTGAGGACCGTTTTGGGTCTCCGAATGCTCCGGCCAATCAGATAATCTTCATATCACATGCGGAATCCTTGTATGAAGTTGACAAACACAAAGATACATCGCTTAAACCTTGATTCTACTAGAAAATATGAGTTACAACTCCGAGAATCAAAATGGACAGAGTCTCCCCACTCAGATCCAAAAGTTACAAATGAGGAACCCAAGCCTCATATTTATAGGCAAACCCAGTCGTCCGAACCAGTAGGAACGAAAGGGGCCGACTCGCACGAAAGGGCTTGAGTTCCCTTTCGCACGAAAGACTCTTTCGTGCGAAAGGGTCTCTTACATGCAAAATTGACCTTTCAACGCGTTTAACTACATAATCTAATACATATAAACTAGACGCGACACATGGACGTTGGCTACAGACATATGCACTCACAGACTCCCTCTTGGATGTAGCCGCAGTCACCACGTCCGGTCTTCCAAAACTCTATCTCTTTCTCTTCTTTCGTTTCTGCTCTTCTTGATGCTCTCTTCTTTAAAATCTTCCATTCGTCAGCCACCATTCTCTGGCTTGTATACTGGAGTCAAAGAACTTAGTAATTCTGACTTTCTTTCTTTTTTCACTTGGAATCGAAGTCTGATCAGTTTCAACTGGCTTGTTTGGTAGCTTCAGACTTGCCCAATAAGTAGCTTCTGCTATCATCTTGTAGATTCCCTCTACTCTTCTTTCTTCCTTCAAAAACTCTATGCTTTCCAAGTCTCCTCGGTTTGACTTCCAATAATGACCAGAGTTGATGTCTTTCTCGAAGCAGACATTGATTATCTTCTGGAGTTGCATAGCTTGTTCTTTATCTTCAGGCAAATACCAGATCTTAGTAAAGAACAAAAATTCAATGTCTTTCTTAGAGCAGCTGACAAGCCATATCGGGTCTAGTACTCGAATCCCTCTCCACATCCAGGTTTCTTCATTTTAGTGAGATAACCGCTTCACCAGTCTTTGGGTCATAGTACCACCCTTTAAACTCTGTATAGAAGTCTTGCTCCATCTTCTTTAGTGGCATATTCCTCATACATCGCCGCCTCTTGATGTGTAGAGTAATGCTCTTTCTCTCCGGCAGCTGGATTAATCTTTACAATCTTCTTTGGGTAATGCGGTTTACAATCACGAAAACCATTCATTGCTTGATACTTTATAACCCCCAAAGTCTTGCTTCGTGAAACCGTACTTCTTTCAACATATCTGAGTGAATCAACTTCGTCTGAACTAACTCTTCCACGTCCCACCATGGAAGTGTATTGATATCTTTTAAGTATTTGAAGTATTGAACATCATATTCTCTTTTGATCGCGTATACCTTCAAATCTTCCAAATAACCCCACAAAAGAATATCGCCCAACGACTGATCCAGATGTCTTATAAAGAATGCAAGTGGCCTTTTGTACTTTCTTTTGGCATTGGTCTGAACCACTTCTTTCTTGCTTCTCTAAGATCTTCTTTCGACATAGCCATTGGTAGACCTTCATCACATATTCTTTCTTCAACTTTCCATCTCAGCATATCTTCGTTATGAGTTGAGAACAATTCCGCAAATGTCGGGAAGTCCTCTGATCCTTCTCCTGAATATCTGAATGGCTCGTCATTATCAGAATCAATATCATCTTCCACAACAACCTTATTGAAATCATTCGCTTCAGAAACATCCTTGAAGACATAGCTTTCAGCTTCATCTGGATTAATCTTCTCTAACTCCTCTTCAAAATCAAATTTGAAAGATTCATCGTTTATACCCATCATTTCCATCAGCTCTTCACAACTGTAGTTGTGCACAAACTCACCTTCCTCTACGTCATGACAGAGGTAAATAACTTTCGGTGTATCAGCCGGAACAGAGTTTAGTGGGACTGCCCTGTGAAGATTCTGGCTGATTCTTCATCGTGTGGAGTTCTTGAACCACTCTCCCCCTGAGTGTCAGCATCATCTCTCTTCATTCTAGGTGTCATCCAGATAATCAATCACTTGATTACCACCAGAATACTTTACTATCTGAAGATTTCCACCACTACCACCCTGAGCATCATCATCATCTTTATCGTCTTTAGGGTAGTTGGCTGAATCAGATAAATCATCAAATTCATAATCTTCTTCTACATATTCGTCTTCGTCGTCGTCATCATCACTATACTCGACGATCTTCTTCTCACCTTTATCTTTTGCTGCTTCTGCTGCTTCTTCAGCTGCTTTTCTTTCTCGCTCTATCCTCTGAGCCTCAGCTCTTCGGATTTCTATTTGATCATACTCGGCTTGAACACTGTGCCCATTTTGCTCTCGAACACAGCATACAGCATATCCATTTGCTTTGACTCAGCTTCTTGTCTGCTTCATGATCATTCACCATCTTTTTCAACAATTCATTCTCAGACATAAGCATTCCATTCGAAGTCACAATCTGTTCATTTGTAGTCACAAGGCCTTGAACTACTTCATTAAGAGCAACGTTTCCTGCTTCAAGGCTCACGACTTTTTCATTCAAACTTTGAACTTCATTCTTCAACACCACATTTTCTGCTTCTAAGTTCTTCACTTTTTCATCTGAAGCAGCTTTGTCCTTTTCAAGCTTAGCAACCATCTTTTCGACAGCTTCAGTTCTGCCATCGTCAAAGAACGGCATATCTGGGATATCTTCGATATCTACTGGACTTGTTTTAAAACCAAACTCAGGAATGTTAGGAAAAGAATCACTAGATCTTTGTTGTTGTGGAGTCGACATTTTCTTTGAAGTCGATCCTTGTTGAGGTGTTGGTTGCTTTTGTGGTGGAGTCTGCTGTTGAACTTCTTTAGTTTAAATTGGAACCGTTTGTTGAATAGGGGATCTTGGCGGTGTAACTCAAACAGTTCTGCAGTTGATGCTTCAACAACTTCTGGTTCTCTGGTTTCTGGTACTTTTGCAGATGTATCTTTGACAACTTTCGTTGTACTCTTACGTATCCATTTAACTTTCGAAGAAATCCTGTTTGCAACACTCTTCAATCCCTTTGACATTTTACGAGCTTCTGGATCTGAGGCTCGTATGTTGCATCTTCGTCATCATTGTTCTTTCGCTTCTTAGACGTCTTTTCTTTCTTCTTACGCCACTTAGCCATCGGATAACTAGTTGCCGGTGCTATTTGAGTTACATCAATATCGCTCGAACCAGAACTTTCTACACCTTCAACGTTTTCAGCTATACCTTCAACGTTCACGTCACCAGCTTGAACATTATCTCCAACATTTTCAGTAGTAACTCCGAAAACAATATCTTCAATTTCGTGAGTAACCTCTGCTGTAGACGGACCAGCAGCACCTGTTTCAACATTCTCTTCAACATTTTGAGCTTCGTCTTCACTAGGCTCATCAATCAACTGTCTCTGAACAGGCTTCTTTGTTGTTGCTTTCTTTGGAGTACCTCTTTTGCCTTTATTTTTCTTCTCCTCATCTTTAATAAACCATTTTGATCTTTTCGATTCAAACAACTCCATTTGCTTATCTTCGTTTCCCAAGTCGCTATCATCATGACGCCATTTGTTATCAGAAGGAGCGACATAGTCTGGTTTTTCAATAAAAGCAAACTTTCTTCTCTTTGGTGGAGGTTTCTTCTTCTTGTATACTTGAAGACGTTCATGTGTAACATTTGTCATGTGATCAGGTACAAGCTCATCTTTCTCGTTCTTCTCTAAATTCTTTATCTTGTCATCCAAGTTCATTTGAATAAATCTCGAATATTGTAGAAATTTTTCACCAGCTGCATTAGCCTTCATATGTTCGAAAATCACTTGCGAGTAATTGTAAGGACGATTTAAGATCAAAGATGTCACCATACACATTATGTAATCTACCTCTACGTCATATCCGCCTTTACGATGACCCATTGCGTGAATCACAGAATGGACAAGAAATTTGTAAGGTTGTGATAGATTTTGCTTGTTGTAGTGGCTTTCATTTACAAACCCCATGAATCCCATTCTAAACCATAATCCCTTGCACAATCTTTCTGATAAACCAACTGGATCATTACCATTATCTTTCAAATCCAACATTCTTCGGATATCGGCAGGTGTAATGATCACTTCAATATCTTTATCTTCATCGTTTTCTTTTATACGAGCGAATGAGTGTATTGCCTTGTCTGCCTCTTCATATTTCGCACCAGTCCAAAATCGTTCAATGTGTGAACGATATGCCTTATGCTTATCTGTTAACGCTTTCTTCAATTGACATTGATCAATAAAGTCTAGAATCTCTTCGAATGGTTCCATCTTGCTTAACGTCTTGTCTAACGTGCAGCAAATATTGTGCTTCCAATAGAAATTTGACGACTTAGCTTGCATAACCCAATCAAACACTTAGAAATTTCAACACGTTTTTTAAGAAAAAAAAAATATAACATTTGAAACATAACAATTTTGGACGACAGGAAATTTGGATGAATGGACTTTATGAACGAAAGGCTTATCTGGGACGACAGGATGTTTTGGGACGAGAGGATCATTAAACTCAATTTCGCGAAAGGTCCCCTTTCGTCCTATTCCATCATCTTCAACCTCAGTCTTTAATGAACAGTACGATGAGTTTTCAGGTTTCAAAAACTTGGTTTTTCTATAAATTAATGGGTCACATAGTTCAACCTAGTGCCGATTATGAAGATTTCACTTTCAATTTTAAGATTGGCCTGATAAATAACCCTAAATCTACATTTTTACGTCTGAATATTCGCGAAAGGGTTATAAACAGTCAAATCTTGTCCAAATACAATTCATACCTTGCCCATTGTAAGTGTTGTGCAAATCAACACTACAATCTAAGGAAATTTTGGCAGCACTTCGTTTCGGGAACAAGAAAACTTCAGAGAAAAAACTAAGTGTACTCTGATGTGAATTTGGACGAATGACACTTATGGACGTGAGGACAACTTTATATAGTGTTCACCTTTTTTTAGACGAGAGGCCTATGGGCTTTGATTTTGGGACGAGAGGGCTCATTATACAGATTAATAACTGGCCAAGCCTCTCGTGCGAAAGGATAATCTTCCAAATATTATTTTTATTTTTCAAACAATTTTCATATTATCAGTTACAAACACCCACTCGAATAACCAAGTCCAAGTTAATGACTTTGGTTATCCGATTTGTCGACCAAGTCCAAGTTAATGACCTTGGTTGACCCGATAGAGAAACAACTGACATTTTTCAATCAATTTTTCAAACATTTTCAAGTTTCAACTTAATGAACTTGTCAACTTTCTCAAACTTTTTCACAATTCAACAGATTAGCTCCCACCCAGTAAGTTCAGGTTTGTTCTACATCAGATTCTGAAGATTCTCTTTCTAACATCGGTTGTCGAAAATAAAGCAGAAATAAAATATTTTTGTATTTTTACAAACTTTATGCTAAAACACACCTAAAATATTTTTGTGGTTTTATCTGTAATGAAATGTAACAAAAACTATTTACCACATATTTACAGATATATTTTTGTGAGTGTTGTTAGAGGATCATATCAGTTTTTGACAGACCACAAACACCGTTGATCTATTTAAACTTTAAGTTCTAAACAGTTCACTTAAATTGTCAGTATACTGATTCACTTAAATTTCTACACAAACTTCGATTAATTTAATATACGAGATTAATCTCTTAGGAACTAACTTAACCGTGTGTCCCACCTCAGAATATACTCCCGTATCAAGATTCCCTAGATTCAGGCTTACAGGTCAATATACCTAATTGACATCTGTCTCTGGGTTAATACGAAGCCTTAAGAGCTCAGGTTAGAACCACGGTTCCGACAAAGAGATGAAGGCTCGACTTAAGGTGTGTTCCACTTAGGAATCTTTTGACTGCAATTGATATATCTTTCGAAATTTTCAATTTCTGTGCAGTTTTAGGGTTTAAGCGCTAAAGTATTCTACAAGATCTAGGTCATTACTGACGCAAAATCAGAAGATCTTGTATAATACCCCAGATATCAATAAGTATAAAGACCTAATATCCCATAATCAGGCAATCTCTCAAACGAAATTTCGGAGTACTAAGTCCATATATCCGAGAGATGTTACCCACATATTAAGAAAGTTTTTTATTTAGGTTTATATCTCGAAATCAATCTACTAAACGTGTAAAAACCTACTGACATATCATTAGTGAGACCGTTTATCACTTTCTAGTTGTTCAATTCTCTAGCGTGCCGTGATTGTCTAATGATGTACTAACATTTCCTCTTTTTACACTAACTCTTTTGTCTTTTTCTATGTTTTTTACATTTTTGAATTTTTAAATGTTTTTATATTTTGTACTACATTTTCTCCCCCAAAAAATAAAAAACATTTTAAAAAGAAGAAAATGACAAACCGATGCAGATCACGTCTCAACGTCCGCCGCCTTGGAATCGCCTTTGACAATTACACCCCCTGATGACAAAAGCCGCATACCGCTTAGTTTCAAAAGATATTGAAATTTAGTTCTATCAAACGGTTTTGTATAGAAGTCAGCTTTCTGTTCATCGGTGTGGATTTTTTCAATTCTAATCAACTTCTTTTCGTAACAGTCACTCACGAATGAAGTGATGTCGAATTTCAATGTGTTTTGTCTTAGAGTGATGAACAGGGTTTTTGGCTATGTTAATAGATGCCTCGTTATCTACATAAATTGGCGTGTTCGGAAATTGCAGACCATAGTCTCTCATCTTCTGTTGAATCCACAATATCTGCCGAGACGTACTCGGCTTCGCAAGTAGAGAGAGCGACTGTAGTCTGTTTCTTACACTGCCATGTTACCATACGAGTTCCGAAGAACTGGAAGCCGGTAGTTGTAGGCTTCGCGTTCAATTTGCAGTAGCCGTAATCAGAATTCGAGTATCCGGCTAGGTTGAAATCTTCGTTCTTTGGGTACCACAAGCCGATGCGTGGGCTTCCTTTGAGATATCGCAAGATACGCTTGACGATCACCATGTGAGACACTCTCGGACTTGATTGGTAGCGTGTCGCGAGGCATGTGGGGTGCATAATATATGGTCTGGACGTCGTCAGGTAGGGGTGTGCACGGTTTGGTTCGGTTCGCTTATTAGCATTATCCGTAATCGTAACCGAAGTCATCGATTAATCGGTTCGGTTAATTCGGTTAATTTGTCGGTTTTAGGTTCGGTTCGGTTAATTTTCGGTTAATAACCAATTCAAACAAGGGCTAATTTTTTTGCTTAGAAATACATGTAATGGAGGTATAAATTAATGAAATAGATGTACAAATACATGAAATGGATATGTGAATAAATGAAATGGAGGTATAAATGCGTGAATAGATGTTTAAATACATAAAATGGAGGTATAAATAAATGAAATGAAGGTATAAATAAATGAAATGAAGGCATAAATAAATAAAATAGAGGTATTATTACATGAAATGAAAGTATAAAACATGAAATACATGAAATAGAGGTATAAAAGCTAGAAATATATAAAGAAATAAATGATTCGGTTCGGTTCGGTTAATTTTGGTTAACCGATGGTAAAAAAAAATATCTGTTAACCGACTTTCGGTTAATTCGGTTTCGGTTAGTTCTGGTTTGGTTTTGTCGGTTTTCGATTCGGTTTCGGTTAACGGTTCGGTTATTGCACACCCCTATCGTCCGGTACATGAGTGACCCTATCATTGACTGGTACAAAGTCTCATCAACTTTTCCCCCGTGGGATCCGGATGAATGCCGTGATTAAGCGCCAATGGAGTTGACATCGGAGACGTTCCCGTCATGCTGAAATTCTCCAACACGTCGTTAACGTATTTTGTTTGATGAATGAAAATTTCTTCAGGCATCTGATCGACTTGTAGGCCTAAGAAGAACTTCATCTCGCCCAATGAGCTCATCTCGAACTTCAGTTTCATGACCCGTTCGAAGTCTTTGCAAAGCGTGTCATTCGTCGAACCAAATATTATATCATCCACGTAGATTTGGACGATCAGCAAGTACCCATCAACTTCGCGTGTGAAGAGTGTAGCATCCATTTTGCCTCGAGTAAAACCGTTCGTTAACAGGTGTTGAGACAGAGTCTCGGACCAGGCTCTCGGGGCCTGGTGCAACCCGTATAAGGCTTTATCAAGCAAGTAGACCTTGTCTTTGTGTATCGCATCCACAAAGCCCGGTGGCTATCCGACATACACCTCTTCTTTAACCTTTCCATATAGAAACACAGATTTGACATCAAGCTGGTAAACCTTGAACCCTTTCCAAGATGCAAAAGCGAGGAATATCCGTATTGCCTCAAGAAAAGCTTTGTCTTTATCATTATTTGACCGTTGGGTAAATCTACCAACTTCCAAACTCCGAGCTTTTCAAATTGATTCATCTCCTCCTGCATCGCATTGACCCATGATTTTTCAGTAAGCGCCTCTTTATAAGTCTTCGGCTCAACCTGTGAAATAAAGCACTTTATTGAGAAATCGGTTTGTAATGGAGCAACTTTTGAATAAAAGCATGATAAGCCCTGATCAATTTGATTGTGAGTTCAGACTCCTGATTGAATTTCACCAATTATGAAGTCAGCGGGGTAATATGATAGTGTCCTCGGAATCACTACATTGGGAACTATCACTTCGTCTTCCAGATTCGAGACGTTCTGTTCCACATTATGCTGAACTTCGATTGTTTGATCATCAAACTGGATCTGCCCCCCCCCCTTAGAATCAGATCCTCCTACGTCGTATGTTGGACCATCAGAGTGTGAGTCATTTGATTCATCGAACACAGTGGTTGTAGTATTCTCAGCGGGTTCTTCTGTTGGAGCAGTTGTTTCTGTTGTTTGAGTCTGATCTTCTGCATGAGTCTTACTTGGGCCCGCTTCTGCATCGTGAGTACCAACTTGTTGTTGTGTGACCACAATCGGCCTCAGAACTTGCTCTTTAGTTTGTGATTGATGCTGCTGAAATAGCATTACCAGTTCTTCTTCAGATGGTTCCATTGGAAGCTCGAAAGATTTCCATAAGCCCTCATAGTCAAATAACCACGCATCACCAGGTTTCTGTGTAGGCGTTGTGTACCTCTGGCAATCGACATGCTGTGCCTGAATCACTCTGTTGAGACTTGGTACATATACGCGTTTGAGTGGACTCGCATATCTAACGAAAAAGCCTTCTAGAGATCTTGCATCAAATTTACCATCAGGATCAATCATCGTGCAAGGTGAACCAAAAGATTCAAGCCATTTCAAGTTGGGCTTCTGTCTATTGAGTAATTCAAAACACGTTTTGTTGTGTGCTTTAACTGTTAACACTCTATTTAGGGTGTAGCATGCGGAGTCAACAACTTCACTCCAGAAGCTCACTGGGAGCTTTGAATCAACTAGCATCGTTCTTGCTACCTCGATTAGCATCCTATTTTTCCTTTCTGCCACTCCATTCTGCTGCGGCGTGTAAGGAGCGCTAAATTCATGCAAGACCCCTTTATCATTACTAAATTCTGCCATCCTGCTATTCTTAAACTTTGTACCATTATCGCTTCTAATTCGGTGAATTGGCAACTGATATAGGTTCTCGAGTTTGCGGAACAGAATCAGCAGGCTCTCAAATACTTCATCTTTCGATTCGAGAAACATGACCCATGAGAATCTCAAAAAATCATCCGTAAAAACCAAATAGTATGAATATCCGGAAATGCTTTTCACGTTCACTGGTCCGAAGGGATCCATATGTAGACGTTCTAGTGGCAACTTAATTGAGTTCAGAAGCTTCCTCGGGTTAGATTTCTTTGTCTGGTTTCCTTTTTTTATAGCAAACACATTCATCACCCAGATGAAAGTTCTTTAGATTTACGCCCTCCACCAAATCGTTGTGTACAAGATAATTCATCTTCCTCAGATGTATGTGAGCCATCTTTCGGTGCCACATTACAGACTCATTCTATGTAGCCTTGGATAGGAAAAACTGTGCTTCTTTTGTTGTTGTGGTCGCGACACTCATGTCGAGGAAATAGAGGTCGTTTCCGCGCGGTGTTCGCATTAAGATCCACTTCTCAGGTATAGCAAACCCCGGTTTGAGAATCAAACATTCTTTGTCATTGAAATGTGTTGTGAACTTACGATCAAAAATCTGTGAAATACTCAGCAGATTGTTCTCCAATTCAGCGATGTAATTGACCTTTTCAAATGACACCATACCATTCGATAACGTTCCTTCCCCGATTATTCTACCACCTTGGTTACCGGCAAACCCTACAAAGCCTCCACGAATAGATTCTATATCATATAACAAGGCTAGCATCCCTGTCATGTGTCGAGAAGCTCCACTGTCCATTATCCACTTTGACAGTATTGACCTCAGGAGCCCATGCACATGAACAAAAATGATTACTTAAAGAGGGATACCCAAGCCTTACCAGTCTTGGGTAGCTTTGGTTCACAAGGTTGTACAATTTTTGGAACATACTTCTTGACTTGAACAGTCGAAGAAGTTTGTTTCTTTTTTACATCAACACATGGTTCTCTGGTTGTTTAGGCATCCACGTTTGCTTTTGAAAACCAGTTTTCTTCACATTAGGTTTTGTTTCGAAGTCTCACCAGTTTGTTTTGGTTTGAAAGACTGTTTAACTGGTTGAGCTTTATTTTTAGATTCATTTGGTCTTTTCAAAATTTCTTTTGGTGCAAACATCGGACCCTTTTGCTTTGCATCTATCGATTTTTGGTTCTTTTGAATATTAACAGGCTTAGGTGTTTTCTTGGGAAATTTGCGTGCAATATACCCAATCTCGTTGCATTTAAAGGACGTCCGGTTTTCAGGAACAACACGTTACCTTCAGCCTGTTTATGTTTCTCTTGGTGAGCAAAGAATTCCTCGTTTGATTGTTTGTAAATGTCGGATTCTTTGTCGCTTCCGAAACTTGTGCTTTTCACAAAGTTCATTTTCTCAACACACACAGGTTTCTGAAATCTTTTCTTTTGGTCGTACTTACAATTACCCTGCCCATACCTCCTGTTGTTTGTGATTTCTGTTTTGAAAACGAGAGTTTTTAGGCTTGTTATAGTAAGCTTTGTCCTTTTTAAAGTTCAAAAACCTTTTTGTGTTTGACAAACTTTCCACTTCAACCAATTTGTAAACTTTTTCAATCTTGTCCATGTTAACATTCTGAATCGGAAATTACTCATCCAAAAACAACTTGATAGAACCACACATCTGGTACATGACCAAAGTAGGATCATCACTCGAGTTGGTTTTGGACTTTGGAATATAATTGTTAAAATAACACTCTTCATCTTCAAAACATTCTTTTAGACTTTGAAACTTTGTGGATTCACTATGAGATTCATCTTCATTTTCAAAAACATTTTCTACCACATTCTTTACAACCTCATATTCAACCACATCATCGGTTTTGTCCATCTTATCATAAGTGATATCAATGTTTTCAGGCAGTTTGTCATCAGTTTTAACACCAGTTTCTTTTGGTTTTTCAGATTTTAACTTGATGTTTAACGCTTTCTCCACCCCTGATGGTTTCTTCTTGGAAAAAGCATTACGCAGAGGGGGAGGGACGCGGTGGTACCCTACACCGCTGTTCTCCCCATGACCATAAACATTTTCACCATTCTCATCCTTCCTGGTAGGTTTCGGGAGGATGTGATCCAAGACGTACTGAGCACGTGAATAACTAATTAGTTTTTTATCCACTCTTTCAATTTCAATGCGGGCTTTCTCGAGATTTTGTTTTAGCTCAGCAATTTCATCAATGTATTTATTGATAGCAATTTGTTTATCTTGAATAGTTGATTTTAACATTCTAATTGTTGCTTCGCTTTCTCGAGAAACCTCAAGGAACTGATTGGTTTTTCTGCTCATTGCATCATACGCCTCTTTCATGGTTCTATAATCATATTTCAACAAATCATTATGTTCTTTGAGCTCTTGAATCTGTTTGTCTTTTTGAACACATTCAGTTTTAGAATTTTCTTTTAACTATTTTGAATCACATTTCAAAGATCAATTACTATATTCAGCTCATTGATTTCCTATTGTTACAAAACATGAACTTCTTCTTTCGAAACAAGTTCTGCACATTTCTATTTCAAAGCATTTTCTGATTTAGTGAGCTCAGCGAATTTTGATTTTATGATTTCATCTTTGTGTTTCCATGCATTTCCTGCACTGCACCTCAGTTTTAATCTTAGTATTATCAGCTTTTTTCACATCATTACTCTCAGTTTTCAACACTTTCTCACTTTCTACACTATCACTCATCGACTCTACCTTCTGTGATGACTCAACTGACTCAGCTTGTTTGTCTACCTCTTTAAGATCTGCCATCATAACTTATAACTTGATCGGCAATCTTCATCAGGTATTCAGCTGTCATCTCCTGGTTTACATCTATTATCTCATCAACTTGCTTCTTCTCAGGTTCATCATATTTCGAAGCAAATGTTGTCTCAAATAAACCTGCAAAGAAGTTAGATCAGTAGGGATAATAGTTGTATAATTTATATTTGCATCTAAATAACAATCCGACTCTTCATCGTATCTCGGAGCACATGTTGCTTCAACTTTGAGTCTGGCATTTCTCCATCCAGCAATAACCTCTTCCAAATTCACTTTCTCTGGCTTTTCTACTATCTCAGCTATCAATGCTACACCATCATTTGGAATGTACTTATTCTACTATATCTTAAAAGAGAAATCGGTGGCATAGCCACCGACAACTCTTCTATTTTTTTAATACTTTGATAATTAATTCAAATTATATACTATCAATACGCATTTACATGCACTTTGACGTTCACATGCACTTTCACATTCAAATATAATTTATTCTATATAATTTATTCATATAATGTAAAGACATTGCTTTTTTTTCCTCCCATATTTTGATAAAATTGTTTTTTGGTCCCTTGCTTTTGATTTTTCTAAATTGCGTTTTTAGTCCTTGACTTTCCAACCCAAATTTCCATCACATCACAATATTAGTCGATTGGCTTTGCTACCTTCAAGGTTTAATACCTAAAATTTCTAATGTTTCAACTTTATCCCTTTACCATATATAATATACATTTTTAACCTATTGTATTCGTAAATGATTTCCTTTCGCTAAATTCTTTTTTAAAGAACTAATTTGTCTAAATTCGAATTACTTTACGCTTTGATTCAACGGTACATTGAGTTAAACTGAGTACGTCGAGACAAGCGCTTTCATATGGTTTGTGCATGATATAACACTTGGACCAATTCATTCAATGTTTGTAAAGTGCTCACGGCGCATCGCCTACGGGTTGTATTATGCAAATTGCAATTTATGCGTCCGTATAAATTTGAGTTGGTCTACGCTTAGGTGTAAAATGTTTTAGGGAAACAAGTCAGGTCAAATATAAAAGGTTTTTTGGTTTATTTTATGTTCGCTTCCAGTTCTACATTTCGACCCCACCGTCACGCGGTAGGGGTAGAATTTATGCCCTTGATATGAAAATGTTTTTTTGATTACATGTGTCAGTTTTTCCGTTGATACACGTATGTTCGATATTTGCAATGTACTTGCGCCGTAACGTGCGCGGGTCTAATTACTAGCTATATCTTAAAAAAAAAGTCGGTGGAAACCCCACCGGCTTTGCCTCCCTCCCCCATAGTTTTACAATATTGCAATTTTAGCCCCTTAACTTTGGTACGTTTAACGTTTCATAAAATGACAAATTTAGTCCCTAAACTACTACTCCATTTTACAAATAGTTTGCTTTTGACACCCCAACTTTGTGGTAGTTTCCTTTACAGCCCCAACTTTGTTATAGTTTTCTTCTTACCCTAAAACTTTATCAAGTTATATTTTTACCCTTTCTTAGCCCTTAAGTTTAGGAAATGCAATTTTTAACCACTTAATTTTTTATGAACTTTCTAAATGCCACTTTGACCCCCTCGAGAGTTTTTGGATTGACGATATAAATTCGAGTTAGTCATGTCGCGTTATGATTGTACGATATAAATTCGATTTACGTTACGTTTTGATCCAATCGCAATGCAACTATAGGATACAATACATTGAGTTCAATCTGATACGTCAAAACGTGCGTTTTCATATGGTTAACACATCACATAACGCTTGGACTAATCCGTTCGATATTTGTGAAGTACCCGCGCCGCAACGCGCGCGGGTCTTATTACTAGTTCCAATCAAAACCCTCATCTTCTTGAGTTACCACCTAAGCACGACTCTTGTCTTTCGTCGATCCATCATCAATCTGTGGTCGGTTAAAGCTTGGTGGTTGTTCTTTGTTTCGATGGTAGACGGCTTTGCGATAGTAGTCGTCATGGAACGGGTTTATATTCTAATCTACCTCGTGATTCGGACATTCCCGTTTGAAGTCTCCCTTTTGTTTACATTTGAAACATGTCACCTTGGATTTATCGAATCTAGGCTTGGTATCGGGACCTCCAACACACTGTCTCCCCGTAATCTCCATGAAACGTTGAGCCCGTCTGGTTATACTCGCCATGCACCAACGGATATCAATCAATTCCATTTCTTCGGGATCGATTTGATCGTAATCCTCCTTCATCATATTGGGGTTTCCAATTTTCCTAGCAATGAGATTTTCATAGGATTCCAAAATCGATGCCAAGAATATCATATGTTGTTTAGTCGCGTCTTGACTCACGCTTTGTGAATTGTTGAGGTTTACGACTATATTACATTCAATAATGTTTGGATTGGAATTTTTCTGATTTGAATGACTGTTTGAAGCATGGGATAACTGAGTATGCGGAATTAACAGTTTTTCATCTGAACTCGAAAATCCGAAACCACTACTAGATGTACTACCCTGTGGTGATCCGGATGAATCTTCAGCACTGAAAGCTGTACCAATTTTGGGAGATTGAACATTCGACACTATGCTTCCTTGATAATATAAGTTCACATCATGTTGAATGTTCGCATTGTTCATCTTGTTCAACTTTCGTTGCTCTAGTTCGTGACTTTCAAGTTTCTGGATTAACTTGTTTAAGCTTATAGTTTCGAATTCGAGACTGTTCTTAAAAATCATAACATATGTAGACCAATCATTCTCGTTCGGAAGTGCATCTATAAGCTTATCCACCAGCTCTTCTCGATGTTTTTCTATCCCAAATCTTTTCAACTCAATAATCAAATGACAATATCGTTCTAATTATGTCTTAATGGTTTGATAATAATATATATTGTTAGCTGTGGTCTCGTTTGACCATAAGGGCTACAAGGTTTGGACATATGTCCTCCACCTTTTGGTCAGTGTGATTCCTCATTGCAACACTGCCAGTTATCATTGCCAATAATGTAGACTTTGCCATATGGCTAATCAAACCATTAAGAAGATCTTGTTGATTTTCGCGCAGATCGATTAAGTTCGAATCAAAATCGAGACGAACACTTGAAAAATGGCAAAATGAATTTATAAGATAATTCAAAATTATCATATAATAAAGAAATTACAATACTAGTTCACATAGGGACTTTGAAGAAAATTTACAATGCTAGTCCACATAGGGACTTTTGAAAGAAACTACAATACTATGTCCAACATGGACTTTTGGAATTGAAATTACATTACAATAAAATAAAAATTACAATCTTCATTCGTCTTTCTTTCCTTTGATGATTTTGGAAAGTTTCTAGAATATCTTGCTTGTTCTCCGTTCATGCTTTTCAGCCTGTCGTTGAATTTGTTCCGCTCGTTCCAAGGCTTAATTAATGGCCTCGAGTTGTTGTGGTGGTTGTGGTTGTGGAACAACAGGATACTAGTACCCATAATTAGGATACCTAGTATTTGGATAAGAAGGAGGAAAAGGTGATGGATAAAAAGCATTATGAACAATCACCAGTAAATAAGGGTCATATGACAGAGCCGAATAATTAAAATCCATAGGGGCTGCTGTGTAAGAAGTATCATATCCAGTCATATCTGGATACGTAGGAATAGGGTTATCAAAACCCATATGTGGTTGTTGAGGTAGCTCAACAATAGGTTCAGGGTTAGAGGGTCCGCCCATTTGTGGGTCCTCTAGTATAGTTAGATAAGTTGGGGGTAAAGGTGGGAGTGATCCCGACCATTGCCCTGCACACGCACCGACATACGTGCACCACTACGAGGATTCCTTGATTGTAGTAGGGGTTGTTGTTGTTCCGCCGGCTCCATTGGCTCGTCCTCTTGTGGAGGTGGCAGTATTTATGGAGGTGGATAAGATGGTGTGTGTGAGGGTTATGTTCAGTAGTATTGTAGAAAGTAAACTAGTTAAAATATTGATCCCATTCACCGAGACCTTGATAAGGTGAACCTGCGTAAGACGCAGTGTCACTTGACAACTCGATAGGATGCAAGTTGGATCCTAATGGTGGCATATCAGGACCAGAGTCATCATTCTGTTGGTTTTGGATAAGGGGTGGTGAGTTTATATACCGATTTGGGTCAAAAAGAATCATTGTGTGAGTTAGAACGAGAATAATGTGAATGTGAATGGTGTGAGACCGAGCGTCTCAAGGGTTGGGTAGAGTGTGATTCCCTTGAGTGTTGAGGATGATCCGAGCTATGCGAGTATGATGGTAGTTGTCGTGACGGTCCTCCCCGCATGGGACGTTTTCCCCTTCTTCTTTGTCTTGGCGGCATAATTACCTGTTAGATATCAAAATCAATAACATAAATTAAATAGATATGAGTGGTCTTAGGTTAATGCCTAGACTCGGAAAAGTCTAAGGAATAAGTTAAATGTGATATTTGAGTTTATACACAAACGGCTAGTGTCTAATTCGCTCAAATGTTGGCTCTGATACCAACCTGTCACACCCTGATTTCCCGGTGGGCCCGGACTTGGGGTTTATGCATGACAAATTGATATAGATATTCACATTAACACAGCGGAAGTCTTAGGAATATAAAATAATTATTACAAAGTACAATTGTCCAAAAGTTCAGAAATAATATACAGATGAGAATGTACTAAAAGATCCACAGGCGGATCCACAATTGTACATAAGACTACTAGGCTTTTTGCTTGGAGTCGCAAATTCCAATAAGCAATTATCAGGCAGCTTCTAGCCTATTCCGTATTTTGCAAAGTTGTGCTTAGTCTTTTGAAAATACGTCAGTTTTCACTGGTAAATACAATTAACCGACACATTTTGAAAATATTTCAAAATCATTTTATATACCATTTGGTATATCAATTTTCATAAATAACTTGGGACAAACTATATCTCTTGTTACCAGTATTACATGTTTGTCAATACATTTGGGTCCCAGAACTAAACTCTGAGACATAATTAAACGACACACCACTTTAATCCCCATATTGGGTAAGAAAATTTTTTATCATAGCATGAGCATTTGCCAGATGTATGCCTACACCCCGTGCTTAGGTCGTGGCCACTTGCAATTAAATGAGCCGGGGATATCCAAGACACGGTCACATTAACCCCCAATGTTTAAGTTATGAAGCATAACGGATTAAAAACGGGTTATTTGAATTTTGGACACGTTGGTCATTGATCCTATACCCGACCAAGCGTTAATAATTTACCGTATTCCAAGCTTGTATAGGGAAAATAAGTTAAGAGTATTTACCTGAGTTTTATCTTTACAATCCAAAGATATATGTAAGCACAGCCATTTAAACAAAATAACTAACAAGGTTGCAATTTATTGGACGCCCTTAGTCTGGAATGAATGGAATTATAATACATTAGAATGTTAACGGGTCTCATTTAAGTCATATGACTTGGACCGGTTAATTATAATAAAAATCGATACGGTTCGCTCGATTAAGCGGAGACCGGATGAAATGAGGTTTGTACACTCACGAGTACTATGACTCGTATAATATGGGTCAAACAATAACACATTCTGATTAGAACTGATTTAAAAGGAATTTTACCCAATTCGGCTAACTTATATAAACTAGGCTATATAAGTCAACCGTACGCGCATAGGCGGCATCAGATGATCGGATGAGTCAATGGCAAGTCCATTATACCAAAACATGTTTAATATGTTACCACATCAGTTTATAACTCAATTTATATGTTCATTAAGATTCAAAACCATTTTATGCACAAAAGGGCATAATCGGCATTTTTAAGGCATAATATAAGGACTTGCATAAAACCCGACAATGATATGATCAGATGGTATAACCCTAGAGGGTTATTCCATACATTAATATGATCATAATACAACTTCAAATCAGTAGCTAACTTAGCTTAAACGGGCTAGAATCGAAAGTCAAAGTAGAAGTCAAACTATTTGACTTTCGGTTGCGAACCGAGCTAATAGCAGGAAATGACGGGTTGGGCATGATCTAACATATCCTATTATGTTATACCAACTGATATAATGTCAAAAATTAGTGTTTAAATGTTTAGAAGTTCATTTATTATAGTTTCCAAAAATTTGCGTTTTGACTTTTATTTTAATATAACTTTGAGTTGTTATTTGACCAACTTAACGTGATCTTCAGGAGGTGCCCTCATAGGAGATTATCACGTACCTTATTACGATCACGTAGCCATGTTTGATTCGAACATTTGCTTGACCGTAATGGTCATAACCGAAAGTCAAAGGAAAAGTCAATTTGCTTGACTTTCGGCTAATAACTTAGCCTCGTATGAAAAGAACTAGGGAAGAACACTTACAAGTGTTCTAGGAGAAGATTGAACTTTAGTAGGAGGCCTCTATATAAGCAGAAGCACTCTAATAGATTAGAGAGAGAAAATAAGAGGTGCAAGTCTTAGGAGGCTCAAGATCATGGCTATTTATAGTTGATCTTGAGTTCCATAATTGTGACAAGTGTGATCTCAAGCTCTCGTGATGAGATTAGTGTCCTCACATATGTCTAATTTGAAGAAAAGGTGGCACAATTGCGAGAGGAGTGGCATGATTTGCAGCAGGCTGCTGCCAGCAAGCACAAACTACCAGCGCCCCCCTTACGGACCGTAAGGGTAATGGCTTACGGTCCATAAGGACCTTAGCGCACCCATGGTTTCAATATCCTTATGGTCCGTAAGGCAATAGCCTTGCGCTCCGTAAGGGACTATCAAAAAAATATTATAATCAATGCCTTACGGTTCGTAAGTAGGGCTGGCAATTGGGTACCTGTTAAGACACGATTAGACCCGTTTGACCGAAAAATACACCCTTTGACTTTTTTAATTTTTAAAATAATTAAAATTACAATGTTAGGGTCTATCATTTATTCGTCTTTGTACATAAAACATAAAACTGTTTTATAAACATGAGGTAGAAAGTAGTTAAACGAGTCGTAATCATGTTTGAAACTTATGTTGTGCGCATCGTCAGAAACCTGTTAAACCTGTTAAGACACGATTTGCCAGCCTTATTCGTAAGGCATAAGCCTTGCAGTCCGTAAGGATCACTCAGAGGCCAAAGTTTAGCATTTTGTCACATATGATCCCTCCACATCCAATCTTCCACAATTTACATATTTAGTCACTCTCGTCCAAACAATTTGGCATAATTGAGAGTTGATTGGACATGTGTTGCCATATGGTTGATACAAATTTCCGAGGTGCTACAATTGTTGGGGTTGTTGCCACCATTACCTAACTGTGTTAGCCACTTGGGGGAGGGTGGTGGTTAGAGCATTCATTCACATCCCAACACCAAATTTTGTGAGAGGGTCCTCCATATTATAGATAATGGTTATGAGTGATTGTGAGAGGGGGGGAGAGACAAAATGTTACTGTTTATAAGTAGTAAATATGAAAAAACATTGTTCACCCCTATAATTTTTTAAATATTTTTAGAAAGTGCCTTATGATTTTTTAAATATTTTTTTGAAAGTGGTTGAATAGAGAAGAGAGAAAATGTAATGAAAAAATTATTAATGAAAGTATTATTTAATTGAAAATGAGAGAGAAAGGTAATGATTTTTAGTGTAATAATAGAGATGAAGATAGTGGATAGAATATGAATGCTATTATAGAGAAAAAGAATAAAAAAGGGTTTAGTGAGAGAAAAACAGGTAGAGGGGGTGGAGCTTGTGGGGTTTCTTTGGTTTGTGATTGACCCTCGTCAACGTGATTGAGAAGAGGTTAAATCTAATGACTGATTAGGGTTTCTATGCTTAGATGTTTAGGATTTAGGATTGTGTTTGAAGGTTCTAATGTTGTGATACGATTGGTTGTCTATGATTAATATCAATTAGGTGAATCTGTTTTAGTTTCTTAAAACGTTAATCTCTTAATCAATTTATTGAGATAACTTTTCAACCTTTGTTATGCAGTCAGGGTGCGTTTGGTTCGTGGAATGTTTTGGAATTGGAATTTGTATAAGAATTAGAATTTGAAAGAATTTGATTTGGAGTTTAAAAATTCTAATTGGAATTGGAAATTGTTGGAATTAGAATCTCAACTCCATTTTTGATGTGTTTGATTGTCAAATGAATTGGAATCCATCACCCCGGCACCCACCATCCTCGATTCGGGTAGTAATGGTACGAGTGGAAACGGTACGGGTCGAAATGATTCACGTCGAAACCATTCACGTCGAAACGGTTCGATTTGAAACGGTTCGCGTCAAAACGGTATGGGTCGAAATGATTCACGTCGAAACCATTCACGTCGAAACGGTTCGCGTCAAAACGGTTCGGGTGGAAACGGTACAGGTCAAAACGGTTCGGTTGCAAACGGTTCGCATCAAAACGTTCGGTTCGAAACGGCTCGGTTGGAAACGCTACGCGTCAAAACGATTCGAGTCGCAACGTACGGGTGGAAACGGTACGAGTCAAAAAGGTTCGCATCAAACGGTTCCGAGTCAAAACGGTACGTGTCAAAACCGTTCTGGTTGAAACGATGCGGGTTGAAACGACCGAAGATTCCAATGAATTTACTTTAATTATTTTTACATATTTCCCCCTCTTAAAAGGGCTTATTACATATTTCCCCAAACAAGAAAAACAATTGCATATTTCCCCATTTTTTCAGAAATTACCCAATTACCCTTTTTCTTATTTCTATAATCTTCTTACAATCGCTTCCTCTCCCCAAATCAAACCCTACTTCAGACTTAGTTGGTGTTCTTCCCCTTCCCTTGATAATCGTTAAAGCGCACACGACAGCAAAGGAGACGACGCCAAACTCTAGACGATCAGAAGAAGACGCCACCAACATCGCTCTTTTCAGCAGCTGAATTTCGCAAAGTTTTTTTGGACTCGGTTGAAGAAATCTTCTCAATTTTTTTGACTGTTCTAACAGTTGGATTTCTACAACGGCTTCCAGATTGAAAATCGATATTGATTTTGGTTTGTAACATGTCTATATGCTGAATTTACATGCAGGTGTGCTTTGGGATGCGGATTGTAACTATAAGTAGGTTGCTTCGAGAAATCAACTAGTTACATAAATCATCGCTAGGTTCTGTCATCAAAGGAATTAGCTTGTATTTGAGGGAATTTTTATTTATATATTTCTTTTGTTTATTTTGGATTAGCTCAGTTGATTCGAGGCTTCATAGTTGTATCAATATGTTATATTCAAAGGCAATTTGAAACCTAAAGTACACAAGCCTCTGTCAACAACTCTGGTCTCATCGTCACAACACAACATGATTATGAGTATGTATTGTTTGAGAAGAGTAGCAAGTGGAAGAATGAAGGAAATACTATATGAATTGGGAAATATGTGATTGAATAATGATATTAGAAAGGGAAATATGTAAATATTTATTTAATAAGTCATTAAGGGTAAAATAGTCATTTAATAAGAGTAATTTTAATGAAAAGAGGAAATATGTAATATATATGAGTTAGGGTGGGGAAATATGTAATATATATGGGTTAGGGAGGGGAAATATGTAATTAAATTTTATGATTGGGTAAATATGTAATAAGCCATCTTAGAAAGGGGAAATATGTAAAAATCCCTTCCTTTTATTAAAGGAATCTCAAGGAATTCATGACCAATTCCAATTCCCTTGTCACCCAAACACATAAAGATTGGAATTCCAAACATCTTAAGAGATGGAATTCAGATTCCAACTCCCTTAAATTCCATTGAATTCCTACAAACCAAACACACCCTAAGTTTATTGAGATAACATTCCAACCCTTGTCATGTAGTAACGATTAATATCAGTTAAGTGAATCTTTTTTAGTTTCTTAAAACGTTAATCTCTTAATCAGTTTATTGAGATAACTTTTCAACCTATGTTATGTAGTAACTAGAGAAACTTAACACAACCCGGCCATCTTGTCACTTTGCTTTTTTTTCGTAAATTACATGCAGCCGTACAGGTGGGATTAGGGGTGTTTAGAGAAAACCGAAACCAAATAAACCGATCCGAATAACGAATTCGGTGTTTGGTTTGGTTTCTAACTGAAACCGAATTGTGAATATGGTTTTTGGTTCCACGTATTTTTTTATTTGGTTTATTCTGTTTATTTGGATAACCGAATAAACCGTTAATTTAATTAATTATTAAATAAAAATAATAATATCTATTAAACTATATACAATTTATTAGCCCAAAATACTAATTGTTTGAAGATTATTTATATTTTGTGACATTAGACTTGTTGACTATTTATAGTTTCTTTGATCTATGTTTTGAAGTTTTAACTTTGTGGTTGTGTGTACGTATATTTTATGGATGTGTTTGTGTTATTTTGCTATGAACCTTTCTTTTATTTATATTATTAAGTTTAAATTAGTTGCTAACCTGATGTTCGGAAGTTGGAACACAAACATAAATATGAATTAGGAAAAAAAAATACTTAGGTACGATTTGGTTAAATTTTGTTGAAATTGGTTTATTTGGTTTCTAACCAAAACCAAATCGAATTGAATTTGGTTTGGTTCGGTTTGCATGTTCCTAATTTGGTTTGGTTTGGTTTGGTTTGGTTTGGTTTGGTTTGGGGTACAAAATTTTGAAAACTGAATAAATCGAACTGAATTAACCAAATAAACCATAAACTAAACTAATGAACACCCCTAGGTGGGATGACATTCACTTTATCCACTATAGTGGTGTAAACATAGTACACGTGAACTACTCGAAATTGGATTGTTAACAACTCAAACTGAGCCGAGCTTAACAAACTCAAGCTTGGGCTCAAGCCTAAGACGAAACTCATTTGATATACGAGCTTGAGTCCAGGCCTCATAAAACCTATTTATTTATAGTAGTATAACGTATACAAAAAGATAATAATAATAAAGACCCAAGCCTAAGCCGAGCTCAAGATTGTTAAATCATTCACTAGCCACACTCGAGCTGCCTAAGTTAAAAAATAGCCAACTCAAGCTAAGCCGAGCTCGAGCTTGGATGCTAACCCACACAATAAATTTGAAAATGGGCGCTAATGGACCAAAAACCGCAAGTTAATGTATTTAAACTCATGGAACTAACATTATTTGGCAACCTTATTGAAGGCTGTTATGCATGTTACAATTGTTTTTCTCATAATGTGACACTGCAAAAAAAATTGAAACTAGCTAAAAAATCTTGTCCTGATGAGATTTCATAATGTATAATTTGAACAACAAACCTGTTAGTTTCACCAGTGGGGCGAGCAGAGCGAGTCAGAAAGAGCTTCAACATGCACACAGGGATATGGACTTTGGTACCAGAATAGTAGCTTTTATTTTTCAGTTTCAAAAGCCAAATCAAATATTTGATTGTAGTCATCTACAAAGTGCACATCAAGACCTTCCTTCACATTAGGTGCCAGCTCATCAAAGTCTCTTTTGTTAGCCAAAGGAAATATAATAGTCTTCACGCCGCTTCGTCTCGCAGCAATGGTCTTCTCCTTCACCTATATTCAACACAATAATTTCACGACAATGTTAAAATGAGGTGGAAAATGGGTCGGTCAGGTAATGGGTCAGTCAGGACACATACCCCACCAATCGGAAGAACCCGGCCCGTTAGAGTCACTTCCCCGGTCATGGCTAGGTCTTTCTTGACTTGCTTGTTCATTGCAAGTGAAAGCAAGGAGGTAATCATGGTGCAACCAGCACTAGGCCCGTCCTTAGGTGTAGCACCAGCCGGGACATGTAAATGAACCTTGGAATTTGCAAAAAACGGGTTATCAGGATCTTTTACACCTAGTATTGCTCTGGCAACAGTGTGAGCAATTTGGGCACTTTCCTTCATGACATCACCGAGTTGACCCGTTAGATGAAGTGATCCCTTCCCTTCACCTTGTTCAACCTGTGTAGTCTCTATATATAAAGTGGACCCGCCCATTGCGGTCCATGCAAGACCCATCACAACTCCTAATGGTGTCTGGTCATACATGCGTTCAGCGTGGAAAACCGGTTTTCCGACATAGTCTGCAAGGTTTTTCTCATCAACCAACACTTTCTCCGTTGCTTCATTATCCTGTGAATGACCATAATATATTAAAATTCATGAGAACTTTCGCATATGTAAGTGTTTACCTACAAGATTCATCAGTTAATTTACCTTCAAATCAGGGGTATGAGTAGCAGCTGAAACATTTGTCTCGACAACTTCAGCTTCTTCAATCTCCTTGGAATCAGTTGCATCCTGAGTTGACTCACTAGGTTCATTTTGTGCTCCTTGTCGAACTAAATGCAAAGCAATCTACAAAAAAAGTTGCATAAAACACACATATACCATTAAAAATTAGGGTTTCAAACAGCATAAAAAGGTAAGAAACAGAGCAATGTTAAACATAAAAATAATTACATATAAAGTCGGCAAACCTTGCGGTAAATTTTCTCAATTTGTTTTTGAAGATTACGAACCCCAGCTTCTCGGCAGTAATTTTCTATCAAAGAAAGAAGCGCTGCGTCTGTCAAGTCAACCTGAAAACAGGATGCATTCTGTTTAGCTATGATAAAATAACAGGACAATAAAACACGGTTTCCCTATATATTTTAACATAATTCTTTTACGTCTTACATTTGTTCAAACTAAGTAAATTTTGTCGGTGTGGATGATTTTACATGTATCTGAACTTAAAAAAATAACAAATCGAATTACATGTACATCATCTTTGTTTAATGAGCAAGAGACAGACCTGCTCGGGCTTGACACCACACGCATCACGGGTGTTCTTTTCTAAATAATCTCTGGCAATATGTACTTTTTCATCAGTAATATAACCAGCAATAGGAATTATCTCCATTCTGTCCAAAAGTGGACCTGGTATTGTTTCCACTACATTCGCTGTACATACAAACAAAACCTGCACCACGAATTTGGTAATGTTTATTATATGTGTTAATAATAAAATAGAAAATGTGTACTTAAGAATTTTCATTAACGCTTTATTAATTAATTAAAATCATTTGACATTTCCACTTCCCAGAATTCTTATATAAAGTCGTTTATTTGAAACTAAAGAGATTAGCTTATATGCATAAAAGGTAAAAAAAACAAGTTAAAAGATACAAAAGAAAATGTAAAACCGAACCACATTGTCACTGACCTTTGACAAGTCAATTGGAACATCGAGATAGTGATCTAAGAAATTAGCATTTTGCTCTGGATCAAGCAGCTCCAACATAGCACTTGCGGGATCACCTGCATGTCCCCTTCCCAACTGCAACCAAGATAACAAATGAAACTATATAACTAAAAGCTATTTCCAGTGCAAATATGAAATGTGATTTTACTCATGACTCATGAATCATGATAACATCTACAAAATTGAACTATACCTTGTCAATCTCATCGATAAGAACAAGAGGGTTTGCAGTTCCTACGCTTTTTAGACACTGCACCATTTTCCCGGGCATTGCACCTATATAGGTACGACGATGTCCCTGGTACAGTTTAGATGTTAATACAAAGATATATAGATTATATTGTAATAATAATGCTATTTGCTTTTTAATGGACATATTAAAACTCTTGGTAAAAAAGTTAAGAGAAAAAATAGACAGACTGCTAAGACACTTTCTTTACCTTGATTTCAGCAACATCAGACAATCCACCAACAGAAAATCGATAAAAGTTTCGGTTCAAAGCGCGTGCAATTGAACGACCAATGCTGGTTTTACCCACTCCAGGTGGGCCAGAAAGGCAAATGATTTTTCCTGCAACAAAGATATATGTCTTGTATCAAGCCTCTTTAATTTCAAAATGATACGTTATAAATATACTTAGGATATCTATAAAGACCAACTTAAATGTCACAGTTAAAAAATAAAATGAAAATAAACTAACCTTGTGATGTTCCTCTGAGTTTTCCCACAGCAATAAATTCAAGTATTCTTTCTTTAACATCAGTCAACCCATAATGATCCTCATCAAGAATTTGTTGAGCCCGTAGGACATCAAAGTTTTCATCACTGAAGTTAGTTGTTTAAGAAAAAGAAAAGAAAAGATAACATCAGAAGCAATCGTGACGGAAGTTCTGATCAATTTATGCATGTAATAAAAGTAAGAGCAATTGAGCTTCTTTTAAATAAATGCAGAGTGAAAATGCACCATATCCTTCACACAACACACATGCAATTGTGATTAATACCTCTAAAGCTTCACAGAATATAAATATACACTTTTTGTATTATAAGATAACAGTACAGCGCTATAATTATCAAATTCCAAAAAAGACTGACATACCTATAATTACCCCAGGGTAAGGCAGTCAACCAATCAAGATAGTTACGTGTAACATTAAATTCACTCGAACTGGCTTCCAAGAGTTGCAGTTTCTTCAGTTCTTCTTCGATAACTTGCAGAACATGAGGCGGGATTTTCTCCTTGTTTGGATCAATTCTATCCCTAAATTTATCTGCAGAAACGAATAAAAAATGATTAACTAATCATATAAACGAAAACAGCAATATATAACAAAATTTTATCAAGTGGTAAAATCTGAAAGTTATATGCATTCACGTCATGTAAACGAAAAGAGTGAAGTTACCAGTAAGTGCCGTTTTGTCATCAGTCTCAAGTCCTAATTCCTGTAACAAGATAGCATGCATCGTATTAAATTAAGAGAATAAAGACTGTGACAATAACAAAAATTCTAGATAGAGAGATCGATATAACTAGAAACCGTTACAAAATTTACCTTTTTGATAGCCTTAAACTGCTCATTTAACAAGTAACGGCGTTGTTCAGTACTTATTTTCTCTTCGATAGCTTTTGCTATGGATTCCTAATCACAAACCAACAACATTAAGATGGTATCATAAACAAACAAAAAAATATTAATTGGAGAATTGTATACAATAAGATGCTATCGGGACTTACCTGAATCTTATGTATCTCCATTTCTTTCTTTAATAGTTCAAGACTGAGTCTCAATCGTTTGTACACCTAAATTAAATACACAGTAAAAATGTGAGAGGGTGGAAAATCTTTTATTTATTTATCACCAGCTTGAAAACTTTACGGTGGTTAACAAACATTCCTTTGAAACATTACTATGACTTACATCTAACTCTTCAAGCACTTGCTGGCATTGTAATTTGTTGGAACCAGATATTGCAGCACCGAAGTCTGCTAATCTTGGATAATTAAAATCACCAATATGCTGCAGAAAATATAAGCAATTTAACCAAGAATGATAAAAAAGAAATATTTTAGTTCAGAAATGTGGTAATCAAAAAAGCAGATGCAAAGATTACAGTCCTCCAGCTAAACACTCATTATCTGACCATAAGGGCAGATGCAAATAACTGCATCCTTTGTTCCATTATGAAATATTGGAATTAAATCTCTTACTCGAGCATTGTAAAAATGAGCAAAAATAACAAAATGGTAAGGCTCTAAATTTATGTTACTTTTTGTACAAATTCTTTCATGAAGTATATGAAGCACAGAATTGTGACATTAATGTATCAATAACGAGCACTCACATACTTTATACAGGGAAAAAACACTGTAAAAAAAGTTGATGTATTTATACAATGATCAATATAAAAGCATTTGATGCAACCTTTCCAATATAAGCTGCCAACGTCCCAACTATTCATTCTTTCAGTATATTTCATTTTTGTTTTGTTGTTGGAGAGACAGAATACACTTCACATCCATATATAAGATATGATTAGACTCGATTGTTGTACGATAACAATAAACAGTGAATCAATGAGCATAACTGTATAATACTTTCACACAACTTTACGAACATATAAACCAAATTTAAAATCTATAGCTAGTGTAACCACAAGAATGCTGAACCTGATTGTAGGTTTGAACATGATCCCTCCAAAGAGAACTTGTCTTCAAAACATCTCTAAGGGTTGTTATGACTTCAAATGATGTTGCCTTGATCACGTCATCATCCTTGTTGTATGGCGAATCCTGGAATAAAAAAACGTAATCAAAACATAAGCAGCATAGCATCAAAGAGTGTGATGTCGATGAAAGTAGATTCATATTTATAGTTTCTTTACTTATTGCATCTCCAAATATTTTACAACAAAGAGTGGATGATACCTTAAGATGATCCACTTTGACTGTAAGCGGGTCTTCACTGACCTGTATAAGATGCAATAATTCAAGTCCCAAACAAATCATTAAAATTAGATACAAATGTAACGTATATCTTCAAACAGAGTGCTTTAACTAGAGGTGACAATTTCAACCGTTTTGACAATTTCACTTACCATCTCTGTTATCCGCAGCCGCCTATGACCGATAAGAACAACCTGGTCTCCTTGTATACTTGTAATCTACTTACAAGAATAAACAAAAATATGGTTGATACAAAATAATACAAGCTTAACAATTTTACCACTATAATTTAACAATAGCTGCATCATAAGTACCTGAGCCAGTGTACCAACTTCATGGAGGCGGTTAAGCAAATCTTTGCCCTTGAGCTCATATATATTCTTCTCCGCATCTGAACTGGTGGGCTCAGATCCAGGTTCGTCTTTTACAAGAAAAGCACCAGCATAAGGAGCTTGTCGTTTTCGACTTTCTACCAATGCTGCTAGCAGTTTAGGATCCTGGAAAAGTATATGTAAAAGTTAAAATGACACATGAACGAACATAATTGCGCTAAATAAAACATAATTAGTTAATGTAAAACTAATCAAAGCCCATTAGAAGTAGCATCATCCACCGTATGATGCATCAATATCTGAATACTTCTACTCATCACAAAACTAAAATCTGATTTTAAGCAGAGAAACATAAGTAATTCTAATGAAACCATATCAAAAGTATCACTCTGTGTTGTCAGAAAACCCTTCGAGCGCACGCCTAGGTCCTCAGGCGAGGCGAGTTGCAAGGAAAGCGCCTTGCAGCCATCCAGGCACTATGGTATCGTTCCGGAGAGGTTTTGTTGAGCTTCTGGTGCGGTTCCAGCAAGACTCCAGTCAAGACTCAAGAACTATTAATACCTGTAAAAATCTACAAGTTCCAGCCAAACTGGTTTAAAACAACCAAAGTGGCTCCGGAACCAGCCTAAAGTAGCCCTAAACAAGCCTAAAACAAGTCTTAAATTCCTAAAAAATGGTATGTTTATACTATGTACCTTGCTTATCTCAAGCCCTCGCTTTTTAACCCGCCTAGGCCCAAGGCTCACCCTCCGCGCCTTGCGCCTTATACAACTACGGTATCAGTTACCTAGATTCCTTTACAACTAAAATAAAAGCATAGCTAATGAAGAATCCAAAGAGCTTTCTATTCTAAACATCATATAATTCTTAGCACTTTAGCTTTCTTCCATATAAAGGATGTTTCCATGGTTCTTATATACATATATACATACAATATGGGCATCTTTACTAATTAGTTACTCCTTCGCACCTTGAGTCCCTGTGTTTAGTTGAACGTTAAACAAAAGGCGAAATTATATATTTACCTTGACATATATAGGCATATAAAATCCAGGAAACAAAGGTCTATGCGGCAATGGCAATGCTAACACCTGTGAATTCAACAAAAATTGAAGAACATTTAACTATTATCCTAACAATTGATCATATAAATAACAACTATAACTCTATAAGACAATAACCGTGAGAAAATCATCCGGTTTTTTGATAGCAGTAGGAACAATTGCGGCTGCAGCATTGGATTCAGCATCTTCAACAACAGTATCCGAAGCAGATTTATCACTGGAATCCGAACAGAAGAAAACTCTGTGCACCGATTTAGGGTTTCGAAACCCTAAGACAGAGCGCAAGACTCCGTGAAACGGAGAAGTTAATTTGATCCTGTTGGGTGAATACGACGTCGTTGTGGTGGTGAAACGAGCTTGTTGTAAGCACGAAGAAGACCTTAAAACCTTCAGCATAGCGTCTGCTGTAAAGCAATGATGATGATGGTGAAATTGAAATAGAAATGCTGTGGAGTTTGTTGCAGTGGTTGTTTAAAATGATGGTGAAGAGATGACCGGCGTTTTAGTGTTCAATGAAGGACTTGGAGAACACGAAAGTGTGGTGCTTACCTTTTGACTTTGTTTCGGCCTAAAGCCCACCATAAACCCTCGTTTGGAGTGTGTGTTCCCACAAATATAGTAATGTGGTTGGGGTTTTGATTTTATATGGTGTTGGTTTCACCCGAGTTAAAAAGTTCAATAAAATATTGATTACGTATCGGGTAATCACTGCAAGTTAGGTTGCTGAGGCGATTTTCTTCAATTTTGTCTCATTACTCAAAATTGATCAAATGCGCTACAAGTTAGGTTGCTGAGGCGATTTTCTTCAATTGCGTCTCATTACCCAAAATTGATCAAATGCGCTCAACCTCAACTAGAATCGGATTTAGTTTGTCAACTCGGGGCAAGTTTGACTTGAAAACAAAATAAAACATAATTCTTATGCTAATCATATTAAAAAATGAATATCATTTTTCAAGGAAAAAAATATCAATTTTTGAAATACTTTACTATTTAAACATGTATTTTTCTTTATATTGATATTTACATATTTTGTTATAAATATTAGTAAACTTATGATATTTAACGTGTGTATAATTTCGCGAAAACTAATTTCTTTATAATTTAACATATGCGAGTACTCCCCAAGTACTCGCAACTCCCAGAAGACTGACCTGAGAGCGCTTAACGACTTCTGTAACTGTGGTTAAACGGTTTTTATTCAAAATGGTTGTCGTTTTAGAAAGAAAGAAGGGTACGAAAACGAGGTTAGGACTTTAGTCTGATGTACTATTTTGTGGCGACTAGTAGCAACGAATGGGAAAATGTAGAAGTGATGGATATGATGATGGCAGTTGAGGTGATGGCGAAGGTCATGGAGATGGCGGTGACAGTGATGTGGTGGAGGTTGTGGTAGTGGTGGTGGTGGTGAATGTCGGAGAGAGGGTGGTGGCTAGTAGGTAGCTTTGACGCAAATGCGGTGGTGGTGGCAGCAGCGATCTTCCAATTAACATAGTTTAAGTTAGCAAGTTTTATGATTGTGGTGCAAGTTAACATGTATATGATTTGAGTAGACCCAAATTAAGATGTTATATGATTTTATTAGACACATATTAACGCATAAAGAAACTTGTTTACCCAATCAACTCATTTATTGATGAATGGGTCATGGTGACCACATGTAATTCTCAATCTATTCTACTGTGTTATATGTGGTCACCATTTGGCCGGATGGAATGGGCTTTGGAAGAAGTGAAATAGGAGGCTTTGTGTGAGTTTGTGTTAGGATCGATTCTGTTACATCGTTGACTGCGTAGATCTCGTATCTTGTGCGGAATCCAAGTACGAGAGTGGATCAGACAAGAACAAGCTAATTAAAGTTGTTTTCTATTGACTGATGTTCAATACAATACCACGAAAACAAACGACAAGAGTTTCTCCTCTCTGTCAACAAAGATACAAATGAACAAGACCCTAAGCACTTATATATAGACTGAGTAGATTCGCACCAGACAATACATACAAATGGACAATAGATACGGATCTGGAACTAGTGCGGATCACCTCATGTGGATCAGCATGCGCTGATCCGTGCGGATCTAGCCATGCGTATCCGTGATAAACACAAACCCTAGATTTGCGCCCCTTCGTGCGAACCAACATATACAATTGTGTATTCTTCAGTTTAAGCATCGTCTTGTCTCATTTGTTCAGCTATGATATGTGATTGACGCAAGCGATAGACATATGCACTCACAGACCCCCCCCCCTTGGATATTGCTGCAGTCAATCTCGTAGCTCTTTATTCTCTCTGAGTCTTCATGAAGCTTTAACAGTTTCATCACCACAGACTCCGCTTTGTTTTAACAGACTCACCTTGGGTCTGCATTCTAATTTAATAGCTCCCCCTTTCGATAAACTCTCTCTCTCCAAGCTCCTCCTTGTTTTAAGCTCTCAGCTTTCAGCTTTTAGGATCGAAAACCTGGCTCTACCTGAATATATGACAATTCAAAACACTTGAGAGAATTTCTAATCATTGTAGAACACTCAGGATTGGTAACCTGGCTCTAATATAGGATTATTTGACAATTAGATTTGAAAACCTAGAAACCAATTACCTGGCTCTCTCCCCCTATCAAATAACTGTATATATCTGACATTCAAAGCATCCAACCACCACAAACCCTCTTCAGATAATCAAACTTCAATTGATTCAAGATACGAGATTTAATGTTTTAAGAACTAACTTATTCACGTGTCCCACCTCAGAATATACTCCCGTATCAAGATTCCCTAGATTCAGTCTAACAGGTAAATATACCTAAATGATATTTGTACTCTGGGTTAGTGTGAAGCCTTGAGAGCTCAGGTAAGAGATGAAGGCTCGACTTAAAGGTGTGTTCCACTTAGGAATCTTCTTTACAACTGCACTTGATATATATCTTTCGATATTTTCTCAACTTTTATGCAGAGGGAAAGCTTTAAGCACAAAAGCATTATACGAGGTCTAGGCCATTGCTGACGCAAAATCAAAAGACCAAATATAACACCCTAGATATCAATAAGTATAAAGACCTAATATCTCAGATTCAGGCAACCTCTCAAATGAAATTTTGGAGTACTAAGTCCATATATCCGATAGATGTTCCCTACGAGATAAGAAAGTTATTGATTTAGGTTTATATCTCGAAATCAATTTACTAAGTGTGTAAAATCTATTGGCATATCATCAGTGAGACCGTTTATCACATTTTGACATTCCAATTCTTTAGCATGTTGTGGTTATCTATAGTCTACTGACGTATTATCATTTCCTTTTTTTACACAAAACTCTTTTTAATTTTCTCATGTTTTTTACTTTTTCAAATTTTCAAATGTTTTTGTATTTTCAAAATTTTTACGCCCCTAAAATCCAAAACATTTTAAAGAAATTTTGACAAACCAATGTAGATAGCTTCATCTCGCCATCCATTTCTGCTACACATGCTCTATTTAGAATAAATCACCCCCATGATTTACAACACATTGATATTTAACAGTTTGAAAACCATTTTTCCAAATTTGTTTTATCATGTTTGTTCAGCCGTGAGGATTTCGGCGTATTCACTTAACATTTTTTCGTTTTCTATGTTTTTCTATTTTTTATTTTGTTTTTTTATTTATGTTTATTTAATATTATTAACAAAACAAACACTCTCTAGACTCAACCACATGGATCCTCCTCCTGTGCCAGGCTGCTCCGCTCTTCATGTTGACATTCAGCTGTCTTCTGGAGCACCTGCACATTCATCTAACTCGATTACTTGAATAATGCAACCCAGGCCTGTTTGCCTTGGTATTGTGACACAATATGAATCATTTAACTTCGGAAAACCTTTGTCATTTTTAACAAGAACTTTTTCTTTCTTATTTTCAACCTTCTTGGTTGAATCGATTTTCCGTTTATTGTCACTCACAAAAGTCTTTTGTTTCTTGACCACCCAAATTTGTCCGTTTGAAACATTCGTTTGATAAAACCTTGAATCATTTTGAACATTTCGTTTTGACAAATCAACTTTTGGTTTCCAGATTTGTTTTGGTTCAAACTTGGGTGTCTTTGACTTTGGTTTCCAAGTTTGTTTTGATTCAAACTTGGTTGACTTCTGTTTCACAGCCTCAGATTGTTGTTTCTTCTGTTCAACATCAACAGGCATCAGATTTTGTGGACATTTACGACCAACATGTCCAACTTGTTCACATTTAAAGCATATTTTATTTGAAACATCTTTAGCCTATTGTTGTTGGTTCTTTTGAGCATAGAATTCCTCATTAGTCTGTCGACTAAATTGGATTTCTTTCTCTTCTTCTGAACTTGTTCGATGAACAAAGTTCGTTTTCTTCTGAAAATTTGACTTTTCAGCCCTTTTCCTTTGATTTTGTTTCTTTTTATAACCCAACCCAGTCTTTGTGTTTTTCTTTTTGTAACTGGGTTTGTTATAAAAAGTTTTCCTGCTCGCTTTACCGGCAAATTTATTAATTTCAGATTTTTCGATTTCTACCGGTTTAAAAACTTTGTCAATCTTTTCCACAATCACATTCTGAATCGGAACTTCAATATCTGAGAATAATTTGTCTGGTCCAATCATGTAATATGCCAATCCTATTGAATCATCATTCACATTTTTCTCAGATTTTAAATTCTTAAGATAATTTTTATAAAAACTTTCCTCATCTTCATCCTGTGATTTGGAATTCTCATTTTTGGTAGAATCCTCTGTCAGAACGCTTTCAACAACCTTACCTACCACCTCTGAATCACCGAGATCATCAGATTTGGTGTAAGTCACATCAATGTTGTCAAACAATTGGCCAACAGTGTTTATTGTTTTAGCCACATTTTCGTCATCATAGAATATATAATTCTCCAACGGTGGTGGTACCTGATGATATTCTGAACCAATGCCCTTTTTATTCTTTTCAGAATCATGATCATCTGGTGTGATGTTGAAAATACTTTCGAGAATATACGAAGAAGCATGACAACTTTGAAGTTTATTGACTTTCTTTTTTTTTCAGCTAATTCTCATTTTACTTCAGCAAGTTCATCTATATATTGATTTAAAACCCGTTGTTCACCTTCATAATTAGCTTCAAGAAATCTTGTTGTTTCAATATATTTTGAAAGTCTTCTTTCTATACTTTTTTCTTGACTTTTCAAAGTTTCAAAAGCTTCTTTAAAAGTATGATATGACAATTTCATCACATCATATTCTTTTTGCAACTCTTGAATAATATTATCTTTTTGTAAACATTCGTTGCAATCTACTAAACACTTTTGTTTTAAAATTTCATTTTCTTTTTCAAGACCATCACATTTCTGTGTCAGCTCTTCTTCTTTTTGTTTCAAAAACCTTTCAATTTCAAACAGTTCATTACATTTTTCTTTAAAAACATTTTCTATTTTTGTAAACTCGATGTTTCTAAATCTTAAATTTTCGTCCTTCTCAGTACAGGCACTGCATGTTTCCATACATTTCCTGCACTGCTCTTCAGTTTTGTGCTCAGATTTATTATTAATTTCATTATTTTTATTATCAGTTAATTCATCCTTATCAGACGACTCAGTAGATTCAGTTTGAGTTGTTACCTCAACTTGATCTGCCACTGTTGTGTTGTCGCGTCTTCTTCAAAATCTCTTCTTTCAGTTTTTGGCTCTCGTCAACGATTTCTTCTACACTCTTCTTCTTTTCGACACTGGCATAGATCACCCTTCTTATGCCCTCCTCCACTTCTTTCTCATAGTTCGGATCCTCTTTGATCCTTGAATAAAACACTCCTGCAGTTGGAATAGCTACAACCAGTGCTTTAAAATCTACCACATCTGGATCCATAGCCGGATTCCCTTGACGATCTAAAAAACACTTCCTCTCATCATCGCATCTATATGCATGTTTTGCTTCCATGAAAACCTCATACACATCGCTCAACCTCATACGTGCATGTCATTCTTCTCGACTTGCTCTCACCTTAGCAACCAAAACAACTTTCTCTTTTTGAATGTATTTATTCCAATTGAACCCTTCGTCATCCTGAATTACCACCAAAGCTTGTTTCTTCTCTTTTGACGACCGTTCACCAATCTGCTTTTGATTCTCTTTTACGACTGCTCATTGTTGCGATGAAAGATTGCTTTCTTGTAGTAATCGTCATTGAAAGGATTCACACTTTCATCAACACCTTGATTTGTGCACTCCCTCTTGAATTGTCCTTTTTGCTTGCATCTGAACATGTAACCTTGGATTTACCATATCCCAGTTTCATGTTAGGACCTTCAAGACATTGCCTTCCTGTAATCTCCATAAACCGTTGTTCCCTCCTGATTACACTTGCCATACACCATCTGATATCCACGAGCTCCAACTCTTCTGGATCGATCTGGTCGTAGTCTTCCTTCGTCATATTCGGGTTTCCAATTTTACCCGCCACCAGACTTCTGTAAGATTCCAGAATCGATGCTAAAAAGCTCATCTGCTGCCTGGCTGAAGCAGCGTTCATGTTTGGAGAATCTTTGAAATTCAGGGCAATGTTGCATTGAACCAATTCAGTTTAGATTTATCTGATGCAGAGGATGAATGATATCCAGAATCATAGTTCAGAGATCTGCCTTTTGATGAATCACTGGAGTTCTCAGCACTAAAGGTCGTACCAATCGTTGGTGCTTGACTGTTCAGCATGCTTCCACGATAGTAAATATTGACATTTTGCTGATAAGTTGAATTGATCATTTTATTTTGCTTTTTCAGATCTAGTTCATGGCTTTCAAGTTTCTCAATCAAGCTATCTAAAGTGATCTCGTTAAACTTTGCATCGTTTTTTAGTATCATGACAAATGTTTGCCAATCATCTACCTGAGGTAAAGCCTCAATCAGTTTGTCGATGATCTCTTCTCTGTCCTTCTTAATCCCAAATCTTTCTAGCTCGATTTTCAAATGATAGAATCGTTCTATCATTTGTCGGAAAGTTTCTCCTTTCATGCAACTGAACAAATCAAACTCTTCAATGAATATATTTTGTTTTTCTTGATATCCTTTCCTCCTTCAGCCTTCACTTTCAGCGCTTCCCACATTGATTTTGACGTTTTATCATGTTGAAGCAGGAAAAGAATATCTTCTCTAACAGATTGTTGTGACAATGTTATCATTCTTAATTCGTTAGAGTGCTCCTTTCTATCACCTTCTTTTTACTCTCAAATTGGAATTAATTCATTTTTATCATTTATCGGTTTTTCATAACCCAACTATCATAAGCATAAGCTTTCACCCAGTTCTCGAATCTATTTTTCCACCAGTGATAATCTTCTATATTCATTAGTTTCGGTGGTCTTTGATGAATTCCGTACACGTTATCAAAATTCAAACTCTCGAAAATAGCATTTGAGATGCTCTTTGATGCGGGTGTCGTTTCGGATGTGAATGCGTTGTAAAACTCGTTATAAAACTCCTCTTCCATGATCTTAAACTTCGGAAATCACCTAGAAACAATCAAACAAACACTTGATCAAATCTGAAACACCAAACAATACATAATGCCGATTCGCGCGTGTAACATCCCGCGTTCGAAAGTCAAAGTCAAAGTCAAGATTGAAGTCAAAGGAAGAAAAGATTGCTAATTGCGATCTGTCACTCCTTGCTTAACTCATGTTTTGACTTCTTTGACTTGTACATAATTTATCTATTTTATCGCATTAGTTGTATTAGGTGGAGTAGTTGTTAATAATCGAGGTTTAATCGCTATTTATCGCTTTATCGCTTACCACATCACAATCGCATTCACAAATCGAACTATGCGTTCTGGATATTGTTTTACGTGTGTGTGCTACTTATGTGTTACTTGTGCATGTTTATTTATGTTTATGTGTTGTGGTGATTAATCGAAATGCAATCGCAACTCAATCGCAATTGAATCGCAAACGCTAAGCGTCAGTTAGTTATGATAATTGTATGTTAAATATAGTATGTGGGTGTTTATTATAAATCTATCGCAACTCGCTCCAAGCGCATCGCAAAACCCAACGCTCGAAAAGAAACGTCAAAGCTCAATCATCGGAGCCACTCGATCGAGTGACCGCTCGATCGGATGGCCAACCGATCGGATTGCCACCCGATCGGACAGTCATCCGATCGGTGACCCACTCAACTCCTTTGTACTTTCCTTTTTGGGAAACCCTATAAATACCCTCACTTGTCACATCACTTGATGTGACAGCTCTCCACTCGACCCAGCCGCACTCAATCTCTCTTTCTCTCGATTTCTCGCAATTCTTGTAAGTTTTTAACCTAAATCTTGTACTTCTATGATCTACACACACTTCTTCATCATTCTATCTTTTAAATCTCAACTTTTAACCGTAAAATCAATGGATTTGAGGTGTTATAGGATGATGTCATCATGGAGTTCTTATGAACTTCATGTTTTGGCTTTAATCCACCAAGAACAACTCAGATCTGAAGGATTTCCACAAGATTAGACAAGGTTTTCGCATAGATCTACACAGATTCATGGTTAAAAGGATTGAAAGATGGTTTACCAACTTTCTTTCAACTCTTTTAGACTCAATGCACTCAAAACCGATAGAATCAGAGCCCGTTCTGATCTTCTACTCCTTCTTAGTGATGTGTTGGTTCAAGATCTGAATGCTATCTAAGAGACAACCGATTTCGGGTTAAACGTGAACCACCGCCTCGAACAGGCAACTGATCGGACTAGGGTGATTCCTGCCCGATCGGATTACTTGAGCCTTGACGAGGTTTCTGTTGTTTAGCACATTATCACACCGTCTTGATCAAACTGCAAAACTATCAAGTGTCAAAGATGATCAGGTTGTTGGGACGGATAGTCGTCCGATCGGACAGCCACCCGATCGGCTTACCACTTGGTTCCACACTTAAATTTTGTTTCAACTTTTCAAAGAACTGAACGTCGAACGGATTACCATCCGATTGGATTGCCATCCGATCGAACGACCGTCCGACCATGTGATGTTTGGGACTTCAACACTTAAACAATTTTCAACATGTTCAATGCATTTTCAGTTCTAATGAATTGCCACCCGATCGGTAGACCATCCGATGAAGTGACAACACTGTTGTGAACTTGTTCTCTGAGAAATACCTCGCCGAACGGATCGTCACCCGATCGAGCCGCCGTTCGATCGATCAACCTGAAAGGTAGAGATACTTCTCTGTTTTCAAAATGCTACAATGAAAACTTCAAAAGACAAATCATCATACACAAACAGATCATCACCAAGCGAGATGTCAATCCAATTGAATGGCCATCCGATCGGATGACCATCCAAACGGATTTGACATCCGATCGACTGGCCATCCGATCGGATTGACATCCGATCGGATCACCATCCGACACTTACCACTCTTGCACCGTTTTACACACCGCTTATCGTTTATGCTATCGTTAACTGTTCAGTTAATCTCTCTCAGCGCTCCCTTCAATCCAAGATAGTGTTTACTTGTTAAGCACAATCTGTGAGTATACTCGATCCCTTTTTGCTTTATGCACTTTTGGGTGTTACATACGTTACTTATTCTAAATCACAATCGACACACGATGCAAACACTATTTATACGCTAACCGTTATTGCATGCTACGTGTTATTCGATGAATGCTTGTATGTTATGTTAACACAGTGATTGCTGCCTGACACCGTAACAATGATAGTACTATAGTTTGGACTCAGCACCTGTCGTGGACAGGGGTTGTTAAGGGCTTTACTTCACGTGTCCTGGTGGGGATATGTGTTGCGCATTCTACAACTCGCAGTCACGTCTGTGCATATTTCTCTGTCGATGACCTACTTGCCATCACTTTATACATGTTACATGCTGGTTATGCGTAAACGATTTCGAACTCTATTATATCTATTCAACTTGTATGTTCACCTTTACACCATGTGTATTGATCTTTATTTTAACGTATGTGACAGGTGTTTAGGATGCTATCTGCTAGGATGCTTGCTATGTGGAATTGAGTTAGGAAGAAACAAACAGACAATTTATTTTAATCTGAGTTGTCGGAACAATGTTATTTGTTTTTGAGATAATATGTCTATGATAACTATTTTGCTGAATATGTTTTGGTATGGGACTTAACGTTAAATATTCGGTAATATTAGCTGTTATGGATTTCTCTTGGACAATCTGTTTCGCTCAGTGTCGCGCCCCGATGTTTCCGCCATCGGTTGGGGTGTGACAGATTGGTATCAAAGCCATAACTATAGGGAATTAGGCAAGACGCGACCTAGTCCAGGTCGATGTCTTAGAAACGACCTAGTCTATAGTCTAAGTACCAACAGACCGCCTTGTGCGAGCCCGTTAGGAGTTCCGTACAAGCTTATTGCTATTCCTCGATCAACTCGCACCCACGCTATACTATCACACTGCCTTTCCTAATGCAGTCGCACTGCACTATTTTCGAAAACGAATGAGTGATTGGGTCGAGACTAGGTGTGAAAACCACAAACTCACGACTAAATCGCTTGTTCAACCCACATTTTTATCTACAAACGAGGGAAATTTGCGTTGAATCAGGAGTGAAATCCATACTTTAATGCGTAATCCCTCTCTATTTTATCAAAACAGGAGCAAAGTGTTAAGCCAGGGGTGAAACCCAAACCTTGACAACTTGTTCCGTTACTTATTTTGGTTTTGTAAAACTCTCACCAAAGTCTCGACGGACTCCAATGACTTGAGATCACACCGTAACTAGAAGGATGCGTACCATTCGCCCAAAATCGAGGCAAGAGCACAGTTCCGAAGGTCAGAGTGTGTACCAAAGGTCCTTGTGAATAGTCGAATCACTTTGGGTAGTCAATGTCTATCAGTCTAAGACAATCAATTTGAAGCTCGCAATCGCTGATTTTATGTGTTTTGATTATGAGCCCGCAACTGCTGACTCTGATATTCGTCGCTTTATGTAAATTTTGTGTGTTTTATATGGATTTTACTCGTTTTATGTGTTCCGATTTTTGGTGATTTATCCGCCATTCTCACTCTCGCTTTGATCAACACGCACAACTCGCACTGCACATCTATCTCAAATCGCTAACAAATCGCTGCAACTTATGGATAAACGCATGCTATACTACTCGCTGTGTACTCGCTAATCGCAATCGCTATTCTCGAACGCGCGCAGACTTGAATGATAAGTTTCTGTGTTCTGACTGCCTCTTGTGCTTCTGTGCCTTACGTGCTTATGTGTTTATGTGCTTATGTGATTCTGCGATTTTGGACTTATGTGTTTATGTGTTACATGATTGTGTTCCTGAGCTTTAGTTGTGTTAAGTAAGTGTGAGGTGAGATTCGATAATATTGTGTTTGAGTCCTGCGGCAATGTCTGTTGCAGACAATGTCGTCATCTGGATCCCTTCACTCTTGAACTGCTCGAAGAAACCAGAAAGACAAATGCCTTGCTGCTCTCGTCGCTAAGCAGATAGCGAAAGTCATTCCCCAGATCGTTAGCGACCTAAACGAGAACGCTAGCAAGTCTTCTGAAGAGTCCAGGACTTATTCGCCAAAACCTGTTTTTAGCTTCAAGCAGTTCAAAGCCTGCAGCCCGAAAGAATTTACTGGCGAAGATGGGCCTACAGCCCTGTTCCAATGGTTTGATTCGATCGAGGTCACCCTGCGCCAGAGTGGCTGTCCTGATGATCTCCGCACTCTTAACACTACCGGCGTCTTCCAATCCCGAGCTCTAGATTGGTGGACGGCTGAGAGAAACAAACGCGGAAATGATGCAGATTACGGTTTGACGTGGGATGAGTTGAAGAACGTCATGTTGGAAGAGTTCTGCCCTCCCCACGAGCGCCAAAAGTTGGAGGACGAATTCTGGCATATCAAGCAGAAGGATGGTGACAATGCTGCTTTAACTGCTCGCTTCAAGCCGCTGAGCATAATCTGTCCGGATCAAGTCAAGACGCCCGAAATCACAATCAAAAAGTATATCCGTGCTCTTCCGGATTGCGTGGTTGATTTCGTTCAAGCCACAAAGACGTCAACGATTGAAGAAACTTATCTGCTCGCCGCTGAGATCAATGACAAGCGAGTCAAGTCTGGTTACTGGGATAAAGCCACCAAGAATTTGCATCAAGCTACCACCGCTGCAACCGGTGAAACCGCCGCCGCTCCGCAGTCTTCAAAGTCCTCACGTCGCAAGAGGAAGAACAACAACAACAACGACAGTAGCAAGAATTATACTGTCACCCATGTTGCCCCGCTCCAATCAGTTCCTGCTCAATCGCAGCCTCAACACCGCCAAGTAGCGGCCCTGGTTACCAACGCACCGCCAGCAAAGCGTGCGTATACTAGTCCTCACCCGGCATGTCCTACTTGTACTTATCACCATCCAGTGGGAATCTCCTGCAGATACTGCGTGCACTGCAACATGTACGGCCACTTCACCGCCAACTGTCGTACAGGTCCTCGTCAAGCTACAGCTCCAGCTCCTGCTCAACAAGCTATATTTCCCGCTCCTCAAGGCCAGCAAGCGGCTCCTGCACCCGCGATCCATGCTAGAGCTTGCTTTGCGTGTGGTGATCCTAACCACTTCGCAAACGTGTGCCCGAACCGAGTTGTGAAGCACGAGCCACAACAGCAGCAGCCCCATCAGCAGCCTCAACAACAACAGCAACAAGCAGCTCGCGCCCGAACCTTCAACATCAATGTGCGCAAGGCTCAGGCTGACAACAACGTGGTCAATGGTACGTTCCTTGTGAATGGTATATATGCTTCGTGTTTATTTGATACTAGAGCCGATAACTGTTTTGTATCGTTTGAATTCAAAAAGCTCCTTAATCGTAAGCACGCCCATCTCCCCTCGACGTTCGATGTTGAAGTTGCCACCGGAAGAACTGTCGCCATAAATTCCGTTCTTCGTGATTGTACTCTCGAACTCAACACTCACCTCTTCCCTATCGACCTTATTCCGATGCAGCTCGGTAGTTTTGACGTCATAATAGACATGGACTTTCTTCGTGATAACCATGCTGAAGTTGTTTGCTTTGATAAGATGATTTGATTCTCGCTCGCAAATGGTGATCAACTTTGTGTGTATGGTGAAACCCTTTTGAAGGATCTCAAACTCATGTCGTGTGTCCAAGCTAGCAAGTATCTCCGCAAGGAATACATGGCTTTCTTGGCTAACATTGTAGTAGCGGAGAAGGAAAAGAAAGGGAATACTGGAGTAAATGATGTCCCCGTTGTGTGTGAATTTCCAAGTGTATTCCCCGATGATCTTCCAGGTCTGCCACCAAGTCATGATATCGACTTTCGTATCGACCTCATTCCGGGAGCCAATCCTGTTGCTAGAGCTCCTTATCGACTTGCTCTGTCTGAAATGCGTGACTCTCGAGTCAGCTCCAGGAATTACTTGATAAAGGCTTCATTCGCCCTAGCACCTCTCCTTGGAGCGCACCAGTCCTTTTCGTCAAAAAGAAGGATGGGTTGTTTTGGATGTGCATCGATTATAGGGAATTGAATAAGCTGACAATCAAGAATCGCTATCCCCTGCCTCGAATCGATGATTTGTTTGACCAGCTACAAGATGCTACGTGTTTCTCCAAGATCGATCTACGCTCAGGCTATCACCAACTACGCATTCAAGAGGTGGATATACCCAAAACCGCTTTTCGTACTCGTTACGACCACTATGAGTTCGTTGTTATGCCTATTGGTTTAACCAACACACCCGCGGTTTTCATGGATCTGATGAATCGTGTGTGTAAACCATTTCTCGATCGCTTCGTCATCGTGTTCATCGATGATATCCTGATCTATTCCAAGTCGAAAGCCGAACACGCGCAACATCTACGTTTGGTTCTCAAGCTACTCCAGGAGAATCGACTCTATGCCAAGTTCACCAAGTGTGAATTTTGGCTAGAGGAGGTTCAATTCCTCGGTCACATTGTCAATAGTAAAGGTATTCACGTCGACCCCGCGAAGATCGAAGCTGTTAAGAGTTGGATTACACCTAAGAACCCGTCTGAAGTCCGTTCTTATCTGGGACTAGCAGGCTATTATCGCCGATTTATCGAAGGGTTCTCTAAAATCGCCGTGCTGCTCACTTCTCTCACGCACAAAGACAAGCATTTTGTTTGGGGAATCCAACAAGAGACTGCCTTTCAAACCCTCAAGCATATGCTTTACAATGCTCCCGTCCTCACTTTACCCTACGGAAACGACGATTTCGTTGTCTACTGTGATGCCTCGAACCTTGGTCTTGGTTGTGTTCTCATGCAACGTGACAAGATTATCGCTTACTCATCTCGTCAGCTCAAGATCCACGAGAAGAACTACACAACCCACGATCTCGAGCTAGGTGCAGTTGTTTTTGCGTTGAAGATTTGGCGACACTACCTTTATGGTACCGGGTGTATGATCTTCACAGATCATAGGAGCCTACAACTCATCCTCAGCCAGAAAGAACTTAATATGCACCAACACCGATGGGTTGAACTTCTCAACAATTACGACTGTGAGATTCGTTATCATCCGGGCAAAGCAAATGTCGTTGTCGACGCTTTAAGCCGATGAAGCTATTTGCATAGTGCTCGTAATGTTCAAGCCCAACATCATCTCGAAACCCTCATCCGCGAAGCCCAACATGCTTGTTTCACCCAACGCACTTTGAAGAAGGAAAGGATTCTCAACGATGGAGCCCAGCTAGTGAATAAATCGAATGGGATATTCCATTATCTGGACTGAATTTGGATCCCTAAGCGGACCGATTTACAACAGATTTTGATGGATGAAGCCCACAAGTCTCGATATTCTATTCATCCCGGTGCCGATAAAATGTACCATGACCTTCGCTACAAGTACTGGTGGTCGGGCATGAAGAAAGATATCGTTCTCTATGTTTCGAAGTGCCTGACTTGCTCGAAAGTCAAGGCCGAACACCAAAGACCCCCTGGCTTGCTCGTTCAACCCGAGATCCCTATGTGGAAATGGGAGAGTATAGCTATGGACTTCATAACGAAACTTCCGCGCACGCCATCAGGTCACGACAGCATCTGGGTTGTCGTTGACCGCTTGACTAAATCTGCTCATTTTCTGCCGATATGAGAAGACTACACGGTAGAAAAATTATCCCGAATCTACACCAAAGAGATCATTTGTCGACATGGGACGCCTCGCGACATCATCTCTGACCGCGATGGTCAGTTTACCTCATATCTGGGGAAACGTTTCAATCCGCTCTCGATACTACGCTTAATCTAAGTACCGCTTTCCATCCCCAAACCGACGGTCAGACTGAAAGAACGATTCGTACCCTTGAAGACATGCTCCGTTCGTGTGTCATAGATTTCGGTGGTAATTGGGACGCATACTTACCTTTAGTCGAATTCTTGTACAATAACAGTTATCATTCCAGCAATCAAATGGCACCATTTGAGGCTTTATATGGAAGAAAATGTCGATCTCCTATTGTATGGTACGAGATCGGAGATTCGCAAATAACCGGTCCTGAGCTATTGCAAGAAACGATTGACAAAATCCTCCAAATTCTAGACAATCTGCTGAAAGCTCGGAGTCGTCAGAAAAGTTACGCCGATAGACGACACAAGCCCCTTGAATTTGACGTTGGCGACCATGTACTCCTAAAGGTATCACCTTGGAAGGGTGTGGTCAGATTCGGCAAGAAAGGGAAACTCGCGCCTCGATATGTTGGACCCTTTAAGATTCTAGAATGGTTCGGGAAAGTGGCCTACAGACTCGAACTACCGGAGAAACTTAGCAACGTCCACCGGACTTTCCACGTTTCGAACCTCAGAAAGTGTTTGGCTGAGCATGATTTACAAGTTCCACTGGAGGATCTTCAAGTGGACGAAACATTACACTTCGTGGAGAAGCCTGTCGAGATCATGGATCGACAAACCAAGCAGCTCAGCCACTCACGCATTCCCTTTCACGACCCCCGACCCCACCCTGGATGGGATCGAGCGCCGCGAGCAGCCAAGTGGTACCGGTGATTATTTTAAAAACATTGCAGTGGAAATTTCATCAGGACAGTGAGTTAGGAAAAATATCAGAGTTTAGAAACACCGGATTTTATTTATTAAATAGATGGGATATAACCCAACTTTTATAAAGGTAGCTTTTAATGTGGGATAAACTTGATTACATAAAATGAAAATTCTTAATTTAATTTAATTAATAAAATGAGCCATTTCTGTAAGCGGTGCCGTATCCATCTCTTATCCTGATCTACTGGAATTACCTGAAACGCATTTTAAAAAGATTTTTTCAGTAGGAAATACTGAGTGAGTTCATTCAGGTTTTATAAAATGACCCTTAGTTATAAATTACAGCATAAGAGCGATTACAATGGCAGTATCTTATTTTTATCTGGCGCCGGTGTCACCTCTTGGTGACGATGGTCATGCCACTATTGGGTCCTTCCCCAAGTAGTGACTGTTGGTGCACTACATCTGTCGACTTCGTCTTGGATCGAGTCTTAGATTGCATTGTATAGATTAGGGCACGTTTTACGAGAAAATAGGAGAGTGTATGTGTATAAGAAGCAGATTTCGCTCATATGGTCATAGATGGATGATTTCGCTTATGTGAACATGTCTGATTTCGCTCATAGAGACATGTGGTCTTTGGAGCGAAATCTCATTACTATATATAGGTGTGTATGAGCGAAATCACATAAGATTGCCTTGTATTCCATGCTGAAGTACTGCCGGTGTGAAGATTGAGCTGTAATCGTTGTCATATCAATACAATCAGTAGATTAAGTGAAGAATCAACTTTTCCTAGCTTTGTTTCTTGTTTTCCGCACCTGAAACAGAGTAGAACACCTCTGAACGACTCATTCGGGTCAGATCGCGATCCTACAATTGGTATCAGAGCTCAGGAGGAGGAGTTCTGCAGAGATTAGCTGGAATTCATCAAGATTTCTTTCTTCTACACCTTCTTTCATCATTTCAGAAAGTTTACCGGTCAAAATTTGCTCAAAATTTCACAGATCATAGACAATTGGACATAGACAAATCCCTGAAAGTTTGACACTGAAATTCGGACTAAAAATGGACCAATTTACCTTCGGACTTGATTTCGCTCATACAGACATTGTGTAATTTCGCTCATTTGAACACCTGATTTCGCTTTTGTGAACAATCAAGAACCCTGATTTCGCTTTTGTGAACCTACAAAACCCTAATTTCGCTCTTGTGTCACAAAGTTGAGGGATTTCGCTTTTTGGAACATCAGGTTTCGCTCATATGATCATCTGATTTCGCTTTTAAGGACTTCTGGGATTTCGCTCTTTGTGCACAAACCTCTGATTTCGCTTATTTGTCACTGATTTTGAAAAACATGCTAAGTCATCATGGATACCGAGTTCTATAACGCGTTTGCAACACCGTCTGGTCCAGATGCTTTTGTTCAAGCCATGAGTTTAGAAAACGAGACGGGAACCACCCAAAAGCCCCCGAAATTGATGAGTATCGAAGAATACTACGGGTGGAAAGACAGATTCGAGAACTGGGTCCAGGCAAACCATCTTAGGTCGTGGGAATGTATACTGAAGAAATATGTGTTGCCTCGAACAGATTTACAGGTTTTAATAGAGTTATCTGAGTTCACGGATCAAGAACGGGTTATGTACAAAGCTGAGAAAATGATGATAAGTCTGCTTCAGCAAGCTATAAAAGAAGACATCTTCATATTGCTTCAGCATGACAAAACTGCAAAATCAATCTGGGATGCACTTAAAGTCAAATTTGAGGGTAGCGAGAATATGATTAAAAGCAAGAAGGCGCTGTTAAAGAAAGAATTTGATTTGTTCAGTAGTTTACCGGGAGAAGATACGAAGAAGCTGATTGAACGCTACTGCCACTTAGTGTGATCAATGTCAATGTTGAGTATTACAAAAGATCATGAAGAGTGGGTAGACAAGCTAGCCGATGCGTTACCGCAGAAAGAATAGGGAACGTATTTGATGATTCTGAAGAATACGGGTGTTTATGATGGATTAACGATTTCCCAGTTCATTGAAAAGATCGAAAGTCAGGATCTGGAACAACAGAAGATAGCTAGGATGAATAGTCCGAGTGGTCAACAGGACGTGAAAATGTACTACAAAGGTAGTATTCCAGTTCCAGAAGCTGAGAGAAGTCTGAAAATCCAGACTGCGTTTAGTGCTGGAGATTCAACGGAAAAAGCAGATCAAAGTTCAAACAATAGCAGCAGTGGATTCTCATCATTTCCAAGTGTCAATCCTAAAGAGTCAAATACAAGCTTTCAGTCTCAGAGCACAAAGACAGGAAATGGTTACGTGATTCAGTGCAATATCGCTCTAAATCTTCCAGAAGGTCAAAGTTTTTCAGAAGACACTGCTAAAGACCACATGGCTCTACTTGGTTCAGTGTTGTTATCTTATGAGGGTCTAGTTGCTGGTCGGATCGGAAATCCTATGCTCACCAAAGAGGATTACGATCAGATAGACGCCGAAGAAATGGAATTAATGGATATCAAATGGTGTCTAGCAAGTGTTCTTAGACGTGCTGAAAAGTTCAAAATGATTACCGGGAGAAATGCCTTTCTTGATGCTCATGTATCTACTTTAGGTTTTGATAAATCTAAAGTTACTTGTTTTCGATGCAGGGAGAAAGACCATTTCAAGCGAGAGTGTAAGAACAGGGAAGCTAGTGGTGCTCAGAATCTGTTCGGAAAAGATGACTACTACCGGAAAGCCATTTATCAACAGGTTGGTCAATCACAAGATTCACAGACGGCTCATGGTAGAAAGATTGAAGATTCTAAGAAAGCGTGTTTGGTAGACTTCAACTAGAGCAACTACATATCTCCTGATAGCAAAGCATGTTTAGTTGATCAAGATGATGAACAACTACCTGAAGGCTTCAGCTGGGATATGTTTGTTGATGAAAAGGGTGATTTCAAAGCTTTCATTGCAAAGATTGTCAGAGAGCCAGATATGTTTGCCACCTGGATGAAGTCTATTGGTGAGACAGTGAAAAGTGTGGAAGAACAGTCTATTGCATCTGATGAAAGCTCAGAAAGTGCTTATGAAGGTTCACAGAGTGCAGATGAGAGTGTACAAAACGATGTTACTTCAGAAAAGGAAGTTGTATTTGATCAAACACCGTCAGATTCTGGTCTATCAGATGTTGATTCTGAAAAATCTGTACAGTTTGATCAGTCACCAGTTGATAGCAGTAGTGATGATGAAGAAGAAAAACATATCAATATTGCTAAAACTCATCTTTCTCCTGAAAGTTTTCATTTCTACTTTGCAGATCGCTTGGAGAAACTGAAGGAGAAAAGAGCTGCTAAAGAACAACAACAAATGAAAACTGAAGATGTTGTTCAGAATGTGAATGATAAAAAATGATTGAAACTGAGCAAGTAAAGGTAGAAGAAAGGTGAAAGAAGAAGAAAAGTTGGTTGAAGTGGTGAAAACAATCGAAGTTGAAAAGATTGTTGAAGTTGTTAAGCCTTGCACGAAGTATTTGGAAGCATGCAAGGAATGTGCAGCAAAGAATGAGATAATTGCTGAGTATGAGAAGAAGAAGGAGCAGTTACTGTTCAACCTCAACTATGTAAAAGAATCCTATGATGTCTTGAACAAAATAGTAACTGGTCTTCAAAAGACAAACTCAGAAAGAGAACAAGCACTAACGATGATGAATAGAGTCATGATGACAAAGCAGAAAGCTATAAATTTCTACATCGAAGAGAGTGCTAAGTGGAAGCAAGAGTTGGAGACAGAAAAGATTGAGAATGAGAGAATTAGACGTTTAATACAAAGTTATTCTAGTTCTGATTATCTCATTGATCGTATTTACCCAACTGTTGCAGGTATGGAAGCTTTTCAAGATGAGAAGCCGAAGGAAAAGAAAGATAGTGGTAAGAAACCGACTGTTAGCTATAATAAGTGTCCGCCTCCGATTTGGGAAGGATATTCTCCTAGAAAACCAAACGAGGAGCAACTTGAAAAAGCAGTCAATATAAAGCTAAAAACCGACACAACTGATGAACTACCAGAAAACATTGATGTCATGTTCACCTCGTCTGACACTGATCATGAGTCTGAGTTAATCAAAAAGGTGGTCGATCAAGTGTTGGATACTGATGAGGAGTCCGAGTCAAAATCTGAGTCTAGAGGGTCAAATTCGTCAGTCAACAGTTAAAAGTCGTCGGTCAAACGGTCTTATAGTAAAGAATTTTTGTTATCAAAAGCAAATTTGGATGATGAAACATTTGAAGTCGCATACACTTTAAATGATTCGGACAAATTATACTCTGACAAAGAGTTTCGAATAAGAAGTGTTCGTTTCGACTTGATCAAAAAGGTTTTCAAAATGACAGAAATTAATATTTCTGAAATAAAAGATTTAAATCTTACTGGAAAACCTAAAAAATACACTTCAAGAGTTCAACAACATCTAAACAAGAAAAAGGGTTACAATTCTGGTTCTGGTTTTCAAAAGAAATTTAACCAAAATCGTAGCTACAAAAAGAAAGGTTTAGGTTTTATTTCACCAGAAAATCATATAAATATGAAAAATTCTGAAACAAAAACAGAATTTGTGTCAGGTGGAAGTGCAGAAGATGAACAGAAGAAACCATTCTGGAGACAGTCAAACCAGGAGTTTCTTGCTGAAAAGAGAAGGAACAGATTTGGAGTGTTTCACTCAAAGGAAACTCGAACCTGTTACAAATGCAATGAAGCTGGTCACATTGCATGGAACTGTCAGAAAATTGCCAAAACAAAACAGGGAGTTTCTAGAAAATTGAAAGAAAAGGTTGTTGATGTTGAACCACCAACCGAAAAATTTAAAATTTTTGAAAATTCAACTTATGAGGTTGGTGAGTGTTCTAAAAAAGAATTTTTACAAAAAGAAAGAGAAAGACAACCAAGTGTGGGTTGTTAAAAAGGCAGATGAGAAAGTCGGCGATGAATCTGGTTCCACAAAGCCAGAAGAGCCACATGTTGAATTGAAAATTTCAGTGAATGATGATGAGTTTCCATCACTGAAATTTGAAGAAGTTAAGCAAAAGGTTGGTAAAGTTGAAATCTCGAATCAGTTCTACACTGAGAAAACTAAGTTCGATGTCGAGAAAACATTCAATGGGAATGTTAAGAAAATTTTTGGGAAAATGTTGAATGGGAAAGCAAAGGGGGTTAAAGATTTTTATGCAACTAAAAAGGCAACTTACAACCCCACTACGCAAGAATTGAAAACCATCAAGTCTGAGAAGACTTGGATGAAAGTTTGTTTCCCTTGATAGTCTTAGGACTATGCTGGAGATCCCAAGTTTATATTGTGGATCAGGAATCGGCATCATTCTAGTGTTTGAAAAGTTTGCTTGAAAGATTTTTGAATGAGTTTAAATTTTACAGGTTGAAAGACTACGCCGGAGCTTCCAGGTTGGTAAGTGTGAAGCAGGAATCGGCATCTTTGTGATCAATTCTACAAGTGGAAAAATGGTTATGTAGACGTAACATTCCTACAGTTAGTATTGTTTGTGTTTTTACAAGTGGTATTGTTTCGGATATACTTACAAGTGGTACAGAGGTTTCTGCACTGCAAATGGTAAATCAGGGACATTAAGTTGTACTTGATTTACTTCATATGTGATTGATAAACAAGATGATGAACCATATCCCCAAATCTAATGCTAACCTACAAGTGGTAAAAACAAACCCATTTTCCGGAAAAATCATTTTGATTAAAACAAACTTAAGTGTTTTGAGATCTAAATGAGAAAATGGTTTGTTGAAAGGGGGAGTTCTGATTGTTTATGCATAGTGAATGGCGATTTGATGTGATTCGATGTCAGTTGTCAAGTTTTGTACAGTTTGTTTTACATTTCATGTTTCTAGTGGGTCAAGAGTCTAGTTGTTTTCAAATTTCCTTTGAAATGTGTTTGCTTTTTAGGGGGAGTAGAAATTTTCAGAAAATCCAAAAACATTAGAAAATTTGAAAAAAGCCAAAAACATGATAAAATCATAAATGAGTTTTGTTGTGAAAAGAGGAAATGATAGTACATCAGTGGACTGTCACAACATGCTAAAGATATGTAAAGATAAAATGTGATAAACAATCTCACTACGGATATGTCAGTAGGTTTTTACACATTTAGTAAAATTGTGACGAGATATAAACCTAAATTCGAACTTGCTTGTTCAGTGGGTAACAACTTCTTGGATATATAGGTAACCCCTGAAATCTTGTTTGAAAGGTCCCTTATTCTGAGATACTAGGTCTTTATGCTCAGTGATATCTGGGGTATTATCCCGGGACTTCTGTTGTATGGAAGTACTGACCTAGTCCCCGGATAATGCTTTCGCAAATGCTTGAAACATAGCTTCGCCCTCAGCATGCTGATGAAACAATAAAATTGATAGTCGCTACTGTTGTAATCAAAAGATACTCTAAAAGGGACACACCGAAAAGTCGAAGCCGTCATCTCTTTGCGTATACAGAAGTATCGACCTGAGCTCTCACGGCCCTCGCATTTAATCCCTGAACAGATATCAGTTGTGGTATACTCACCTGTAAGACTGAATATTGGGATCTGGATACGGGAGTATATTCAAGTAGTGGGACACACGGATAAGTTCAAGAAATTAAGACATTAACATCGTATCTCGGAACAGTTGAACTTTGTGTGAAAATTTAAGTGGACCAATATACTGACAATCTAGGTGAATTGTTTAGAACTTAAAATGTAAATCAGCTTAACGGTGTTAGTGACATGTCTCATAAACTGATATGATCCTCTTACGCAATCTCACAAATAATATTGTTTGTAAATATTTCATTTCTGCATTTTCTTGATTCTTCTAGTGGTGTCAGTTACTTTCTTTCAGGAAATTAAAAAAAAAATTTGTGTGTGTTTTAGCATAAATTTTGAAAAAGTCAAAAAGATTTTCGACAACTGATGTTGGAAAGCTGATTTTCAAAATTCCGAGTGCTAAGCATGATGACATTGTTGTGAGGGGGAGTGTGTATTGAACATCAAATGTGTTTTAAAAATCAACAAGTGGTTCATCATAGAGATAGTTATATTTGAGGGAGAGTTGTTGTTGGTGAATATGTTTATGAGAGGGAGTCGTCTGATTATTTCAGAGTGTTGGTGCATACAAATTGTTAAATTTAGAAAATTTACTTCTGGGTTAAGAATGTGCAGGAATAGCCAGGTTTCGATTTTGGATCTAAAGATAAAGAGCCAGGTTACAATACCTGAGGATTTTGATTGAAGAAAGTCAGGCTGATTGATCCTGAAGAGTATGTGGACAGAACTAGAGCCAAGTTTCAATCCTGGAAATTGAAGACTCTGTAGTTTGAGCCAGGTTTCGATTCTGTGGTGAAAGTTAAAGCCAGGAAACAGTCTTGGACCTGTGAAAGCCAGACAATGATCCTGTATCAGATGTTGCTGAAGAACAAAGAAATGCCAGCAAATCGAGAGGGGGAGTCTGAAGATTTTCAAGCAGATATGGTTAAAGAGGAGTCTGTTGATGAAGATAGAGAAAGAGAAAAGCCCAGAGACTGATCAAGACTGAAGACGTGAAGATACAGCATTGTCATGACTCGATAGTCGACTCGTCAACATCTGAGGGGGAGTCTGTTGGTGCACTACATCTGTTGACTTCGTCTTGGATCGAGTCTTAGATTGCATTGTATAGATTAGGGCACGTTTTACGAGAAAATAGGAGAGTTTATGTGTATAAGAAGCAGATTTCGCTCATATGGTCATAGATGGATGATTTCGCTTATGTGAACATGTCTGATTTCGCTCATAGAGACATGTGGTCTTTGGAGCGAAATCTCATTACTATATATAGGTGTGTATGAGCGAAATCACATAAGATTGCCTTGTATTCCACGCCGAAGTACTGCCGGTGTGAAGTTGAGCTGTAATCGTTGTCATATCAATACAATCAGTAGATTAAGTGAAGAATCAGCTTTTCCTAGCTTTGTTTCTTGTTTTCCGCACCTGAAACAGAGTAGAACACCTCTGAACGACTCATGCGGGTCAGATCGCGATCCTACAGTGACGATTATCACTGTTAGGGCTTATTAGCCTAACCTGTGTTAGGGCCTATTAGCCTAACCCTGTGAGAAAAATTAGTAATGTGCACAATACCCCACTAGCCAGTGATTCAAGATAACCACGACTTAATCCCTGTAATTATAACTTTGAAAATAAACATGATTTTGAAAGTAAATTTTGTAAAAAGAGAATGACTCACAATATAAGCATGCAGTATTGATTCAACAAGCTTCTTGATTCTACTCCTTCTAATAATTAAGCATATACTTTATTATTTTGGATCTTCTGATGATTAAGCATCCATTTTGATTGTAAGCGTATACTTGGGAGTATTCTGATGGTTAAACATATAGTTTAACAGAATGGAATACGTATTTGTGTAAAACCATATCAAACCTAACGATGATCACGAGATTCGAACCTTAACGAATTTCACAAAGTATAGTCTTATTCAGATAGTACTTTGGTATCCATTTAATGAACTCACAAAGTATAGTACTTTGGATTCCGTTTACCGAAATTCACAAAGTACAACACTTTGGCATTCGTTAGTTGGTTCCTGAATCGATCAGACAGAACATTGCTTTGGTGATTATTGGTTAGAACACCAACGTATAGAGAGAAGAATAGAAGAAATGAACAAAGGAAATGAATTCCTAAGCTTCCTATTTATAGGTAAGGTAGATTCATTCCTTAGCTAGGAAGTTTCCTTAATCATTAAGTTTCCTTAATCATTAAGTTTCCTTAACCATTAAGTTTCCTTAACTATTAAGTTTACTTAACCATTAAGTTCCCTTAACTATTAAGTTTACTTATCCATTTAACTAAATAACTTACTTAGCTGTTTAATTAATCTTGCTTAGCTTAATTAATCTCGCTTAGCTTAATTAATCTTGCTTAGCTTAATTAATCTTAATTAACCTTTCTTAACTTAATGAAATTTAATTAACTAATTAATTTATCTTAACTCTTATAATTTGCTTAGTTGATTACTTAACTTATTTAGCAGATTAATTAATCTACTCAACTAGCTTAACTGCTAAGTTTCTTTAACAACTAAGTTTACTTAGCTATTAAGTATTCTAGCGATTCTCTGCTTACGAGTTCTAATTTCTAGATACGAGGGAACTCGTATTAGTGTATTAACTCAATTCAACTTTAACGATAATCACGATATAAAAACCCTCACAACGAATGACAAAGTGCGATACTTAAACATTCATCGAATTCACGACGAATGACAAAGTATAACCCGAGTTTGAGCAGCACTTAAACATCCATCGGATAGTTTCAATCGATCGGATAAAGTATCGTACCAGTGATTAGAGTTATTACCCTAATAACGAGCAGAGTTTCGGGGTTTTAGGGGTTTTGTGTAAAGAAACGGAGATACGAGAGAGTAAGTTCGTCGAAATTCGATCGAACTGGTGCAGGAATTCAAGTCCCACACTGCTGCTTATATACCCAAATTTGGGTTTCCCCCGCGTGTCGCGTACGGGTCGGCCTCCCCTGTCGCGAGTCGCGGGGAGGGTCGGCCTGGCTTCGGTTGCCACGTGTCCCACGTAGGTCTGACACGTGTCGCAGTGTCGTGACGCGTGTCCTTGGCCGCCCTTCTCGTCCAATTGTGCGTTTTTCCTCGATTTTCGTGCCGATACTTATCACGTATGCTTGGTCTTGACTCCAATCAATTTGGTTTTAAATTGTGAGTCTAATAAGACTATTTTTATGCGATTTGGTTCATCGGACTCCAAGATTCTTTACCTGCTAAATTTTCCAGATTGAGTATACAAGTTTCATCGCATGCAGGTTCTGGTTTTAATTACGGTTTGTTATCGAGACTATTTTTGAGGGTTGTTACATTCCCATTGTGAAAGTTCGCTGGGAAGGTAAACGAGACACAGAGTTCACTTGGGAACTGATGCGTAGTTGGTGTGATATATTTTTATGTATATTTTTAGCTCTTTTTAACCACTTTAGTCAAGTTTTAAATTTATAAAACACGATATTTACTAACACCAAACACACATATGGTCAAGTGCACCCATCGTGAGCGTAGTATAGTGTTGGTAAGATACCGAGGTCGTCCAAGGACACAAGAGCTTTTAATACCGGTTTATCCTCAACATCTAATCAAATTAAAATTTAGAAAAAGGTTTTAAACTAGAAAATAAAAACTAAAATGCTGAAAATAAAAATAAAAACAGATAGACAAGATGAATCACTTGGATCCGACTCGCCTTTAGTGTAACCTTTGATTATTTCCGCACTTTTGCATTTTTTAAGAGATTATCTTATTATTGTAGTAGGCCCCTCTTTTGAAGGTGACGTTACCCTCAACTCAGTAGTTTGAGTCAGCAAGGATACAATCCTAAAGGGTCGGATTATTGAAAGATAATTAATTAAGTTATTAATGCATAATGTGGTAGGCCCCTCTTTTGAAGGTGACGTTACCCTCGGCTAAGTAGTCTGAGTCAGCAGGGATACAGTCCTAAGTAGCCGGGTTAAAGTTCTAATAGTAGCTTACATATGAGGGGATCAAAGAGTTTGGACCCCCAACATCCAATGCCATTGGGTATTGAAGGAGGTCCTACTAAATTTGACCCAGGTCCTTGCAGGATCTATACACTGAACATGGCAAGACTCTTACCAAACCATTCCCTTAACCCCCGACCAGGTAGCCAACATATCTCCCTATAGACCGTGGAGATATGAATGGTGAAAATCTTTTATTTTATATAGACAGTAAAATAATGCCAAGACACCACGGACAAATGACAAGGAAGATTCACCTTCAGCATAAGAAACTAGTTATTAAAGTCATTAATACATAACCAAATAAAAAGTGCGAAAAGATTAAAAATAAAAAGTATTACACTAAATGCTTGTCTTCACCAATTGATGTAAGAGACTTAGGCAAACATGGCCTTTGATTGTCAAGAACTCTTACTATCAATCTTGGATCCCGAGACTACTCACACACTCTATGATGGATGATGGGTGATGGTGGTGGATGATGGTGTTGTGGTGGTGGTGGAGTGTGGGTGTAGTGTGAGAGAGGTGGTGTGCCAAGGGATGATTTGCAAGTGAGCCAACCACCCCTATTTATATCCTGCACAGAAGCCCGGACACGGCCCCGTGTCCATTGGGAACGGCCCCGTGTCCACCCTCTTCTCTTTCTTCATTAAATGCAGTTTGTCTGCATTAATTGACCACGCCCCTGTGTCCGCTGGGCACGACCCCGTATGCAGAAGCGTATATGTTCTATCAAGATTTCCTTAGATTCTGCGAATCTTAGAGTTGACCACGGCCCCATGTCCGCTGGGCACGCCCCCGTGGTGGGTGATAGAAGCTTCTACAACTTTGTCTTTTCTGCAGACACTTGGGCACGCCCCCGTGCTCATTGAGCACGGGGCGTGTTCAGCCTTCTGTTTTCTTGTTCTTGTTTGGGAGGATGCTGTCGAGGGGTCGGGCATGCCACGTTTATTCCTTTTCTTGTATTTATGTTAGATTTAGTTGTCTTTTTACTTCTTTTGTTCATTTGAGCTCATTTAATCCTGAAAATACAAAAGGAAGACAAAAGCACACTTTTTCCAACATTAGTACTAAAAAGGGTTAGTTTTATGCCACAATTGATGTAATTTATATGTTGCATTTTGCACACATCAAATATCCCCACACTTGAATCTTTGCTTGTCCTCAAGTAAAACTCTTTATAATGTGGCTTTTCACTCCCAAATGGAATGGGTAGAAGAGAAGGTTTTTGGGCTTGTCATAGAGTGTCGGGATTCCAAGATTTTTATTAGGTTTTATTTTTATTTTATTTACAATCCTATTCGTCATTATTTATTTAAAACATTACATAAGATAAATTACTTATTCGGCCATAACATGCCTTTTTAAAATTCAATTTATATACAAGTTCACATACCTCACGGGAGATCGCTCAACACTCGGCCGAAGATGTATTTTTGTGAAACACTCGAGAGCGGCATGGAACTTACTCCTACCATATGCTTGCCAAGCAATCAATCCTCCTCCTTTTTAACTATATACCTTTGTAAATATCAAGAGGACTTTTGGGGTGAAGGGTTAGGCTTGGGTTGTAAAAACATAACCTTTTTAAAACTTGTAATTCCCAACTTAACTCAAGACAAGTAAAAAAAATGAAAATTTTTTGAAAAAAAATTGGGGTGATTAGCGGTTCCAATAGAGTTTTGTGTAAGGCTTGTGATTAGGACTTGCAAAAATTCAAGGTTTAGCATCCCCCCACACTTAAATTACATATTGTCCTCAATGTGTCACAAAAATAAGTTTTAGGTTGATTAAATGTGTAAAAGTGTGTTTAAAAACAAAAATTTATGTTACTGGACATCTGGACACGGCCCCGTGCTCGTTGAGCATGACCCCGTGTTCAAAGTGCCAGTAACGAAAACTTACAGAAGGTGGACACGTGTAGGATCGGACTTCGACCTAAATGAGTCGTTCGGAAGAGCTCAAATTCGTTTCAGCGGCGGAAACAAAGAAACGAACGTATACACAGCTTGTATTACACTTTAATCCTCTTTTATATTGATATAACAGCAATTACAGTAAGAGGAAATACCGGCAGCACCTCGGTATCAGTTTCGAACAACGTTACAAATGAATTTACAAATAAGCCTATTTATACTAGTTTGGAACCGCCCGAAATGACATGCCGTAAAGGCGGTTACACATCTTTCCGAATAGGCGGTTCCACATGTGTCCGAATAGGCGGTTCCACCATGCCATAAAAGCGAACTGACAAACTGATCATAACAACGATTCACCATGTTGACTTCACATGCTTTTGTCATCTTGTGAGTTTCTTCATGACATTTGAAAGCATATCATTGGACCTTCAAACCAAGCCATCTCATTGGACCATCAAAAGGTCCAATCACAAACAACATGTATTTGATTTTTGTCTTTAGTGATCTTTCAATTCCTTTTGATATTAAACGGCCAACATTATCATTTTTGAATGATGACATCACTTGTGATGTCACCTAGGTGATGTCACTCGTGATGTCATCCCCGATCAGATCCGCACCGTGACTGAGACTCGACATTAGACGTAGTCGACAGATGACTGCACCAATAGACTCCCCCTCAGATGTTGACGAGTCTAAAGTGTCGAGTCTTCAACGACTTCAGTCTTTATCAGTCTTTGGACTTCTCTCTCTCTATCTTCAGACTCCCCCTCTCGATTTGCTGGCATTCCTTTGATCTTCAGCAACATCTTCAGGATCGACGTATGGCTTTCCTGCAAAAACTCTACCTCAGAGTAAATTTCTTTCACATATATTTATCAAGCATATGAACTTGCACCAATCCAGATTCTCATTCAAAACAAACACAGATTTTGATGAACCACTTGAAAAGGTTAGATTATGAAAACAATTAATTTCATACAAACACTCCCCCTCAAGAATTGCTCATCATGTTTAGCACTCGGAATTTTGAAAATCAGCTATTCAACATCAGTTGTCGAAAATCTTTTTGAATTTTCAAAAATTTATGCTAAAACACACCAAAAATATTTTTGAATTTTTCTGAAAGAGAAACTGAAATGCAGAAATGAAATATTTACAAACATTATTTTTGTCAGTTTGTGTAAGAGGATCATATCAGCTTATGAGACAAATCATCAACACCGTTAAGCTTCATTTCATTTTAAGTTCTAAACAATTTACCTAGATTGTCAGTATACTGGTCCTCTTAAATTTTCACACAAAGTTCAACTGATCCGAGATACGATATTAATGTTTTAAGCACTTAAACTTATCCGTGTGTCCCACTACTTGAATATACTCCCGTATCCAGATCCCAATATTCAGTCTTACAGGTGAGTATACCACAGCTGATATCTGTAAGGGGTTAGATGCGAAACCGTGAGAGCTCAGGTCAGAACTTCCGTTCAGCAGAGAGATGACGGCTCGACTTTTGGTGGGTCCCCTTTAGAGGATCTTTTTTACAACAGCAATGACTATCAATTTTATTGTTTCATCGATTTGCTGAGGGCGGCGCTTTTTCAAGCATTTGCAGAAAGTATTATCCGGGGACTAGGTCAGTACTTCCATACAGCAGAAGTCCCGGGATAATACTCCAGATATCACTGAGCATAAAGACCTAGTATCTCAGAATAAGGGACCTTTCAAACAAGATTTCAGGGGTTACCTATATATCCAAGTTTGTGTTAACCCACCGAACAAGCAAGTTTGAAATTTAGGTTTATATCTCGTCACAGTTTATTAAATGTGCAAAAATCTACTGACATATCCACAGTAAGATTGTTTAACACTTTTAATCTTTCCAATTCTTTAGCATGTTGTGATAGTCCGCTGATGTACTATCATTTCCTCTTTTTCACAACAAACTCATTTTTGGATTTTATCATGTTTTTGTTTTTTTTTCAAATTTTCTAATGTTTTTGGATTTTCAGAAATTTTCTACTCCCCCTAAAATGCAAACACATTAACGAAAATTGAAAACAAACTATACAGAAACATGACAACCGATATCAAATCGCATCAATTCGCCATTCACTTTGGCATAAACAATCAGAACTCCCCCTATCAACAAACTATTTTCTCATTTAGATTTCAAAACACTTAAGTTTGTTTTAATCAAAATGATTGTTCCGGAAAATAAGTTTGGTTGATTTTACCACTTGTAGGTATATCAATACTAAATTCGGGGATGTGGTTCATCATCTTGTCTATCTTTTGTCATGAATAGTAAATCAAGTACAATTTAATGTCCCTGATTTACCATTTGCCTCTAAGAACCTTCTGTATCACTTGTAAATGTAAACACTTCAAAGTATCCAAACATCTCAAAATTTAACCACAATTACCAATTGTGGGATCAAGATTACCACTTGTAGATACAATGGTTACCACTTGTAGGAATGTGACCTCTACATTACCATTTTTCAACCAAAATGCCGATTCCTGCTTCGCACTAACCATCTTGGAAGCTCCGGCATAGTCCTCTCACCTGTTAAACAAAAACATTTAAGCATTAAACACAAACATTCAAACAAGCATATCACAAACTAGAAAAATGCCGATTCATGATCCACGATATAAACTTGGGATCTCCGGCGTGTCAGGTTCTTCTATTTAAACAATTTCACCCAAGCCTGACTGACCTTGGGTGATTTTGAATTCTTGCTCAACAATGGTGGAAAATTTGCATCATCCATTGCTAAACTAGAATTCTCAACTTTTACCTTAACCAATGGCTCCTCTGGTTTTACCATACCAGAATCATTGCCTGCAGGTGGCTTGTCCGACTTTGATCTGTCAGATTCATCGCCGACCTTTTCCTTCTTCTTCTCCTCTTTTGTCCTCAGATTTGTATCTGATGAATTCTTTTTGCTCAACTTTGCAGATGAAGGAGTAGATTCATCAGAACTATTAATCTGTTTGTCCCGTGAACCCGAGGACAAAATCTTCTCGAGATATTCTCTCGCTTTCTTTCTCTTCTTCCTCAGTCGGTCTTTCTGCCCCTGAGAAAGTTTAACTTTCGTCTCTAGAACTTTCGGTTGTTGAACTTTTGGTTCTCGAACTTTTAGTTCTTCGGGCTTGACCTTGACTGGAATTCTTGCCACTTTCTGAGACATAACCCTTGATCTTCCCATTGATCTCCTCGGGCAATCTCGGGCAATGTGACCTTTGATATTGCAGTTATAGCACCTCCTGGTCTCATATCTCCAGTACTGGCAATTAACAGCAATGTGTCCATGATAGCCGCAGCTGTAACACATTCTGTTATCGTACCAGTTATCACCATTGTACCAAACACTCAAGTCGTAACACTGTTTGGCCTGGTGATATTCCTTCCTCAACTTTGTAGAATTTGACGCTTTAGCACTGTGGTCTGACCTGCACCACTTATTACCAACATTTTTTGAGTTTTCATTTTTTATTTTTTGTAAATTTTGTTTTTGATTGGATGATCGATCCGATGAACTTTTATTATCTTTTTGTTTCTGTTCTGCTTTCTTCTTCAAAGGCTTTTGCTTAGAACATTCACCTTTTTCAGTCGATTGCAAAACAGTTTTCTGAAATTTTTCTTTCAAATTTAAAAACAATTTTTGTTTTTCTTTTTTAACATTTTCATCATCGGATGCATCATCACAATCTTCAACTTTGACCGAGTCAAAGTTTGTGACACAGTCACTTATTGGAACTGAATTGATCGGTTTTGGACAAGGAATATTCAACTTGTCAGATTTAGTCGCAAAACTGATCAATTTCTTTTCAAGTTCATCAATCTTGATCCTTGAACTCTTAGCTTCGTCTTCAAGCTTAGATATTCTTTCAAGATGAGACTTGATTGAATTTTCATTTTCATTTTTCAAATTTTCAAGAACAGATTTTTCATTTTCCAAAACATTTATCTGTTCTTGAAGTTTCACTTCATTAGCTTTCAGATTTTTGTTCTCCAATTTTATCCAGGATTTTCAGATGATTTCTGTTTGCTTTCAAAAACCTTTTCATTTTCTTTCAAACCTTTGGTCTCTAATGTCAAACTGTTCACACTACCCAACAGTTTGCCATTTTCGACTTTCAACTTCTCACAAATACCCTGTAAGTCTAGAATCTGTTTTTCATCAGCTTTCTTCTTATTGTTCAACTTCTTGATCTCCAATGCTAAACTTTCTGCATCCTTCACAAGTTTGGCATTGACTATCTTGAAGTTGTGACAATTTGAGCATACTGATGCAGACCTTGACGATTCATTCTTCACAGATTCTTTGACTTTTACAGCTTTTTCTTTCCTTTTCTCATCCTTGATCACCATCTGTTCTTCAATCTTTCCAATGAGTTGACTAATTGTCAGACTAGAAAATTCTTCAGAACGTTTTAAATTTAAGATATAATTTTCCCATTCCTCTTGAGGTAACACACTGACAAATTTTTCGACCCATTCCTCTGATGCTTTGGTAATATCTAAATCAGACATTGAACTAACAAGATGGATATATCTCTTAATGATACTCTTTGTATTTTCTCCTGGAAAACTTGAAAACGAATCAAATTCTGTCTCTAATTCCCTTATTTTATCCATTGTTTCCTGAGTCATATTAAACACATTGAAACCCATGATTTCTTAACTCGGTTTTTCAAAACACGGCAACAAATAATCAATAATTGGGCCGATATCTAAGTGTGTCGGTGCTTGGATAACTGTTGGGTCTTGGGTGGTGCAAGTGGGTTGTTTTATTGGGCCTCAAAATAGTATTGGGTGGTTAAAAAGTTGGAGCTGACCAACTCAGTAGAAAATGAATTGATAGGACCACAAAATGATAAACTTTTCCAGGTAAGTAAGGTTATTGGGCAGCAATAATGATGCTAACAACTCATTTAAGAATTCCGACAACTCACATGATCACATGAGAAACAACAGCCGACAATTTTAATTTTTAAGGACAGTGACAATATGGCGGTGCTTTTTAATTGGTCAAATGGACGGTGCTAAATGAGGTCTTATGAGCGATTCATACCAAGTCCCTTAAGAGCGATCCCAACATGTGTCATAAAAGCGATCCTGAGATGTTCAAAAAAACGGTTCACAGATTAACTTTTGAGCGGTCCTAAACTCAACCAATGGGCGGTTCAGAAACATCATTATGAGCGAGTCATGCAGAATTTTCGAGCGGTTCCAGATGATATTTCGAGCGGTTCCAGACACTATTTCGAGCGATTCCAGACACTATTTCGAGCGATTCCAGACACTATTTCGAGCGATTCCAGAAGTGACGTCAGCAAACATGAACCGCTTTTTAAGCAAAAATCCAATTTTAACCAAATTTAAGCCGAATTAAGGTCTGAAAATTTCCAGGTTTTGTTAAATCATGATTCCGCACATAATATGTAAATTCGAAGCAATTTTGACCGTAAAAAGTTACGTTTTTCGAAAAAGAAAGGTGTAGAAGCAGAAAAAATGATGAACACGAGCTGTATATGCAAGATCTCCTCCTCCTTGGCTCTGATACCAATTGTAGGATCGGACTTCGACCTAAATGAGTCGTTCGGAAGAGCTCAAATTCGTTTCAGCGGCGGAAACAAAGAAACGAACGTATACACAGCTTGTATTACACTTTAATCCTCTTTTATATTGATATAACAACAATTACAGTAAGAGGAAATACCGGCAGCACCTCGGTATCAGTTTCGAACAACGTTACAAATGAATTTACAAATAAGCCTATTTATACTAGTTTGGAACCGCCCGAAATGACATGCCGTAAAGGCGGTTCCACATCTTTCCGAATAGGCGGTTCCACATGTGTCCGAATAGGCGGTTCCACCATGCCATAAAAGCGAACTGACAAACTGATCATAACAACGATTCACCATGTTGACTTCACATGCTTTTGTCATCTTGTGAGTTTCTTCATGACATTTGAAAGCATATCATTGGACCTTCAAACCAAGCCATCTCATTGGACCATCAAAAGGTCCAATCACAAACAACATGTATTTGATTTTTGTCTTTAGTGATCTTTCAATTCCTTTTGATATTAAACGGCCAACATTATCATTTTTGAATGATGACATCACTTGTGATGTCACCTAGGTGATGTCACTCGTGATGTCATCCCCGATCAGATCCGCACCGTGACTGAGACTCGACATTAGACGTAGTCGACAGATGACTGCACCAACAACACGGGGGAGTATCGGCTGGGCACGACCCCGTGTCTGGCAAAAATCTGCAGAATTAAACAAACAGCAGGTCTGGGGTAGTGGGCACGGGGGCGTGTCGTGTTAGTGCATACATCTGTCGACCTCGTCTTGTATCGAGTCTTAGACTAGATAGATTAGATCAGGGCACGTTTTACGAGGAAATTGTAAAGTTTGGTGTGATTCAAGCTGATTTCGCTTGAAAGTGTTCATGGCAATTTCAAGCGAAATCACTAGATCATATTTCGCTTGAGTTTGCATGTGTAAAGGTTCCGCTTGAATGGTTGATGCTGATTTCGCTTGAACTGATCATTCATATCTTCAAGCGGAATCAAGCAGCCTATATATAGTAGTCCGAGCGGAATCAGATGTATCGATTGTGAATTTCCATACCGAGGTGCTGCCGGTGTGAGATTTGAGCTGTAATCAGTGTGAAATCAATCAGAGAAGTGATTTAATTGATATTCTAGCTGTTTCATATTCAGTTTCTTGTTTTCCGCACCTGAAACTGTTTCAAACTCCTCTAAATGACTCGTTCGGGTCCGTACACGATCCTACAAGTGGTATCAGAGCTTAGGAGAAGGAGTTCTGTACGATTCAGCTGAAAAATCTCTGTTTTTCTACACTTTCTTTCAAAATTTCAAGATTTCACAGTTAAAATCTGTTCAAATTTTCACGGACTGTTTAAAACTACATATTAACAAATCCTTGAAAGTTACACGTTAAAATTCGGACTAAAATGGGTAAAATGGACATCCGAAGTGATTTCGCTTGAACGGGCCATCTTGGGATTCCGCTTGAGATTGGAACATATCGCTTGAGTTTTCAAGCGAAATCAGGGATTCCGCTTCAAAAGTTCTGTGATTCCGCTTCAGTTGATCTATTCCGCTTGAAAGTATTTCAAGCGAAATCAGTGTGTTTGTTCAAATACTGATTCCGCTCCAAATTTTCTTTATTCCGCTTGAATTTCAAGCGGAATCAGGATTATTGTGTTGTCTTGCTATTTCGCTTGAAATTGTAAACTTTGATTTCGCTTGTAGTTGATTATTTCAGGTATTCCGCTTGAACAGAAAGTGTTATTGAAATAGTGATTTCGCTTGAACTACAAGAACCATGGACAACGATTTTTACAACGCGTTCGCTACATCTTCGGTTACTCCGGCTTTGATTGCTCAAAACATGAATCTGGAAAACGAAACGGGAACTACTCAAAAGCCCTCGAAGCTAATGAGCATCGAAGAATATTATGGATGGAAGGATCGCTTCGAAAACTGGGTTCAAGCTAACCATCTTAGATCATGGGAATGTATTCTAAAGAAATATGTCTTACCACGTACTGATCTGCAAGTTATCAAAGAACTCTCAGAGTTTACTGATCAAGAACGGGAAATGTATCTTGCTGAAAAGATGATGATAAGTTTGCTTCAACAAGCCATCAAAGAAGACATCTTTGTGTTACTCCAACATGACAAAGCTTCAAAATCAATCTGGGATGCACTTAAAGTCAAGTTTGAAGTTAGTGAACACATGATTAAAAGCAAGAAGGCACTACTTAAGAAGGAATTTGATCTATTCACTAGTTTGCCCGAGGAAGATACAAAGAAGCTAATTGAACGATATTGCCACTTAGTGCGATCCATGTGACACCTCGTATTTTCAATCTTTCCATTTTTGGCAAGTCTACTTGTACATTCTATTTTTGTAATTTGTACCTTTGTGGTATTTGGTTTCATTCCCAAATTGTACTCGAGACTTGAAATCATAATGAAAGTGCATTATTTTATTCATATTTGCGTTTGAATACTATGTATTGTCAAAACAATTAAAAACATGTCAAACTATGTTAAACACGTAAAAACAGTGAAAAAACATATTAATCTCAGCTCTCAAATTCATCATTGCCAAGAGATTACCCTAAACCGTATAAAAACCGGGAATTTATACGTTAATTCGGTAAAAATATCAAAATTGGGATTAAAATAATTTTTATATTATTTTATTAATATTTTAAATAAGTAAACTAATAATTAAAATTAAATAAATAAATATTTTAAACTGAATTTTTTAATGATTTTTTGATTATTTTGGTTAGTTAAACTAATCTGGTTAGCTAAATCCTGGTTAAATCAGCTAACCAGGTTAATTTTATCAAAGGACAGCACTAACTGAGTTAGAAAACTCAGTTAGTGACTAACCCAGTTAGTTAAAAAAATGTAGTAAAAAGGGGGGGTCTCCTGGGTGAGAACCGGCCTCCCCTGGATTCGAACTCGCGATCTCGAGGTTCACAAACGCGCACACAACCACTCGGCCGGGCATGCCACATCCGACTTATATTGAAATCAAATTATATTTAGCATCATATTAAATGCGAGAATTTAAAATAAAAACCGCCCAAACCATCCATCTTCTCCGACTGTTGACATGGTGACCGGAAATTCGACCCTTCGTGTCTGAAACCGACGTCCTGCTTCCTTTATAAGCACGACCAAGCCTCAACCAATCGGTCCTTTCACCCCCGATCCCCGAAGCAAACCGTAACCGACTCGCGTCTTCGTTCACGTCTTCGCCGGAATCCTACACCACCACCGGAGCCACCGCGTGTTTGCCGACCAACTGTCGATTCCGGTACCAAATCTCGTTTCCTTTTTCTGATTCTTTTATATTTTCAGTTTTCTGCAATTTTTATTATTATTATTATTATTATTATTATTATTATTATTATTATTATTATTATTATTATTATTATTATTATTATTATTATTATTATTATTATTATTATTATTAATATCATGTTTATTATTATTAATATCATATTATTTTTATCAGATTTAATTATTAATCTAAATTATTGATAATCAGGTTTATTTAATAATATTAATCAAATATATAAAATATTTCCGAATAATTATTAATTATATTAATCAGATTTATTTATATAAAAATCAGAATTTTTACTATTATTAATATTATTAAGCAGATATATCAATATTATTATTATTATTGTTAATAATCAGAATTTTATTTAATATTACTATCAGAATTGTTTATATAAATATCAGAATTTTTATTTTATAATTAATCAGATTTATTATTTTACTTAAATCAGAATTATTTACTATTTTATTTAAATCGGAATTATTATGTTATATAATAATCAGATTTATGATTCCATTTTAAATCAGAATTTTTATATAATAAACAGAATTATTAATGTATACATATCAGAATTATTATTTTTAAATACATAATAATCAGGAATTATTATTTATAAAATCCAGAATTTTAGTAATAATATTTATAATATTTTGGAAAAATCAGAATTATTATATTAATAATATATAAAAATCCGTATTTATTTTTACTCACCTAATTATAAATAAATTGACATGTATTTCATTAAATACAAACTATTAAAATGAGACATATGATTATTATTTTAGAAATGTTAATATTATTCTATAAATGCCTTGTTATTTAAATAATCTCTAAATTCCCAATAATTAACAAATCCTCAAAATTAATAGGGTAAATCTCTTGTGCACATCCTCTTGGACAATCCCTTGATTCTTAATCTTTTCCAAGAAAAACGCAACGCAACTTAAGGTGAGTATACATGACCCATTTTCTATTTTATCACATTTTGGG